>NC_062544.1:93622046-93929273 GCF_016906955.1 Phacochoerus africanus
TTCCTTCCTTCCTTCCTTTCCTTCCTTCCTTCCTTCCTTCCTTCTCCTTCCTTCTCTTCCTTTCTTTCTTTCTTTCTTTCTTTCTTTCTTTCTTTCTTTCTTTCCTTTCTTTCTTTCTTTCTTTCTTCTTTCTAAGGTTCTACTCAGGACCATCTCATTGGCAAATAACCATGCTGGGCAGGCAATTTTGAAGGAGTGTATGCTTCTGTTGAAGGAGGTTATAGGAAGTAAGAGAAGCAATTAAATACAAATCCTGCCATCCGGCTCATTTCAACACTTTTCTATATTGTATAGAATCTGAGAGGTGACATGCTGGAGGTTTATTAAATGTATTAATGGGCTAGCAGCCCTTTTATCCACTATTTCTTTACCTGGGTAAAGAAAACCATTTGACCAAAATGAACCTCTTAAACTCTGCCTCCGTGACCAAAGCATTCATGGTTGCATGGAAGTGAGGGCTGGTCATCTACGCCTTAGCCACATGGAAACTCCACACATGGCTATTTCTTGCTTTTGAAAATCTTCTAATTGTCTTGGTGAATCCCAGGGCAGCCCCCTTCTATGCAGGGATTCAGCATTCCAGGACACCTTGATGTAATGTTACATCCATCTGAAATAGGCTTACAGCTCCCCTGTAGCAAGGAAAGAGTAGGTGAAGATTGTATCAACTTGCCTGCAGACATAGTTACATGGACCTGGCAAACAGCAGGAGGAGGAACAGGGAGGTAATGTATCCAGAAAGGCTGGAGAACTGTAGCTTGTGAGTTGGTATCTCTACTCCTCCACTTTTGCTGAGAACTTGGATAGAAATAAACCAATGAGAGATGGTCTTTTTCTGCTATTAGAATCTTAAGACAAGGGACTGAGCTCTGATGCGCAGGAGCAGGGAAAGAGCAGTAGTAAGTCTGAGCTCAGCTTATATTTTATTTATTTATTTATCTTTTTCAGGGCACACCCACCGCATATGGAGTTTCCCAGGCTAGGGTCAAATTGGAGTGTAGCTGCTGGCCTACACCACAGCCCCAGCAATGCAGGATCTAAGCTGCGTCTGCGACTACTTACACCATAGCTCAGGGCAACGCTGGATCCTTAACCCACTGAGTGAGGCCAGGGATCAACCTGTGTCCTCATGGATACTAAACAGATTTGCTCCTGCTAAGCCACGTTGGGAATACCCTCAGCTTACAGAGAAAGCTGTATTGGTCGGTGTCACAGCCATCACATTGGGAAGTCCTTTGAGAGCCTTACTTGTCTGACACCCTTTGTCCTAAGAAGGAAGGGATAGTCATCAGGTTTGCCCTAAGCCTCACCCAGGTGGCCAGGTGGCATCTGGAGACCTGAGGGTCATCCACATGGACCAGATGGGGGTGTTGGGAGGAGGGTTGGCTGCTCTTATGTCTATTTTCTCCCCTTGGCCCACAAGTTCATTAAGTAAACTCCTTTCTGATGTACTATTTGGGATTAAAAAAAAATGAATTTAGTTGAAACTAAAGATTGACTGGGAAATGCCACAAGTTATGTTGTAAAATATTAGAATCAGCTCCCCAAATTCAGGCTTGGCCTTATTCCTATTTGGATGACATGACAAAGAAATACTAAAATGCCCACATCTTTCACCCTTTAGTTACTCTAAAGCATTGAGCATTGTCTCCACAAGGCCCAGTATTGATGGGGATATAGGAGTGAAATCAAGAGGGTCTGGTCCCTTAATAAGACCACTTGTAGTGTAGGGGTAGGGGCTACATCAGGGTATAATAGAAGAAAGTCCAGATGCTGAGGTAGAGAAGAAAAGAGTTCAGAGGGTCGGGAGACCCCAGAACAAGGAAAGCTAGTTTCAGTGTTGGAGGGTAAGTAGGATTTTTGATGTGGAATCCTGGACACTGACAGGCTACAGAGGAGGACAATTCTCTCAGGGGTCACACATCAGCAACACATTTGTTTTTATCTTACAGCTAGGATGAGTTGTAACTGATTAGATTTCTTTCTTATTTATTTTTTATTAAGGTCTAGTTGATTTACAGTGTTTCTTCAATCTCTGTTATACATCAAAGTGACCCCACACACAGAGTTCCCTGTGCTGTAGTGTAAGGGCCCATTGTCCATTCATTCCAAATGTAAGAGTTTGCATCCACCAATTTCTTTCTTTGCCTTGGCTTACAGGAAGGACACAGGCAGACTTGGGGCCCCAAAAACAAACTGTGCATGTGTTCATGACATGAATCTTTACCTTTGATTAATCTTTTTCTTACCATACCTTTTTTTTTTGTCAGCATTATAATTTATTTTCCTAGTTTCCTTAGATATTTTTATAGCTTCAGTATCAAATGTACCCTTTAAAAGATAGCCTCTGTAGTGTAAGCATTGCCTTCCATCAGCTCGGAAGAGCATTTTGATCAATGGTTGTTGACTGAGATAATTTTGTCTGTTTTTTTCTTTTCAGTTCCTAAAATGTTATTGAAGTACAGTTGATTTACAATATTGTGATCATTTCTGCTGCACAACAAAGTGAATTCAGTTATACATGTACACACATCCATTCTTTTTCCCACATAGATTTTCACAGAACATTGGGTGAGTGTAGTGCACAGGGAACTCTACCCAATATTTTTCCCTAAATTCTTTTCTCTTTCTCCATCTGTTTTTACAGTCCTATTGTATCTTTCTTCTTTAAGTCATTTCCTTCCTTTTGAGTCAATTACAATGGTAAAAAAGATTTTGTAGGATTCTGCATGGTTTGGTGTTTGTGGTGGAATGGAGGATGGGGAAGAGGGTGTGACGTTTTTCATCATTAGCATGGCGTGGGGGATGGATTGAGGCTGAAGCCTGAGAAACAAGTGAGGAGTCCTTCTTTGTCATGTGTATAGATGATATTAAAGGCCTGTAAGGGCATCAGTTCTGCAATGGACAGGAGAGAACTGGACTCAAGAGAGAGTGTGGAGATATACTATTATTACAAGATGATCAGGAGTGGCTTCCAGGAGTTCCTATTGTGGCTCAGGGGTTAAGGACCCAATGCTGTCTCTGTGAAAATGGCGTTCAATCCCTGGCCTCACTCAGTGGATTAGGAACCCAGTGTTTGCCATAAGCTGTGATGTAGGTGACAGATGCGGCTCGCATCCTGTGTTGCCATGGCTGTGACATCGCCACAACTGCAGCTCCGACTCAACACCCGGCCTGGAAACTCCATGTGCAGCAGGTGTGGCCATAGAAAAGAAGAAAGAAAAAAAGAAGAAAGAAAGGAGTGACTTCCAGATTTCTAGTTTGAGCTACTGGGTGGATGGCAGGATCCCCTGCTGAAGTAGAGAAACAGAAGAAGGAGAGAAATAACAGGTCCAGAAAGGAAAATTCCAAGTATAAGTTGAGGTGATAATGGATCATCAGTTTCAGTAGAGAAGGAAGGATGTGAAGTCAGAAACTTGAGGGACCAAGAGAAAATGGTGGAATTCAGTGGTTACTGTTATGTCCGGTGGAAAAGCAGTAATAATGGAGGAAGAAAAGATGGGATGTTGCAGGCAAGACCGTGGGACTGTGAAGCTTACAAACTCACAGGAAGAACTTTTGTGGGTGGTGACCGGATGTGGTCCTAGGAAGGAAGCTGCTCCTGGGGACAGTAGGTGATGGTCACTGAGGTACGGAGGTTGAGGTGAGGATAAGGTTGCAGCTACTTGCCACTAAAAGGAAGATTCTGATGTGTGTGCTGGCAACATGGAAATAATCCAAAGTGGTTGGTAGGTAGGATATGGAAGGTAAAGTGCATTGTGCCAAATATTAAGAGATTCAAGAGAGGAGATTTCTGTAGTGTACAATATAGCACATAGCATGGGGTCAGAAGTGGGAGCTATAAATATGGAAAATCCTTCTTCAGTTTAGAGCCCAAGAAAACAAGAGGCATACCAGACTCCAGATGAAGCAGAGGTAATGGAAATAATCTCTCCTGCTTGCATACTTCACAAGGCTCCTGTGTGGACCAATGGGAGCTGCAGATGAAAGTGGAGCTAGAGCACAAACTTCGGAAGTATTGATGATACGGAATCGAAATTGAATCTGCCATATTGTCACTATTTTTATTCATAGGAGTTGGCTATTGTGGCCTGAGGCTGTTTTCATAAGTCTAATCATGTCCAAAACATATTTTGTTGCCATATGCGCCTGGATCGCAGCGCTGTTACATGATTCATTGGTTCATGATGGGTTGGTACCATCAGAGCACCAGTTAAACATGAGGATGTTGGGTAAAAATAATATTAAAATTGACATGGATATGTGAAACAGAATTAAAGTCCACTGACATGTTTAAAGAAAGTAAGACTTTATAGAAACTTTAAGATTTGTGTGGATACTTTTGGCCACTCTCCCATGTTTGGGGGGATTGTATTTTCCCCTCCTCTCTTGCCAGTGTGCCTGATGAGGAAAGTGTGAACAGTCCTAGCCACATGATTCAGATGCTGGGGGCAATTCTGAAAGAGAGTGTTAAAAATTGCTTATTGAGTGTTAAAATTTAACACTTATTGAGAGTGTTAAAATTGACCGAGTTCCCTAATGGCTCAGCAGTTAAGGACCTGACATTGTCACTGCTCAAGCTCTGGCTTGGGCTTTGGCAGAGTTCATCCCTGAACTGGGAAATTATAAATGCTGCAGGTACAGCCAAAAAAAAAAAAAAAAAAAGAGGAATGAGGAAAGAAAAGGGAAGCAGAGCATTGACAGTACAGACAGCTTTCTGAAATGCTGACATAGAATCTCCAGCCATCCTTTGGAAGTGTGAGCTCTTTGAAGTCTGTAGATGACATCAGGACATCTCTGCACCATACTCACTCGAAATACCCCAAAGGTCTGACAATTAATAAATTATAGCATCTTTATGATGGAACATTATTGAAATTCTGATGATGATGTAGACATATATTCAGTTATGTGGAAGTAGGAGACACTAATTTTTTTTCTTTTCAGCTATACCCATGGCATGTGGAAGTTCCCAGGCCAGGGATCAAATCCAAGCTGCAGCTGTGACCTACACCACAGCTTGGCAACACCAGGTCCTTAACTCACTGTGCCACAGCAGGAATCCAAAACATTAATTTTTAAAAAGATATTACAAAGTGCTTCACAAAAACTCAATTATTATTCATATATATGTCATGGTTATTAGGATATAGATTATAACGTTGTTTGGAGTAGTGAGTAGTGGAATTTGTGGATGATTTGATTATGTTTCTTGTCTACAATAAACACATATTAGTAGTGTTATAAACATAGTAATAAAGAAAATAAATAGAATATCTATGGGGAACTCACCATAGCATTGTGTCCTAGAAAGCCTTTTTGGGAAGAACAGAAGTTTATCTACAGAGAACAAGTTAGATAAGCATCTTTTTATTCTCATCTTTTCTATTCCTATCCTGGGAAATTGCCCAGCTGGCCTCAGGGCGGTCATAGGTTTTACAGGCTTTCCACTACTCTTACTATGCTCTGCAAAATACACCAGACCACAATACCTGCTCAACTTTGAAGGTCATAGGTAGCTTCCTGGCGTCTAGAGCAAACTGGCTTTATGCTCACATGTTATTTTTGTCCTTTGCTTCTGATTTGAGTCTTGAGGGAAAGGCTTCAAGCCAGCTTTGAAAGAGAAGCTGCTGTCATTTGTGAATGCAGTTAATTAGAATAACATTTGCTTTTAAGTATTCAATATTTGGCGATGATTCAGACCTAAAGGTTTGTTGTTCTTCAGAGAAGCTGGGCTCCAGGGATGTCTGTTGTCTCCCCAGACTGGTGCTGGCTAAATCTAGGAAGCCGAAGTGCAGAGGATAGCTGCCTCAGATATTAAATCTGCACATTCTAGCAAGGAAGCGCCCTATTGACAGATGGATTTCCTCCGTGTGGACAAGTGACTTGCTCAAGTCTTGAGACTGTTTTTGGGAAGTGCTGGAGGGAAAGGATGGTCCTACTGGGAGTTGTAACAGGTCCAAGGGTCTGCTTCGAGGGGAAGTCGGTTAGGGCAAAAACTATTTGAGTGTTGACAGGGCTGGCCTGCGTTTCTAAGTGGCTGGCAATTAAACCGCCCAATGAAGAGAAAGATCCTCCACAGGGAGCATAAACCCCCACCTTACCCCAATTTCAACACTCAGCTGCCCCCATCTAAGGGAACTACTTGATGCCTAAGACAGGTGCATGCTGGGAAATAACTCCTCTTCTCTTTTCAAGGTTTTGCTGTGAAAACACCTAATATAACAGCGACCGACTTCTGTGCCACGGCATGCCATGCCTAGGTGGAAGGAAATGGGGGGGAAGCTGGTAGGTCATGCTTTAATAGAATCATCTGCCTTGGAGGGAAAAAAGATGTGTCTCTTTGGTAGGGGCGTGGGAGAGTAACTGAGAAAGCCGGTGTGGGAACAGTGCCTGCTGCCTCAGGCTGCATTTCTAGGTTATTTTTCCCCCTGAGGACACACACATATTGACAATTTCACTCAGAAACTGTAGTTTATTGAAGAGATGAAAGATGCATGAATAACATTAATGATAATTCTCAATGGGTCCCAGGACTCGTGAATGTTTAAAAAGGGAAACCATTGTGCTACTGGCTTCATGCATTGTGTTTGGAAGGAAGAATTCTGGTGTCGTTGAGTAACTTTCTGTTGCAAATCTTTGGCTTCAATCAATTATTCCTTTGTTTCTCATTAATTCAATTTCCTCTCTCCTTTCTTAAGCTCCTCCCTGGTTAAGACTGAGAGAAAACTTAAAAGCAAACCAGTCACCGTATTTGCATTCAGTCTCTTTTAATGGATATCAGAATTTCTGAGGCCAAGGGTGCCAGGTTTTTAATAATCTTCAACTTGGCCATTCACACAGCTGTTAAATTTGGCATCTGCACTTTACCGTAGGCCCTTCCCTCCATTTGGAAATTTGTTCTTTGTGTCTGTTCAGCTAAATTTTAATGAGGCAAATATGTCTGTTGAGACTGTAGAAAATTATCCAAGCCTTGGTCTCCACACTCAAGAATTTCCAGGATGGAGTCCCCGTTGTGGCTCAGCAGAAACAAATCTGACTAGTATCCACCAGGACGCAGGTTCGATCCCTGGCCTCACGCAGCGGGTTAAGGATCTGGCTTGCCAGGATCTGTGGTATAGGTTGCAGATGCAGCTCAGATCCTGTGTTGCTGTGCCTGGCAGCTACACTCCAATTTGACCCCTAGCCTGGGAACTTCATATGCCATGGGAGCAGCCATAAAAAGACCAAAAATAAAGAAGAAGTTCCAGACTGATTACGGTCCTTAAGTTCCCAATTTCCATCTTCACAAGTGTGGACAAAGAATGTCACCTGCCATTTTTCAGTAAAGAAGGATGTTGTGGCCATCAGCCACTGACACAGCCCCTTAAATATGACCCTGGGGGGATTCAAAGGAAATGAATGGAGGAAGAAAAACAGGATCCTGGCCCTAGACAGTTAAGGTGCATATCAAAGGGACATTTTCAATGAGCCCAGAATCTTGCATCTTCTCTTAGAGAGACAAGCACTAAATTCCTTAACTTGAAATATCTGGGTTGTTTGTGTGTCTGTGTGATTAGCATTAATCTTTGATGTTCACTACATTTTTTTTTTCTCAGCAAAAACTCCTATATCTTCTGGCTTTCCCTTAACCACTCCCTCAGAGCTGAGAGGCCATATCTGTAAGCCTACTGAATAAAACATAATTCTCAACTTTCAGGTTGTGTCCTTTTTTCAGTTGATGCATGCAGACCTAAAAATATAGGTGAGATTTAAAGAGAAAACAACACCAACACCACTAAGAGAAAATTTCGACAATGTGTAGTTAGTGGTAAATAAAAAATGTCATTATTTGTACTGGGAGTTCCCAGGTCAGTTTCCTGAATGATGAGTGTGGAAAGGACAATGTTAAGAATTCATGGGAGTTCCGGTGTGACACAGTGGTTAACGAATCCGACTAGGAACTATGAGGTTGTGGGTTCGATTCCCTGGCCTTGCTAGTGGGTTAAGGATCTGGTGTTGCCGTGAGCTGTGTTGTGGGTTGCAGACTTAGCTTGGATCCCGAGTTGCTGTGGCTCTGGCGTAGGCTGGTGGCTACAGCTCCGATTCGACCCCCAGCCTGGGAGTCTCCATATGCCGCTGGAGCGGCCCAAGAAATGGCAAAAAGAAAAAAAAGAAAAAAAAAAAAGAATTCACCTTCCCCTTAATTTTTATGTTCTGGGGGTTAAGAGGCAAAGGCCCTGGGTATCTCTGAGTCTGGGGGCGTCATGTTTGGGGTGCTCACTCCATGTCAGTGGTTGAAGGCTGAGGGAGTGGGTTAACTGCGCTGCTGCAGAATGTGGGAACTAGACAGCTGGAGCTGCTGGACTGCTTCAGTCCTAGAAGAGGACAGAATATTGCTGAGGACTAGAGAGCTTCCACTGAGGTTTTTTCACTTGTGTGCTTTGCTGCTATTTGAAATTCCTTCTCTCTCTCCTCTGTCTCTGTTGTTTGAGCTGATACATGTTCTCACTGACTTGTAGATTTTGCTGACTGTCTGTCTTATCTCCCAGGAAAGGAGCTGATTGGTTACTGTTTGGTTCCCTGTGACTGTTTTGTATGCCAACTGGAGATTGGCATTGCTGTCTGCCTCTGCAAGGATTGACTCGTGAGCCGCTGCGACTGCTGACCCTCAACACCCCCTGAAAGGAGCTCAGGATGGAGGTCCAGAGTGACACCCTCTGTGCTCTGGGAAAACTGGCAGAACAGGTCTTTAAATAGTTAGATATTTCCAGGTGATAATTTTATGAGCCCAATTCTTGCATCTCCGCCTATCTAGAAAAGCACTAAAATCCTTCACAGTGACATCTGCTCCCTGTGACTAGCAGTAACCTTCACAAGACTTGCAGCAACCTTCTGCCAAAGGTTGTGTTGAACTGCTTGGTACCCCTTCCTACTAAAATCATAAATAACACTGACTTTCCGCCCTACCACTTTGGAGCGGTTTCTCGAGCTCTCTGAGAGACTGTTTCCCAGGCTATATTTTTTTTGTACCAAATACATTTAACTCACAATGCTCATATGTGTTTTTATTTATTTTTTCCAGTTGATAACATCCTATCTATAAAGCCACAACTATTTTATCTGCTTTGATTGTGCAGGTCAGGATTCACAGAAGGCTCTGGTGTTCCTCTAGAGGCAGGGTTTCTCACTCAGGATTGGTCACCAAAGGACAGCTCCAAGTTCCTGGCACAACCCCGTAGCATCACACAAACAGCAACCAGCTTCCCTGCTGGCTGCCTTTGTCCTTTCTCTCCAAGTAGGATCTCTCAGGATCCCTCCCTTCCTGCAGGGGTCTGGACTTCTTACGTGGTAGCTCCAGGCTACAGAGAGAGCAAAAAGCAGTGTGCTGCTGTCAGAGAAGCACAAAGGCAGACATTAGTTTACAGTGGTCAGAACAGCTTACTCTGGGAATAACCATTGCAGGGAGGAAGAGTCCAGCATGAATGGAACTGATTTCACTGAGAGAAAGGCAGGAGAGCATAAGGCTGGCATACTACGGGGAAGGCACTGAGGGGTGAGAGGAGGTAGTGGGACTAAACCTCGGGTCTACTAATTGGCACTCATTCCGAGAGAAAAACACTTCTCAGATCCTGATGACAGGAGGCAGTGGGGCACATAGCATGGAGCAAGCAGCCACTGAAATTAGGCCCTTATATTTCCCAAGAACTAGGGGCTAGAGCAGCAGTTTTCTCCCTGAACGTTTGCATTCCAGAGAGGAGACTCTTAAGTCCTTGGAGAAATATTCTGGGTAGCAGATTTACATCTCAAAAGGATTTTTTAATTGCAAGCTTTCTAAAGTAACTGCTCGAGGACAAGCAGGGACCATCAGCAAGAGGAAAAGCTGGGACAGAAAATATATTCGGGGGGTGGGAGTGCAGGCAGAAGTTACGAAGAGGGTGGGGCACCCGAAGGATGAGGTATGTGCTAAGAAGAAGGGAGAGAGGGGAAGCTAAGAGGGAAAAGCGGGGCGGGACGGAGAAAGGGGGGGGGAGCAAGGGGAGAGGGAGGCACGGATACGGAAAGAGAAGAAGAAACCAAATAAGGAAAAAGACGAAAAGGACGAGGAAAGGCACTCCTTCCTTCCTTCCTTCCTCCTTCCTTCCTTCCTTTCCTTTCTTTCTTTCTTTTGCTTTCTTTCTTTCTTTCTTTCTTTCCTTTCTTTCTTTCTTTCTTTCTTCTTTCTAAGGTTCTACTCAGGACCATCTCATTGGCAAATAACCATGCTGGGCAGGCAATTTTGAAGGAGTGTATGCTTCTGTTGAAGGAGGTCATAGGAAGTAAGAGAAGCAATTAAATACAAATCCTGCCATCCGGCTCATTTCAACACTTTTCATATATTGTATAGAATCTGAGAGTGACATGCTGAGAGTTTATTAAATGTATTAATGGGCTAGCAGCCCTTTTATCCACTATTTCTTTACCTGGGTAAAGAAAACCATTTGACAAAAATGAACCTCTTAAACTCTGCCTCCGTGACCAAAGCATTCATGGTTGCATGGAAGTGAGGGCTGGTCATCTACGCCTTAGCCACAATGGAAACTCCACACATGGCTATTTCTTGCTTTTGAAAAATCTTCTAATTGTCTTGGTGAATCCCAGGGCAGCCCCCTTCTATGCAGGGATTCAGCATTCCAGGACACCTTGATGTAATGTTACATCCATCTGAAGATAGGCTTACAGCTCCCCTGTAGCAAGGAAAGAGTAGGTGAAGAATTGTATCAACTTGCCTGCAAGAACTAGTTACATGGACCTGGCAAACAGCAGGGAGGAACAGGGAGGTAATGTATCCAGAAAGGCTGGAGAACTGTAGCTGTGAGTGAGGTGGTATCTGCTACTCCTCCACTTTTGCTGAGAACTTGGATAGAAATAAACCAATGAGAGATGGGTCTTTTTCTGCTATTAGAATCTTAAGACAAGGGACTGAGCTCTGATGCGCAGGAGCAGGGAAAGAGCAGTAGTAAGTCTGAGCTCAGCTTATATTTTATTTATTTATTTATCTTTTTCAGGGCACACCCACAGCATATGGAGTTTCCCAGGCTAGGGGTCAAATTGGAGTGTAGCTGCTGGCCTACACCACAGCCACAGCAATGCAGGATCTAAGCTGCGTCTGCGACTACTTACACCATAGCTCAGGGCAACGCTGGATCCTTAACCCACTGAGTGAGGCCAGGGATCGAACCTGTGTCCTCATGGATACTAAACAGATTTGCTCCTGCTAAGCCACGTTGGGAATACCCTCAGCTTACAGAGAAAGCTGTATTGGTCGGTGTCACAGCCATCACATTGGGAAGTCCTTCTGAGAGCCTTACTTGTCTGACACCCTTTGTCCTAAGAAGGAAGGGATAGTCATCAGGTTTGCCCTAAGCCTCACCCAGGTGGCCAGGTGGCATCTGGAGACCTGAGGGTCATCCACACTGGGACCAGATGGGGGTGTTGGGAGGAGGGTTGGCTGCTCTTATGTCTATTTTCTCCCCTTGGCCCACAAGTTCATTAAGTAAGCTCCTTTCTGATGTACATATTTGGGATTAAAGAAAAATGAATTTAGTTGAAACTAACAGATTGACTGGGAAATGCCAAAGTTATGTTGTAAAATATTAGAATCAGCTCCCCAAATTCAGGCTTGGCCTTATTCCTATTTGGATGACAAAGAAATACTAAAATGCCCACATCTTTCACCCTTTAGTTACTACTCTAAAGCATTGAGACATTGTCTCCACAAGGCCCAGTATTGATGGGGATATAGAGATGAACTCAAGAGGGTCTGGTCCCTTAATAAGACCACTATGTAGTGTAGGGGTAGGGGCTACATCATGGGTATAAATAGAAGAAAGTCCAGGATGCTGAGGTAGAGAAGAAAAGAGTTCAGAGGGTCAGGGGAGACCCCAGAACAAGGAAAGCTTAGTTCTGAGTGTTGGAGGGTAAGTAGGATTTTTGATGTGGAATCCTGGACACTGACAGGCTACGATGGGAGACAATTCTCTCAGGGGTCACAATCAGCAACACATTTGTTTTTATCTTACAGCTAGGATGAGTTTGTAACTGATTAGATTTCTTTCTTATTTATTTTTTATTAAGGTCTAGTTGATTTACAGTGTTTCTTCAATCTCTGTTATACATCAAAGTGACCCAATCACACAGAGTTCCCTGTGCTGTAGTGTAAGGCCCCATTGTCCATTCATTCCAAATGTAAGAGTTTGCATCCACCAATTTCTTTCTTTGCCTTGGCTTACAGGAAGGACACAGGCAGACTTGGGGCCCCAATAAACAACTGTGCATGTGTTCATGACATGAATCTTTACCTTTGATTTAATCTTTTTCTTACCATACCTTTTTTTTTTTTGTCAGCCAAATTATAATTTATTTTCCTAGTTTCCTTAGATATTTTTATAGCTTCAGTATCAAATGTACCCTTTAAAAGAATAGCCTCTGTAAGTGTAAGCATTGCATTCCATCAGCTCGGAAGAGCATTTATGATCAATGGTTGTTGACTGAGATAATTTTGTCTGTTTTTTTTCTTTTCAGTTCCTAAAATGTTATTGAAGTACAGTTGATTTACAATATTGTGATCATTTCTGCTGCACAACAAAGTGATTCAGTTATACATGTACACACATCCATTCTTTTTCCCACATAGATTTTCACAGAACATTGGGTAGAGTGTAGTGCACAGGGAACTCTACCCAATATTTTTACCATAACTTCTTTTCTCTTTCTCCATCTGTTTTTACAGTCCTATTGTATCTTTCTTCTTTAAGTCATTTCCACTTCCTTTTTGAGTCAATTACAATGGTAAAAAAGATTTTGTAGGATTCTGCATGGTTTGGTGTTTGTGGAATGGAGGATGGGGGAAGAGAGCTGTGACGTTTTCATCATTAGCATGGCGTGGGGGATGGATTGAGGCTGAAGCCTGAGAAACAAGTGAGGAGTCCTTCTTTGTCATGTGTATAGATGATATTAAAGGCCTGTAAGGGCATCAGTTCTGCAATGGACAAGGAGAGAACTGGACTCAAGAGAGAGTGTGGAGATATACTATTATTACAAGATGATCAGGAGTGGCTTCCAGGAGTTCCTATTGTGGCTCAGCGGGTTAAGGACCCAATGCTGTCTCTGTGAAAATGCAGGTTCAATCCCTGGCCTCACTCAGTGGATTAAGGACCCAGTGTTTGCCATAAGCTGTGATGTAGGTGACAGATGCGGCTCGCATCCTGTGTTGCCATGGCTGTGACATCGCCACAACTGCAGCTCCGACTCAACACCCGGCCTGGAAACTCCATGTGCAGCAGGTGTGGCCATAAGAAAGAAGAAAGAAAAAAAGAAAGAAAGAAAGGAGTGACTTCCAGATTTCTAGTTTGAGCTACTGGGTGGATGGCAGGATCCCCTGCTGAAGTAGAGAAACAGAAGAAGGAGAGAAATAACAGTCCAGAAAGGAAAATTCCAAGTATAAGTTGAGGTGATAATGGATCATCAGTTTCAGGTAGAGAAGGGAAGGATGTGAAGTCAGAAGATCTGAGGGACCAAGAGAAAATGGTGGAATTCAGTGGTTACTGTTATGTCCGGTGGAAAAGCAGTAATAATGGAGGAAGAAAGATGGGATGTTGCAGGCAAGACCGTGGGACTGTGAAGCTTACAAACTCACAGGAAGAACTTTTGTGGGTGGTGACCAGGATGTGGTCCTAGGAAGGAGCTGCTCCTGGGGACAGTAGGTGATGGTCACTGAGGTACGGAGGTTGAGGATGAGGATAAGGTTGCAGCTACTTGCCACTAAAAGGAAGATTCTGATGTGTGTGCTGGCAACATGGAAATAATCCAAAGATGGTTGGTAGGTAGAGATATGGAAGGTAAAGTGCATTGTGCCAAATATTAAGAGATTCAAGAGAGGAGATTTCTGTAAGTGTACAATATAGCACATAGCATGGGGTCAGAAGTGGGAGCTATAAATATGGAAAATCCTTCTTCAGTTTAGAGCCCAAGAAAACAAGAGGCATACCAGCACTCCAGATGAAGCAGAGGTAATGGAAATAATTCTCCCTGCTTGCATACTTCACAAGGCTCATGTGTGGACCAATGGGAGCTGCAGATGAAAGTGGAGCTAGAGCACAAACTTCGGAAGTATTGATGATACGGAATCGAAATTGAATCTGCCATATTGATCACTATTTTTATTCATAGGAGTTGGCTCATTGTGGCCTGAGGCTGTTTTCATAAGTCTAATCATGTCCAAAACATAAATTTTGTTGCCATATAGCCCTGGAATCGCAGCGCTGTTACATGATTCATTGGTTCATGATGGGTTGGTACCATCAGAGCACCAGTTAAACATGAGGATGTTGGGTAAAAAATAATATTAAAATTGACATGGATATGTGAAACAGAATTAAAAGTCCACTGACATGTTTAAAAGAAAGTAAGACTTTATAGAAACTTTAAGATTTGTGTGGATACTTTTGGCCACTCTCCCATGTTTGGGGGGATTGTATTTTCCCTCCTCTCTGACTGCCAGTGTGCCTGATAGAGGAAAAGTGTGAACAGTCCTAGCCACATGATTCAGATGCTGGGGGCAATTCTGAAAGAGAGTGTTAAAAATTGCTTATTGAGTGTTAAAATTTAACACTTATTGAGAGTGTTAAAAATTGACAGGAGTTCCCTAATGGCTCAGCAGGTTAAGGACCTGACATTGTCACTGCTAAAGCTCTGGCTTGAGCTTTGGCAGAGTTCAATCCCTGAACTGGGAAATTATAAATGCTGCAGGTACAGCCAAAAAAAAAAAAAAAAAAGAGGAATGAGGAAAGAAAAAGGGAAGCAGAGCATTGACAGTACAGACAGCTTTCTGAAATGCTGACATAGAAATCTCCAGCCATCCTTTGGAAGTGTGAGCTCTTTGAAGTCTGTAGATGACATCAGGACAATCTCTGCACATACTCACTAGAAATACCCCAAAGGTCTGACAATTAATAAATTATAGCACATCTTTATGATGGAACATTATTGAAATTCTGATGATGATGTAGACATATATTCAGTTATGTGGAAGTAGGAGACACTAATTTTTTTTTCTTTTTCAGCTATACCCATGGCATGTGGAAGTTCCCAGGCCAGGGATCAAATCCAAGCTGCAGCTGTGACCTACACCACAGCTGTGGCAACACCAGGTCCTTAACTCACTGTGCCACAGCAGGAACTCCAAAACATTAATTTTTAAAAAGATATTACAAAGTGCTTCACAAAAAACTCAATTATTATTCATATATATGTCATGGTTATTAGGATATAGATATTAACGTTGTTTGAGAGTAGTGGAATTTGTGGATGATTTGATTATGTTTCTTGTCTACAATAAACACATATTAGTAGTGTTATAAACATAGTAATAAGAGAAAATAAATAGAATATCTATGGGGAACTCACCATAGCATTGTGTCCTAGAAAGCCTTTTTGGGAAGAACAGAAGTTTATCTACAGAGAACAAGTTAGATAAGCATCTTTTTATTCTCATCTTTTCATATTCCTATCCTGGGAAATTGCCCAGCTGGCCTCAGGGCGGTCATAGGTTTTACAGGCTTTCCATACTCTTACTATGCTCTGCAAAATACACCAGACCACAATACCTGCTCAACTTTGAAGGTCATAGGTAGCTTCCTGGCGTCTAGAGCAAACTGGCTTTATGCTCACATGTTATTTTTGTCCTTTGCTTCTGATTTGAGTCTTGAGGGAAAGGCTTCAAGCCAGCTTTAGAAAGAGAAGCTGCTGTCATTTGTGAATGCAGTTAATTAGAATAACATTTGCTTTTAAGTATTCAATATTTGGCATGATTATCAGACCTAAAGGTTATGTTGTTCTATCAGAGAAGCTGGGCTCCAGGGATGTCTGTTGTCTCCCCAGACTGGTGCTGGCTAAATCTAGGAAGCCGAAGTGCAGAGGAATAGCTGCCTCAGATATTAAATCTGCACATTCTAGCAAGGAAGCGCCACTATTGACAGATGGATTTCCTCCGTGTGGACAAGTGACTTGCTCAAGTCTTGAGACTGTTTTTGGGAAGTGCTGGAGGGAAAGGATGGTCCTACTGGGAGTTGTAACAGGTCCAAGGGTCTGCTTCAGAGGGGAAGTCGGTTAGGGCAAAAACTATTTGAGTGTTGACAGGGCTGGGCCTGCGTTTCTAAGTGGCTGGCAATTAAACCGCCCAATGAAGAGAAAGATCCTCCACAGGGAGCATAAACCCCCACCTTACCCCAATTTCAACACTCAGCTGCCACCATCTAAGGGAACTACTTGATGCCTAAGACAGGTGCATGCTGGGAAATAACTCCTCTTCTCTTTTCAAGGTTTTGCTGTGAAAACACCTAATATAACAGCGACAGACGTTCTGTGCCACGGCATGCCATGCATCAGGTGGAAATGGGGGGGAAGCTGGTAGGTCATGCTTAAATAGAATCATCTGCCTTGGAGGGAAAAAAGAATGTGTCTCTTTGGTAGGGGCGTGGGAGAGTAACTGAGAAAGCCGGTGTGGGAACAGTGCCTGCTGCCTCAGGCTGCATTTCTAGGTTATTTTTCCCCCTGAGGAGCACACACATATTGACAATTTCACTCAGAAACTGTAGTTTATTGTAAGAGATGAAAGATGCATGAATAACATTAATGATAATTCTCAATGGGTCCCAGGACTCGTGAATAGTTTAAAAAGGAAACCATGGTTGCTTACTGGCTTCATGCATTGTGTTTGGAAGGAAGAATTCTGGTGTCGTTGAGTAACTTTCTGTTGCAAATCTTTGGCTTCAATCAATTATTCCTTTGTTTCTCATTAATTCAATTTCCTCTCTCCTTTCTTAAGCTCCTCACCTGGTTAAGACTGAGAGAAAACTTAAAAGCAAACCAGTCACCGTATTTGCATTCAGTCTCTTTTAATGGATATCAGAATTTCTGAGGCCAAGGGTGCCAGGTTTTAATAATCTTCAACTTGGCCATTCACACAGCTGTTAAATTTGGCATCTGCACTTTACCGTAGGCCCTTCCCTCCATTTGGAAATTTGTTCTTTGTGTCTGTTCAGCTAAATTTTACTGAGGCAAATATGTCTGTTAGACTGTAGAAAATTATCCAAGCCTTGGTCTCCACACTCAAGAATTTCCAGGATGGAGTCCCCGTTGTGGCTCAGCAGAAACAAATCTGACTAGTATCCACCAGGACGCAGGTTCGATCCCTGGCCTCACGCAGCGGGTTAAGGATCTGGCGTTGCCAGGATCTGTGGTATAGGTTGCAGATGCAGCTCAGATCCTGTGTTGCTGTGCCTGGCAGCTACACTCCAATTTGACCCCTAGCCTGGGAACTTCCATATGCCATGGGAGCAGCCATAAAAAGACCAAAAATAAAGAAGAAGTTCCAGACTGATTACGGTCCTTAAGTTCCCAATTTCCATCTTCACAAGTGTGGACAAAGAATGTCACCTGCCATTTTTCAGTAAAGGAAGGATGTTGTGGCCATCAGCCACTGACACAGCCCCTTAAATATGACCCTGGGGGGATTCAAAGGAAATGAATGGAGAAAAACAGGATCCTGGCCCTAGACAGTTAAGGTGCATATCAAAGGGACATTTTCAATGAGCCCAGAATCTTGCATCTTCTCTTAGAGAGACAAGCACTAAATTCCTTAACTTGAAATATCTGGGGTGTTTTGTGTGTCTGTGTGATTAGCATTAATCTTTTGATGTTCCACTACATTTTTTTTTTCTCAGCAAAAACTCCTATATCTCCTGGCTTTCCCTTAACCACTCCCTCAGAGCTGAGAGGCCATATCTGTAAGCCTACTGAATAAAACATAATTCTCAACTTTCAGGTTGTGTCCTTTTTTCAGTTGATGCATGCAGACCTAAAAATATAGGTGAGATTTAAAGAGAAAACAACACCAACACCACCTAAGAGAAAATTTCAGACAATGTGTAGTTAGTGGTAAATAAAAAATGTCATTAATTTGTACTGGGAGTTCCCAGGTCAGTTTCCTGAATGACTTGAGTGTGGAAAGGACAATGTTAAGAATTCATGGGAGTTCCCGGTGTGACACAGTGGTTAACGAATCCGACTAGGAACTATGAGGTTGTGGGTTCGATTCCCTGGCCTTGCTCAGTGGGTTAAGGATCTGGTGTTGCCGTGAGCTGTGGTGTGGGTTGCAGACTTAGCTTGGATCCCGAGTTGCTGTGGCTCTGGCGTAGGCTGGTGGCTACAGCTCCGATTCGACCCCCAGCCTGGGAGTCTCCATATGCCGCTGGAGCGGCCCAAGAAATGGCAAAAAGATAAAAAAGAAAAAAAAAAAAGAATTCACCTTCCCCCTTAATTTTTTACTGTTCTGGGGGTTAAGAGGCAAAGGCCCTGGGTATCTCTGAGTCTGGGGGCGTCAGTGTTTGGGGTGCTCACTCCATGTCAGTGGTTGAAGGCTGAGGGAGTGGGTTAACTGTGCTGCTGCAGAATGTGGGAACTAGACAGCTGGAGCTGCTGGACTCGCTTCAGTCCTAGAAGAGGACAGAATATTGCTGAGGACTAGAGAGCTTCCCACTGAGGTTTTTTCACTTGTGTGCTTTGCTGCTATTGAAATTCCTTTCTCTTCTCTCCTCTGTCTCTGTTGTTTGAGCTGATACATGGTTTCTACTGACTTGTAGATTTTGCTGACTGTCTGCTCTTATCTCCACAGGAAAGGAGCTGATTGGTTACTGTTTGGTTCCCTGTGACTGTTTTGTATGCCAACTGGAGATTGGCACTTGCTGTCTGCCTCTGCAAGGATTGACTCGTGAGCCGCTGCGACTGCTGACCCTCAACACCCCCCTGAAAGGAGCTCAGGATGGAGGTCCAGAGTGACACCCTCTGTGCTCTGGGAAAACTGGCAGAACAGGTCTTTAAATAGTTAGATATTTCCAGGTGATAATTTTATGAGCCCAATTCTTGCATCTCCGCCTATCTAGAAAAGCACTAAAATCCTTCACAGTGACATCTGCTCCCTGTGACTAGCAGTAACCTTCACAAGACTTGCAGCAACCTTCTGCCAAAGGTGTGTTGAACTGCTGGTACCCCCTTCACTAAAATCATAAATAACACTGACTTTCCGCCCTACCTCTTTGGAGCGGTTTCTCAGAGCTCTCTGAGAGACTGTTTCCCAGGCTATAGTTTTTATTTTGTACCAAATACCATTTAACTCACAATGCTCATATTGTGCTTTTTATTTATTTTTTTCCAGTTGATAACATCCTATCTATAAAGCCACAACTATTTTATCTGCTCTTGATTGTGCAGGTCAGGACTTCACAGAAGGCTCTGGTGTTCCTCTAAGAGGCAGGGTTTCTCACTCAGGATTGGTCACCAAGGACAGCTCCAAGTTCCTGGCACAACCCAGTAGCATCACACAAACAGCAACCAGCTTCCCCTGCTGGCTGCCTTTGTCCTTTCTCTCCAAGTAGGATCTCTCAGGATCCCTCCCTTCCTGCAGGGGTCTGGACTTCTTACGTGGTAGCTCCAGGCTACAGAGAGAGCAAAAGCAGGTGCTGCTGTCAGAGAAGCACAAAGGCAGACATTAGTTACAGTGGTCAGAACAGCTTACTCTGGGAATAACCATTGCAGGAGGGAAGAGTCCAGCATGAATGGAACTGAATTTCACTGAGAGAAAAGGCAGGAGAGCATAAGGCTGGCATACTACGGGGAAGGCACTGAGGGGTGAGAGGAGGTAGTGGGACTAAACCTCTGGGTCTACTAATTGGCACTCATTCAGAGAAAAACACACTTCTCAGATCCTGATGACAGGAGGCAGTGGGGCAAGCTGGAGCAAGGCAGCCACTGAAATTAGGCCCTTATATTTCCCCAAGAACTAGGGGCTAGAGCAGCAGTTTTCTCCCTGAACGTTTGCATTCCAGAGAGGAGACTCTTAAGTCCTTGGAGAAATATTCTGGGTAGCAGATTTACATCTCAAAAGGATTTTATAATTGCAAGCTTTCTAAAGTAACTGCTCTTGAGGACATTCAGGGACCTATCTAGCAAGAGAATTCAGCTGGGACAGAAAATATATTCTGGTGGTGTTGAGCTTTCTCAGGCAGATATGTTACTCAGAGGGTGGGGTCATCCTTAGGATGAGGCTTATGCTGCTAGAAGCCTTGCTAGAGTTTGGTCCTCTCCTAGTGCAAGAGGTTTGGACGGAGCCATTGTGTGTGAGCATTTTATAGTTATTCACTGCCAGGCACTCTCAAGCCCTAAACCCACAAGTCCAAAGCCTCACTTCCTCTACATTCCCTTGATTAAAAGCAAGTCTACAGGCCCAGCCCAGATTCAAAGGGATAAGATTGCTTAAGAGTGAACACTAAGAGACTGTGTTTATGGGGCTCACAATTGAAACTAAAACCACAATTGCTTTTGTCTCTATCCATCATGGACCATTCTTATGGGGCAGAATATTCATGCTAAGGCCATAAGCCAACTCCTAGGCAATTGCCTCACTCCCAGGCTCCACCTCCACCCCACTATGGCAAAGGTGGTTGGAATCACCACCATGAACTTGTTGTCAAAAAAAACCCCTCAGTCTCTGTCCACTGGTGCCAAATATAAATGCTGAAATAGTTTCAGGTAAAGGAGAAAAAAAATAGCTTCTATTGCTTTGCCAGGCAAAGCAGGCCATAGCAGGTTAATGCCTTAAAGACTGTGCCCTACATTGGCAGAGAATAGGAGATGATCTTATAGTTTAGGAATGGAAAATAGGGCCGCAGATATGGCTTGGGGTAGGTGGAGGCTTGCATTCTTCAAAGCTGGTATTTAGTGGCCCCAGACTGGTTGTGGTGGTCCTCCTTCTTTCCGAATGCTTCATCAAGTAGTTAACATCTTCCATTTGTTGGAAGTTTTAGTTCTGCAGAAGAGTTCAAAGATATTGTTAGGTATATCCCTTGAGAGGGAAACAGGACCCTGCCCCAAGGCTGCACTGTTGTTTCTTGACTGTTCCTCCCTTTGTTCAGCAACCCCCTCCCTTCCCTGATTAGCAAATGTTTGAACCTGACCTTTGGAACTCAGGGACAGTCATGGAGACTAAAGCTTATTCCCTAAAAAACAAGAAATGGGGGACACAAAGGTTTTTGTGGCCAGGAACCCCATAGGGTCCTGCTCATTTTCAAAATCTCCATTGAGCAAGAAAATCTACACAAAAGACATCCCTCCTGGGAGCTTTTTTGAAATAGGTGTTCTGGCACAGCAGGCATTCAGCATTTCATGAGACTCCTTAGTGTTGACAATGAGGCTGGAAATCAGCTGTGATGTTAGAATCTCAGAGAACAGTTAGTTGTTGTGTGCTAGGGATTCAGAGGTAGATGGACTGCTGCAAATGATTATTTTAAAATATGGCCAGAATTTTTGCTGTGGTTGTATTTACTGTTGTTGGTTTTCATGGCTTCATGTCATCAGCAGGAAAGAAATCCTACTGGCAGGACCTCAGAATCCTACTCTTCTGGCTTTTTTCTAACTCAGGTCAGTTTTATTGGCACATATGGCAGAAGTTAATACAATTTAATTTGGGGGGACTTGAGCTCAAGTATATGTATATTCTAGAGCAGCACTGTCATCACATATTCAAAGGGCTCACCTGAAGGGTGATGCTCTTTCACTCTTTATCAAATTTCCAATATGTGGTTTCAACTGCACCCCTTCTCCCACAAGAGTCAGGTTGGAATGTGAATGTGAGAGATTATTGCCAACTAAAAAAAAAAAAAAATACAACCTGAAGGTTGAGAGTTAAGTTTTATTTGGGTCAAAATTAGGACTTAAGCCTCAAACACAGCATCTCAGGTAGCTCTAAGAAACTGCTTCCAAGGAGGCAAGGGGAGGAGCTAGGATATATGAGTTTTTGCAATAATGGGGAGGTAGTAGGAACAAAAGATTTGCAGAAGACCAGATTTACAGAAGATTTATAGATTTGCAGAATGGTGCACAAAACCATTTCTTTGGGAAGATGTGAGCTTACTGGAATCACTCCTTTGACCTGCTTTCCTGAGTTCCCTCAGGGCTCATTGGCCCACCCTTCGGAGTGGCTGTTCTCTCAGGTGACCATGATATCTTTTGTTTTGCCCACTAACTACAGCACATGAGACAGTATTTCAGATAGCTCTGAAATACTGCCCCAAGGAGGAAAGGGGGAATATCAAGATTTAAGTCATAAAGGTGAAGAGGGAGGTGAATGCAGTCAGGCACACATTTTACAGAAATTTTCTGCTGGTCTCATGAAGGTTACTACTAGTCACAGATATCAGTCATCATGGAAGGATTTTAGTGTTTTTCTAGATATGAGGAGATGTAAGAATTGGGCTCATAAAATCTTCCCCTGAAAATATTTAACTATCTGAAGGCCCGTTCTTCCATTTTTTTCAGAGCACAGAGTGCCTCACTCCTGGTCTCCACCCTGAGCTCCATTGGTTGGCAGTTGCAGTGGCTCGTGTTCTATTCCATGTAAAGACTGATGGCAAGTGCCAGACTTCAGTTCGTATTATGATCAGAAGAATAACCCTAAATCTGCTCTATTTTATAGACTATATATATATATATATATATATATATATATATATATATATTCAAACAGTCATTGGCTACCCTATACCCTGTTACTACAGGTAGAGGCAAAAACAGTGTTAAAAGGACAGACTCCAGAGTCAAATTTGTATGTGGTTGCCTGTTTCAAACATCTAAAGCTTTAGTATGCATAGAAATCCTCTGGGAATGCTGGTATGCCACAGAGGCATGTTCAGCAGCGTCATAGACCCAAGTTCATGTGCCAAAAGCACAGTAAGGCCAAGCAAACCAAAATGTTAGAGTTTGGAGCAGAGAGAGGTTTACTGAAGGGCCAGGCAAGGAGATGGGTGGCTCCTGTGCTCAAAAGACCCAAACTCCCCCATGCTCTTCAGTAAGAGTTTTTAAAGGCAAATTTGAGCTGAGGACTGCAAGGTGCATGACTTTCTTCTGATTGGCTATGGGGGAGGGGGAGGTGGTAATAGGGTGGGGCCCCAGGAATCCTGTGCTGACTGAAGTCACCATCCTTGTGGGTGGGGGCCTGAGTTCCTGCAGAAGAACTCAGAGATGTGTATCTGATTATTGTTTTTATCCCCTGAGAAGGAACTAGAGTCCCATCTTATTGCCACACTATTGTCACTTGACTGCTTTTCCTCTGTTTCTGTCTCCTCACTCCCCTAAGAAGTAACTGTTTGCATCTGGCCTTTGACATCCAGGGAATGTCCAGGAGCTAAAGGTCCAAAAAATGGGGGGCATGGAAAGCCTTTGGTACCTAGGAGGGCCCCGCAGGGTCCTGCTTGTTTCAGTAGACCTAAGCCTAATTATACAGGCTTGTATAATTCACATCCTTGTATAATCCCTTCCTCTTGTGTGTGGGCTGGGTCAAGTGACTTAGTGGAAAAAGTGCAGCAACAGTGATGGAATATCACTCTGAGAATTGGCTATAAAAGCCTGAATTCTGTCAAGCTCACACTCTCTTTCTAGCTTTCCTTCTGTGAGGCTTCATGCTCAGGAAAGCAGACTGCTGTGTAATGACTAGCTCTCGGGATAAGTTTACGTGGCCAACAGCCTGATACAATCTGAATCCTGCCAACAGCCACATGGGCAAGTTTGGAAGTAGATCCTCCCCAAATGGAACCTCAGATTGGTGGGCTAGAGTAGGATAGTTACACAGCTGGTTGTAGAAGTCCCAGTAAGGGACCATAGATAGAGAGGGAAACCTAGGGGACTTTGGGAGATCACTATAAGTTTATAATAGCTCAAGAAAGCCATAAGAACATTTCGGAACCAGCCTTGCTTCACTATGAAACCATAAATAAAAGCATGAAATATGCCTCGGTTCATTAAGTGAAAGATAAAATGAGGCCTGCATTCAAGTTCAGCAAGATAATGATCCTTGGTATCAAGGACAGGAATTTAGGGGAAAGATGACATTCCAAAATAGGAAACCCTCATACAGAAACCCGAGATAATTCTACATATTTTAGCATATGTTACCACCCTCCTCTGATTTGAATAAGCACCATGAGCTTCCTAGTTTGACTTCACAGAGTCAAATGCCCTCTTACCTGATACAAAGGAGGAGCTAATGATGAAAGCCTGACATCTACTCAAACAAGGAAGAAGCCATTCTTTTCCTACTCCCATTTTTCTTAGAATATAAAAATGTAGCTCACCTAATCCTCCAGGCAGAGTTTTCTTTTCTCTCACTGAATTCCTTCTGCACTGAGACACAAAGAACCTGAGCCTCAGTAAGTCCAGACACCAGGTGAGTGATTCTAATTAAAAACCTGTGGGTTCAAGTCCCAATCTGGGTTCTGGTTGGGTTCAAGTCAGAGGGGTTTCAATTTCAGACTGTGGCCTCTGTTCAAATACTGCTGATAGATTTGTAGGAGATCCTGAGCTGAAGCACCAGCTAGGACATGCCCAAATTCCTGGGACCCCATTACTATGAGGTAATATACGTTTGTTGTTTGAAGCTGTTACATTTTGGAGTAATATGTTACACAGAAAGACATAACTAATGCCCATGCCATCATACATACACCACCACTTCTTTTACTCATTCAATCAATGTTTATGGAGCTAGATCTATTCAATATTACATTCTTTGCAAGATGTTGGAAAACCATGGAGACAAATCTGATATTATTCCAGCTTAACATCCTGGTGGGAAAGACCAACTTAAACATGTTAACTTACTCATAACTTAGAATTTAACACAAATAATTTATACTTTTACAAACTATCTTAGGTCCTTGGGAAGAAACCAAAGAGGGTGGATAAGATTTTAAAATTATCATAATGATGGAAGTGAAGGAAATCCAAAGTCAGATGCCGGGATGGCACTGGGAACACCCCTTGAGAAAGAGACCTTTTAGCAAAGACAGGCTGGATGCGAAGAAGATAAACACAAGGAGGTTGGGGAGCAGCCTGTATTACATTTCTGATGTAGAAAAGAAGCAAGGTGTTTTTAGACCTACAGTGACTCCTGTCGCTATTGTTACTGAACTCAGGTTTAGCTGCTTGCACTCAGAAAGTCACTTTTCTTGTCTTTTTTTTTTTTAATACTGTTATCTTTTTTTATTTTCCCAATACAGTATTTTTTTTTTCTACTGTACAGCATGGAGACCCAGTTACACATATATGTATACATTCTTTTTTCTCACATTATCAGGCTCCATCATAAGTGACTAGACATAGTTCCCAATGCTACAGACATAGTTCCCAATTAGCAGGATCTCCTTGCTAATCCATTCCAAAGGCGATAGTCTGCATCTATTAATCCCAAACTCCCAATCCATTCCACTTCCTCCCCCTCCCCCTTGGCAAGAAACTTACTTTTCAAAATAAAAATTTAGACAGAAGCATACTGTATAATACATTGTATATATTACACTGTATTACATACAATGTATTTTTATATATAGTATATAATAAAATACATTTTATATATTTGCATTTGTATATATATTTGTATATATTATTTGTATATATTGTATATCTATGTATTTGTATATATTACACTGTATTATATACATATATATATATATATATATATTTGTATACATACTGGTCAGATTTTTTTTGTTCATTATTAATCCATGAGAAGAAAATTTGTGAAACACAATTGAAAATGTATCACTGAGTTTTGCTCTTATCTCACAAATAGCAGTATGGCAGAGGGATGGAGGAGACAAAAGTCATGAATAGAGGCACAGATGTATTTTCAGGATATTTCTAAGGCTAATGGAAACATCATGTGGGAGATATTTTGGTCATTTGTTTTCAAGGAATCTTGAGAATGAATAAGACCTTCATCAAAATGTGCCGATGTTGGTCTGCAGGCAAGGAACCTTTAAGAACATGCTCATCAGCCCTATATAACTGAGAGCTCTGGGGGAAAGACCGTCTCACAAGAATAACATATAGGCCAAGAAATTCCACTGCAATTGCTGCCCAACTGGTCAAATTCTAGGACACCTGGAAGTATCATCATTTCACTCTAGCTGTTGCTCTGTTCTCAAGTTAACTATTTCTTTCTTCATTAAACTTTCTTTCTCTCAAACTCCTGAGGAAAACAGTTTAATAACTCACTCACATGAAAGTGCTTATGATGGAAACAAGAATAGTAAATATCATTTATTGAGTTTGAACAATGGTCCAAAAGTAATCACCAAACATCACAAAAAAGGTAGCATTGCTGATCCTTAAGCTACTGCTAAAGAAATGAAAGTTTAGAGAGACTTCCTAACATGTTCAAAATTATAGTTAGTATGTGACAGAATTTGAACCAAGTCATGTGACTCTGTAGGATGTCAAATCCTAGAAACCACCTTTCTAGGATTTTTCAGGAGAAAGAAAACATTTGAGGTGTGAATAGTTAAACTAATGGTGATCATCTCTAACGATAGAATTTCAGAAACTGTGGAGAAGTGGTATCTTAGAGTATTTAAAATCCTAGTGTAAATACAAATTGCCGTGTGTTTAAATGTAATTTTGGAAACACATGATACAAGAGAGAATCCAAGCTTCACAACTTCTGTACTTTTTTTTTTTGTCTTTTTTCTTTTTAGGGCCACACCTGTGACATGTGGAGGTTCCCAGAGTCCCAGGGAACTCCCTGCACTCATTTTCCCATATTATTTTAGCCTCTTACCATTGTCCAACACAGAGGTTAAATCTGGAGCAATCATCTGGTGTTTTTTGTTTTTGTTTTTGCCTTACCCACAGCACACAGAAGTTCCAGGGCCAGGGATTGAAGCTGGCCATTCACAAAGCAGTAACCTGAGCCACAGCAGTGACAACACTAGATCCTTAACCTGTTGAGCCACTATGGAACTTCAGTTTTTTTTCTTTCTTTCCCTTCCTTCCTTCCTTCTTTCTTTCGTCCTTTCTTTCTTTCTTTTTTTTGGGGGGGTCACCTATGGCATATGGAAGTTCCCATGCAAGGGGTCAAGTTGGAGCTGCAGCTGCTGGCCTATGCCACAGCCACAGCAATGCCAGATCCGAGCCTTGTCTGTGACCTACACCAAAGCTTGCAACAATGCCAGATCCTTAACCTACTGGGCAAGGCCAGGGATCAAACCTGCATCCTCATGGATACTAGTAGGGCTTGTTACCACTGAGCCACAACTGGAACTCCTAGTTTAACTTAAACAATATTTCTTTTTTTCAACTGAACTACTTGTCAAGATTTTAAAATATGTTCAAAATAAAATAAAATATGTTCACTATACATAAAAATTCTTATTTCTGGTTTCTTAAAAAAAAATGGCAAATCTAGCTTTACTGGGCTTGCATTTCCTCAAGGCAAAAAGAAACCAGAGTTGAATAATAGTGGTATCCTCTATGTGGGCCAGTGCTCTTTCCAGGTCATCACAGTCTCACCTGGTGCACTGTCTCATTCATGCTACCTGCCCTGCAGGGCCTCCAAGTGCAGCTGGCAGAGTGATATGCCTGCATCCTATCTTCTGTAGACATTTGAGATCCCTGATTTTTCCATCACTGTTATGAATCCAATGTTATGTTCATATAACTTCTGGGCAGGCGAAGGAAATTCCCTATTTCAGTGGCCATTCACTGACTGCTTGGAACAGGGGCTCTCATACCTGACACCCAGTGGGTGTGTTAAAACACAAATTGCTGGAGCCCAGGCCCAGAGTTATTTTTTTTTCCTTTTTTTTTTTCTATTTAGGGCTGCACCAGCAACAAATGGAAGTTCCCAGGCCAGGGGTTGAACTGGAGCTGTAGCTGCCGGCCTATGCCCCAGCCACAGCAATACCAGATTGAAGCTGCACCTGTGACCTACACAGCAGCTCACCGCAATGCCAAATCCTTTAACCCACTGAATGAGGGCAGGGATCAAACTTACATCCCCATGGGTACTGGTCAGGTTCTTAACCTGCTGAGCCACAAGGGGAGCTCCCAGAGCTTCTGATTCAGGAGGTCTGGGGGAGTCCCAGAGAGTACATGACTAGCACCTTCCCAGGGAATGCTAATGCTACTGATTCAGAAACCACTATATGTAAAAGTATTGCCTTAGGAAAGATATTTTTAAGCTATGGTAAAACCCATGCCCTATCTTCTACCTCTTTTTGTTCTTTCCCACATAAATTCTTGACTTTAAAAAAACCATATGCTTTACTTCCCACCCAAATAAAACCCTTCTCTTTTATTCTTCTAGAATTTCTCCAAGGCCAGAGCTGAGAGTCATCTACCTAAAATGGCTTAGAGACAGGAGGATGGTCTTGGTGACACATAGACCTCTTCTCTTGCCTTGATTCTATTTTATTTTATTTATTTATTAATTTAATTATTTATAGGGCCACATCCACGGTGTATGGAGGTTCCCAGGCTAGGGGTCAAATGGAAACTATAGCTGCCAGCCTATGCCACAGCCACAGCAATGCGGGATCCAAGCCATGTCTGTGACCTATACCACAGCTCAGGTAAGGCTGTATCCTTAACCTACTGAGCCAGACCAGGGATTCAGCCTGCAACCTCTGAATACTAGCCGGGTTTGTAACCTGCTGAGCCACAACGGGAACTCCTTCCCTTGCTTATATCTTTCTTCTTTTATTATATTTTCCATGTTCTTTGTCATGGTGATTGCCAATTTTATGGCTGCATCCAAATGCCCCGGCACTGCCACCAATCCCAGCCAGAGTGGAAAATCTGGAACTTTTCCACTTCTAGCAGTTCATAGCCCAAATCCATATCTGCTGCTAATCTATTTATACGATTTGGATGGCTGGAATCATCCAGAAGAGTCATGCTGTGAAATCTAGAGAAAGTAAATGTACCATAAGAAAAAATAAATTGGCAATTTTTTTTCTCCTGGCCATTTTCCACTGTGTGTATTTTTTCCCTATACATTGTTTCTTGTATTCTCATTGATCACTTTTAAGCTCCTTGTTCCTCTAAATGTGACTCATTCCTCAAACTTCTCTTTAAATAAATTGTGGCATATGCCACATGCATTCAGATCTCTCTCAGTTCAGTTCAAATAAAGTCCTGGGAGATATCAGGAGAGGGGGCCACAGAGAAAAAATGAGCCTGGTGTGCAGTAGCCTCCAGCTTGAGCAGTGAGCAGTGGACAGAAATCTGTGCAGCCAGAATCATTAATGTTCATTTCCTGTTTTCCTGCCTTGTATGGGAGCTGTAAACACTTCCTTCCTGACACTGACCTTTTGATGAAATGAAGACCGCAGAGACATATCTCTTCAAGGCTTCATTTAACAGGAATGCTTAATGAGATGAAGCTGTGCAATGACCAATATGAGGAAGATGTGCCAGTATTAGGATGTTTTGAGGTAGTAGCTTTTTTCAATTAACAGTTATCTCTTCAGTTGCTGCTGGAACAGGAGTACCACAGAAGGAGAACCTGGCCTAGAAAATATGGAAAACAATGTGTAAAAACCCATTAAAGGAGGTGATATTATTTATTAAGCACCAGCCTTGTACCACATTCCCTCTAAATTAGACTTATAGTCCATCAAAATAGCTTCAGTTTCTACTTAATTAGAAAGGTGTATGTTCCTTATGAAGAAAACCCATTATGTAGCCGTTAAATTTTATGAAGCAGAGGATCTAGGTTTTGATTGTTAATTCTGAAAAATGGTTCTGAGACAAAAATATTCCTATAAATAGCGGGTCAGTGTAGTGCATTTGCATTTTTATTTATAGATCATTAGCTATTTCACTAAGAGCTGGGACAGGACAGAGACTTATAGCTAAAATCACCAGCATTTCAAAAGGAAAATAAACAATGTCTGAAATCATGGAGTAAATTTCTGATGACTTATGAGCTAAGTTACAATGGATGCTTAGTGCGCAGCTTTTCAGATATGCCTCATCATTGGGAAAGGTAAAGTATAACCTCAATTTGAAAGAAAGAAACCATTTAATGTGGCCAAATATTAGGAGGGAGGAGTAGGCGGACACTGAGCTTACCTCATCAAAACCATCAAAAATACTACATGTGGAGCAATTTTCATTGAGAATAACCTGGAAACTGGCAAAAAGGCTCTTCTACAACCAAGGCTGTAAAGAGAGGTCCAAATATAGTTAAGTAGGAAGGAAGGTGAAGTGAGTAAGTTGGGACCTGCACCCCTAGCAGGGACTCAGAAGAAGAGGGGGGCATCACAGGCTTTGGGGATCCAGGGAGTGAGGGGTTTGAGTTATATATTGGGCAGCCCTGGGGTCTGACACAAGGAAGACAAGTTCCCTAAGCTGGTTTGAAAACCAATGGGACTAACAGGGGGTGCTGCAAGAAACCAAGACTCTGCTCTTGAAGAGCACATGCAAACACTTGCTCCTGGTCACAGCACAGAGGCAGCAGATTGAAAAGTGCCCAGGGCTCTGGCCAGGTTTTTGGGCCTGTTCCAGCATGCATCATAGCCAGCACTAGGTGTCTGCTCGAGCTTTTCTTGCTCTGATGCTGCTCTCCACCAGGATGGAGGCTGCTGTTGCCAAGGAGGGTGGCCACACTTAGGATGAACAGAACCAACCTGGGTCTGACCTTGCCTCACCAGGGCCATGGGCAGCCTTAGCCAGCACACACATCCCTGCTCATATTCAGGAGGAGCAAAATGGCATTGCCCACAGAAGCGACAGCAGCTCAGTAGTGAGGCCCCAACTCCCCTGGCCCCAACTTAGCCTCCAATAAATAATGGGGGAAAAGTGAAACCAGATCAGAAGTGCAGACCCTAAGCCCTCACACAACTACTACTCCAAACAAGGCAGAAACTACTATCACACATAGAATAAAGCCCAACTCTTCAAGATTTCTGCTCCAGCACCTTGGACCCTGGCAACACCTCTAACAGGGTGGTGACTGCCAATGAACATAGGACAAGTGCTGGCTCACACCTGTCTCTGGCTCCAGCCCCTCCAACTCCAGACCTAATTCCCACCAAGATGACAGCTTCCAGCACACCCTGGGGGAAGACATGACCTCTGATCACTTCAGATCCAGGTATTCCATCAAAACCACTAGCACACGCAGACTGTATAGGGAATTCAGTTGACACACCTTCAAGACTAGGATAGGTAACTGCTTCACCTAAAGAGAAATAAAGTTAAACAAAAATGAGAAGACAGAAGAATATGCTTCAAACCAAGGAACAGAAACTGCCCCTGAAAAACCATTAATGAAAAGAGATAAATAATTTACCAGTGAAAGAGTTCAAAGCAAGGGTAATAAGAATGTTAACTGTACTTGGGGAAGGAATACACAAACACAATATTTTAACAAAGAATACTAAGAGTTTTAACAAAGAAATAGAAAATATTATGAGCCAGTCTGAATGAAGAATACCATAACTGAAATGGAAAATACACAAAAAGGGACTAACAGCAGACTAGGTGATATGGAAGAACATATAAGAAATCAGTAAGATAGAATAATGGAAATCGTCCAATCAGAACAGCAAAAAGGAAAGCAAGTTTTGTTTGTTTGTTTTAAAAGAGGATTGTTTGGAGTTCCCTGGTGGCTCAGCAAGATAAGGATCCAGCATTGTCACTGCTGTGAAGAGGGTTCAATCTCTGGCTCGGGAACTTCTGTGTGCCATGGGCATGGCCAAAAAATAAAATAATGAACAATTCTATTAAAAGTGGACAAAAGAACTAGATATTTTCGCAAAGAAAACATAGGCACAGGAAAAGATGCTCAATATTGTGAATCATCAGAGAACTGCTAATCAAAACCACACTTGTTAGAATAGCTATGATCAAAAAGTCTACAAATAACCAATGTTATCGAGGATGTGGAGAAAATGGACCTCTCATGCACTGCTGGTGGGAATGTAAATTTGTACAGCCATTATGAAAAACGGCATGGAGATTCTCTTAAAAAACTAAAAATAGAATTACCATGTGATCCATAAATTCCACTCCTGAGTCTTTGCATGAAGAAAATGAAAACACTAATTTGAAAAGGTACATGTGCCCCAGTGTTTGTGGAAATATAGTTTAAATAGCCAAGATCTGGAGGGAACGTAAATGTCCATTCACAGATGAATGGTAAAGAAGGTGTGGTCTATGGCATATTAGCCATAAAACAGAAGAGATTTTGCCATTTAAAAGAATATGGATGGATCTGGAGGGTATTAGGCTTGCCATCCAGAAATAATTCAGATAGAGAAAAACAAAGATGGTATGTTATCACTTATATGTGAAATCTAAAAAAATAAAACAAATGAATATAATAAAACAGAAGCAGACTCACAGGTTTAAGTGAAAAACTAGTAGTCACCAGTGGGAAGAAGGGGGGGAGGAGGGGAAGGTTAGAGGTAAGGGATTAGGAGAGGTAACTACTATGTATAAAATAAATAAGCTACATGGATATGTTGTAGAGCACAGGGAATAGAGCCAATATTTAATCATTATTTTGAATAGCATACAATCAATGAAAATAGTGAATCACTATTTTGTATACCTGAAACTAATATATTGTACATCAAGTACGCTTAAATCAAAAAAAGACTTTTAAAAAGAAGTAACTGTTTAATGTGGTATTATTTTTCAGTGGGCAACAGATGAATAAAGCTTTTCTCCAAGTTTTCTCTTTATAGTTCTGTTCTATCATTGTTAAGCCTAGGATCTACTTTTAGCACTTATATGTACTTAGATTTCAAACACTGGTCAGCTTAATTTTACTTGGGTTAGGAAAAAGGCCCAGAATACCTGCTCTTTTTTCTCATAGCCTGTGTTTGAAAAAAGAGCAAGATACCTCAAAGAGTTGATATCCAGATAGGAAAAGTCTTCTAAAGTGAACTGAATAATCCTGGTTACCTCTTAACAAATTTCCAATAATGAGAATGTAGGGGTAGGAAGAAGGAGAAGGGACAAATGCTTTCTCCTCAAAAGGCTTCTTCCTTCTATGTCATACAATGAAGCAATTTCTGAAGAAAATGCTAGACTGTTTCTAAAGATCATCCACGCCCTCAGTCTTTTAAATCATCTCCTAGTGATTATGGTTCTGCCAAGATGGACATAAGAGACTGGAAGGGAAAAAAATGAACTGGCGACCTACCCGGTTTTCAGCTGTTTTTCAGCAACCAAAGCTACTTCCTAGTCACTTCTCTCCCCTTTTGGAAAATGTTTCTTTTTCTTCTTTCATTTCTTTCTCTTTCTCTTTTTAATATAATACTCTGTAAAAAAATACAGTAAGTTCTGGAGAATGCAGCCTTCTCTCTTAACTTTTGGCCATCAGTACACTTGGTGCTGTGATAAGCTAAAAACACAAAGAGCATGTGTTCCACAAGGTAAGAAAAATGAATCTTCATCCAGGATACTGGGAAGGGGTGTGTGTGTGTGTGTGTGTGTGTGTGTGTGTGTGTGTGTGTGTGTGTGTAAGAGAGAGAGGCAATTTAAAGGATATCCCAGTAGTCTTCATTTTCTGATAAGGGCGAGTGATTGTTTAATTTAGGAGTGGCTTATCAGGAGATATTAATTGCTACAGATCAAGAATCTTTTGCTTTACCTAAGGATAAGTGAGCAGTCAGAAGATTCTGATACCTTTGATTCTATAGTCTCAGGGCTACCAACTATCTCTACATATCAGGCCATGTCTGCCTGCCTACATAGATGACAGTTTATAACACATTTCATTTTTCTGACATGCTCCTGTACACTAAAATGTCACCACTTTGAACTTGACAAAGCTGCATGTGGGGCAGCAAATAAAAGCTGTGTTTCATTTCGAAGATGAACTTAGAGTCATTATATTGAAGAGGTAATGATGAGTGAATATATAAATAGATTCAAAGAGGGTTAAGCCTTCACAGGGATAGACATCAAATAGATTATTGAGGAAACTAGGATATTTCAGGCTTAAATAACTTAGAGATTGACGAAGACACTAGCACATAAACCTGCTTCTTCAGATCCTGAGTATGACAGTGTGATATTTATTACACTGATGTTCTGACTGTTTCAAGAGCCCAGAGTATTGTCAACAGGACACAGGAAATATTGGCTGGAGCAGAAATAATAACAAGGAGGGAGTGTACCTATTGAGTGAGATGATGTCATTTTAGACACAATGGGTTTCACTTACTAAATTCAGAACACTTAGATGGGCTTCAAGTGACCTGCTGTCCTGGGTACAAAGACCTGCAAACTAGAGAGGGCTTCACAGCTGTGAAGCTGGATTCATGTCACAAAGATGGGCGAAGGCTTGTTTTCAAGGTAAAATTTCCAGATGGGCTCTCATGCAGTTGTCATCACCAAAATCTGGCTGAGCACAGGCAGAAATCTCCCCACTGGAAATTTTACTGAGGAGTGAAAATGATTGTCCTTGGAGCCCTGTTCTTGGTTGAGCCTCAACAAAACACCAACCTAGTTTCTAACAGCTCAAGGCCACACCCCTACCCCCTTTAAAGTGCGTGCCTGAGAAAACTCAAGACTGCCCCCAAATTTACTATTTATTTTAGCCAACATCCGAACATAGGGCTGCTGTCTCCCAATTCTGTGGGAGGATGGACTGCCAACTTTGGTCACTGCCAGCAGACACTTCCGATCAGTGTCACATTTACCCTGATTAAACCTTTGCCCTGTTTCTCTTCCCTGACCCTACTGAGCCCATGCTCAGACCCCTCTTTATGCTTTCATTTTTCCTTTTAAAGTGATAATTCACCTCTGAACAAAAATGAGTTCAGTTCACACTGGACTCATTCCTGTTGCAATAGTTAGTACCAAATAAAATCCTAGTGTCTGGTTTTGTGTATCTTTGCCAGGTGTTTTAAGCAAGTTACATCATCTCCCAAGACCTGCATTTCCTTTTCTATTGAAAAGTTTGTCAGACTAAGGCAACGTACCTTCCTTTTCCAATTCTTATAAACACTCTATCTTCAGAGGAGATTATTTTTCAGATTTCACTCCAAGGAACTGGAGTGTTTCTAGGTTCACACCAAATTTGCACATGTGCATGTGCATGTATGCATGTGTATATATGTATGTGTCTGTTGCAAATTAACAAAGGATCACTTTAAATCTCTACTATCCTCCATTTTCTATTTTTTCCCTCTTCTCTCCCCAAAAGCTTGATGATAGAAAGAGATGGCTATGGACTGGAAAGTAGACACACAGAAACAAGCACACACACAAATACATGCACACAAAATTGCATCTATTAGTAATAATAGCCAATACTTACTAAATGTACACGTAGGACCTTGTAATACATTGTTCTAAGCCCTTTAAACAAATGCCTAGCACACTGCTTCACACATAAACACTCAATAAATATGCTTAAGAAATTTTGAATCTTTGAAATGCATAAAATGCCTTTCTTCCTTCAAATCTCCTAATGAATTGTCAATTAAGGTTTTTAATTGCTGGCAGGAGCAGTTAGGAATACAAATACTTATTTGTAGTTAGTTTACTTTAATGTATAATTAAACTTCTAATATAATTAACCTCAAAATAAGTTTTTCCTTAGCCTCTACTCTAACCTTAGAAATCTTATTTGCTTGGGAGTTCCCATCATGGCTCAGTGGTTAATGAACCTGACTAGTATCCATGAGGATGCAGGTTTGATCCCTGACCTTGCTCAGTGGGTTAGGGATCCAGTGTTGCCATGAGCTGTGGCGTATGTAGGTTGCAGATGTGGCTCGAATCCTCCATTGCTGTGGCTGTGGCATAGGCTGGCAGCTACAGCTCTGATTTGACCCCTAGCCTGGAACCTCCATATGCTGTGGGTACAGCCCTAAAAAGACAAAAAAAAAAAAAATCTTAATTTGATTAAAAAAAGCCAGGAGTTCTACAAAGAAACAAATAAAGAATACAACAGCAGGAATGGCCTTTAGGCCTCTAGATCATCATTAAGACCTAAATCCTAGACCAGGTTGGAGGCTAACTCTTTCACCGATGATCTAGTGGAGGTCCTCCTTGATCCTCCCCTCTTGGGACAGAAGGTCACTGGGCACACACTGGAGTCCTTTTAAGAGAGCAATTCTTTGTGCTGCAGGGAAGTTCTCCAAAAAGCCCTATCTGCATGGGAAGGTGGAGAGCAAACTATTTGGGAAGAAACCTGGAGTTCCAAAAACTTTACTTCAGTAAAAATAATGACATTTTCCTTAACTAGGCCAGTGGCCTTATGTAGGGAGTTGCCACCCAAACATACATACACACACTATCACACATGCATGAACTCCCCGCCACACACACACTCACACCAACCTTACTTTGGTGATGTAATTCAGCAATGTAATTACTCCTATTCCCAATTGTTTCTGAATTAGCTCATTGTGTTTATCTTAATCCGCATGTCTGGGATTCATAAACTTGGGTGGCAAAAGAATACACTAAATATGGTATTAAAAAAATTGTGTAGTTTTACATAAGAGTAAGAACACTTCCAGTTATTTTTTATTAATGATCAATATATTTATAAATTTTAAAGGTATAGACTTAAGACATCTTTTTAAGAGCAATTAATCCCATTCATACACTTAGTTGAAAAGATTCTTTTAAACATATCTCAAAACCACCTCTTTTTTTTAACAGCATATGGAAGTTCCCAGGCTAGGTAGGGGTCGAATCGGAGCTGCTGATGCCACAAGCACAGCAACGCCAGATCCAAGCCACGTCTGCCACCTACACTGCAACTCACTGCCACACCAGATCCTTAACCCACTGAACAAGGCCAGGGATCGAACCCATGTACTCACGGTTACTAGTTGGGTTCGTTACTGCTGAGCTGAAACAGGAACTCCTCAAAACTACATTTATAACTTCACTATATCTTACACTTTCAAACATTTCAAATATCTAAAATGAAAAAACTTTAACAAGCAAAATCTAAACTTTTTTAAAACATTTGTGTAAATCTAAAAGATAGTCCAAAAGACCGTCTACCTTTAGATTTATTTCCAATTGTTTCCTTTGCCTTAGTGAAGTCCCATCCACATTCTTCTGAACCTAATTGGAGCCACAAAGTATAAGGTAACATTCTTATGGAGTTTAGATCACTCTCTTAGATGAGCCTTTCTTATTTTATTTAAACCATTTTATTTTCCTTCTTGGGGAATGCTTTGAGAAGTTTGAAACTCTTTCATCCCTATAATTTTGGCTCAGTTTGTCAGGGTACTAAATTAAGATGCATGAAGGTGAACATACTTTTTTTCTTCATTGTTTCTTTTTTTAAATATACAGCCTGCCTCTCTTTTTATTTGGACAATTTTCATGCCCTGGTGAGAGCAGTTTATATAAGCATTTGTTCTAGTCTATTTATGTATTTTGATATTCTCTTTTTTTTAGTTTTACATCTTTATCACTCTTTTGCCTCATTTTTCTTATTTTATTTTTTTTATATTTTTAAATTAAAATATAGTTAATGTGCCAATTTCTGATGTATATAGCCAAGTAACTCAGTCATAAATACATATATCCCTTTCTTATATTATCTTCCATCATGGTCTATCCCAAGAGACTGGATATAGTTTCCTATGCTGTACAGTAGGACCCCATTGTCATTTTTCTTCTCCTTGATTCCAGGAAAATGTAGATGTCATCACCCTGTATTTCTCTCAGTGTTTTTTATGAATTTCAAGCCAATTGACAGGTTCTAATTCACAAGAGGTCTTTTGGGTGAAATGATCTGGGGAGAGGAATAGACAATTTTACTTAAATGGCCTCTTTCTGTTTAGAGTTCTGTAAGCCTGGTTTAAAATTTTATCAATTCTTTTTGTAATCAAAACTGAAACTTTTGCATTTAACTCAGAAATAATGTTATTATTCTTAATTTTATTGAAAAACTAAAAAAGTTTGATGAATCAGGAGTTCCCATCATGGCACAGCAGAAATGAATCCAACTAGGAATCATGACATTGCAGGTTCGATCCCTGGCCTCACCCAGTGGGTTAAGGATCCAGCGTTGCCTTGAACTGTGGTGTAGGTCGAAAGTGAGGCTCAGATCCAGCATTGCTATGGCTGTGGCATAGGCCAGCAGCTGTAGTTCTGATTAGACCCCTAGCCTGGGAACTTTCATTTGCCCTGGGTGTAGCCCTAAAAAAAGCAAAATAAATACATACATAAAAAAAATAAATAAATAAAAAACAGAAATTTGATGAATCAAATGTGTGTTTATGTATAATAGAATCACTCTTTTTGTATAGCAGAAATGATTACAACATTGTAAATCAATTATATTTCAATAAAACTTTAAAAAATGAAAACAATGTGTTTGTAGTAGGAATATGAGCTATATGTACTATAGTATCAGTGTGTCTATTTTTTTTTAAAGTATAAAAGACATTTGGCTTTGTCTTTCTAAGGAAAAGTAGATATCACCCATTTAGGATCTGAACCTATAAAACCTGGACTAAATTCAGTGATGGGAAGATAAAAATTAGATGTGAGACATTCAAGAGTCCTTTAGAGAATCCCATGAAGAGGTATAATGAAAATGGAGCATTCCTTCTATTAAGACCAACAATTTGCAACATGTATAACTCTGTTTTAAAACATGTGCTCAGAGTTCCCGTTGTGGCTCAGTGGTTAACAAACCTGACTAGTATCCAGGAGGATGCTGGTTCGATCCCTGGCCTTGCTTGGTGGGTTAAAGACCCATTGTTGCCATGAGCTATGGTGTAGGTTTCGGACTTGGCTTGGATTCCTCATTGCTGTGGTGTAGGCCAGCAGCTGTAGCTCTGATTCGATCCCTAGCCTGGGAACCTCCATATGCCTTGGGTGTGGCCCTTAAAAAAAAAAGACAAAGATAAAAATAAAATATGTGCTTTATGACTGCTTATGACCAGAACTTATAGTGAAAATGCTAACAGGTAGATGGACACATTCTGTACGAATTAGAATTGCAAAAGTTAGCTTTAAAAAACAAGGTGTTGAAATTTAGGGGAACAGGTCAAGTGGGGAAAATTATCTCTCTTGGTGAAAAAACAATTAGAGAAAAATGATGCTAGCAAAACTAAGAGGGATTGTTATGAGGATACATGTCTTGTTCCTGCTCTGGGCCATGGATGGCAATAGATAGAAGACACTGAGGACAAGAGAACATTCCCAATGTCTTGTAAGGGTTTAGCATAAAACCATCCTAAAGAATATCTCCTCTTTAAAATAACACTACCTAATGAGTTATTACTGGCACTTACTACACTAAGACATTTTGTTGCATAGCAATGCTACCTTAGGATTACTTAATACTTCATAGTTTACAATGCATCATACTTTCTCTCATTGGAATCCTACACTAGCCCTGGAAACAGAAGGCAGTTGCCATGTGACAGATGAAAAAAAAACTGAAGCTCATAGAGGTTATATGACTTCACATGGTCATAGACTAGATACGGGTCTGTGCTTTTACTTAAAAACTTAGGCTCTGGGGAGTTCCCTTCATGGCTCAGCAATTAACGAATCCAACTAGGATCCATGAGGTCGCAGGTTTCATCCCTGGCCTCACTCATCGGGTTAAGGATCTGGCATTGCCATGAGCTGTGGTATAGGTCGCAGATGTGGCTTGGATCCCGCCTTGCTGTGGATGTGGTGTAGGCCAGCAGCTGGAGCTCTGATTGGACCCCTAGCCTGGGAACCTCCATATGCCATGGATGTGGCCCTAAAAAAAACTTAGACTTTGATTCCTTATCCAGCTGGCTTTCCACAAGTACCATTTACTTAAAATAGTAGTTACTAAAAAAAAAAAAAAAAAAAAAGAGTACTACCTAAAGATGTAAACCCAAGAACCAAAACATGAAGAAAGAATTACATTTTATAATTATGAGGCTCCTAAAAAAAGGCTATATTTGGCAAACTTGCCCATGGACCACATGTATCCAACCACCTATTTTTATAAATAAAGTTTTATGAGAACACCGTCACTGTCATTTGTTTATGAATCATCTATGGTTATTTTTACTATAACAGCAGAGATGAGTAATTGCCATAGAGGTAATGTGGCCTTGCAAAGTGAAAAGGATCTTCTATCTGATCCTATACAGAGGAAATTTCTCACCCCCTGCTCTACATCACTGTCTAAGTAGTGTAACATCCCTTTACTCATACTATGTGAGTTAATGTTTACACTAAAGGAGGTTACTCCATTTTTATAATACAAGCCCATAGGACAAACTTTTTCTGACTTAATTTAATAAAACTTGGAGGCTCCACGTATGGAAAATACTGTAAATATGCATGATTTATGGTCATAATGATACAAAGTAACATCAATTGACTTGGCTTCAAAATTCACACTGATAAAATGATGCCAAACATTACATGAGTAGAATTAGTAGACTACAGAGTAGAATTAATTGAACAGAAATTAGAATTAAACCATTGACCTGGTTCAGGTTATCATGACTATGTTGTTTGGAGACCTCTCTGGCCTATTGTAAGAGTGTGCAGGAAACACATGTATCAAGACCAGCAAATATTTGCCTTCTTAATTTCCAAAAATCACGTGTGAAAAAAATGCTGCACTGTTTTTTGGGTTAAGTGAGTCTGTATGGAGGCCCTCTACAGGCTCTTCCTTGCAGTAATTAGGTTTCTTGGGCATGTTCCCTGTTGGTTTCCAAAACCAGGTGTTTTGTTTTTGTTGTTGTTGTTTTTTGTCTTTTTGCCTTTTCTAGGGCCAGCAACGCAGGATCCGAGCCCTATCTGTAACCTACACCACAGCAACGGCAACGCCGGATCCTTAACCCACTGAGCAAGGCCAGGGATCGAACCTGCAACCTCATGGTTCCTAGTTGGATTTGTTAACCACTGCGCCATGATGGGAACTCCCCAAAACCAGGTGTTTTGGAGGCTTGTCTCTCCTGTGCAAGATCTAGTGATTATGGTAACTGATGTGAAGCTTGACTCATTCATTCTCCAGGGGAAAAAGACCTGCAACGTTGTGACTCCTCCTAATTGTGAATCACTGTGGCTAGGGTGTGCATTTTTCTTTGGTGAACTTGTATCTCTGCCTCTCTTACCTGCCTATGCTGTCCTTTTATTCTTTATTGTGGAAGTCCTGTTCCTCCAGGTTTCAGGTCCTTTTTCAAGAGAATCATTCTGTATATAGTCACAGGCTTATTATGTCCATGGCAGGAGGTGAGTTCAGGATCTTCCTGCATCACCATCCTGAACCTTCCCTATGCTTTTACACTTTATATGTATTTATCTAAAAAATGAAATTGTGTGTGTTCAAAAATTTACACATATGCTGTAACATTGTGTATTTTCTTAATTTCCTTTTCCAAACTTATTATCTTTTTGAGATAAACCATTATTAATATATAGCTACATAGCTAATTCCTTTTAACTGGTAGTATTCTATCATATAAATGTAAAATACTTCACTTATCCATTTCCACAGTGGTGCTAACTTAGTTGGTGGTTTTGAATTTTTGGTTGTGTAAACCATCCTTGCACATGTTCTCTTATTCTAATGTGTGGCCATTTCTTTCAGGTATATACCTAAATATGCAGTTATTGGAATGCAGGATACGACATCATCAGTCTTACAAGACCCTGCCTAGTTGCCTTTTAGAGCGGTTGTAACAATTTATACTCCTTTCAGCAGTACAATGTGAGTATTCATTTCCCCACATGTGAGCCAGTACCTAATGTCAGCTCTCTTTTAATGAGGATATTTATTTCTACAGTTAGTTTTCAGTCTCTTAAGGGAGGCATGCTTTATTTATGTTTTTTTTTTTTTGGTGTCCTTAGGGTCTTATATATGGCTAATCTATACTGTACTTGTTATTTATGGATTAATCAATTGGCCAGCAGTGCCTACAACCAACATGTCTGTGGTCTATTGAGGTAGAGAGTCAGCATCCATATCTTTCTAACTGTTCTTGTTATCTCATACTATCTCAAACAAGGCTGTATAAAATCCCACCTACGGAATAGGATATGAACAATTTGCTTTGGAGGCAGAAATGAGATAACTCATAGGCTATTGCAACCAAATTAAGAACACTTAATCATCAGAACTAATTAGTTAAAAATTGAGCTCTTGTATACAAGGAACTGGTTATGGTTACCTCTTTATTTAGAATCCTCTTGGCTGATGGTATTAACATAGAGGCAGTTTCCCTGCTTCTATTTCATCCTACCCTCTAGGATATTACCCATTTGAAATTATTTTTTATCTCTCTCTCTCTCTCTCTCTTTTTTTTTTTTTTTTGTCTTTTTAGGGCCGCACTTGCTGCATATGGAGGCTAGGGGTCGAATCCGAGCTGTAGCCTCCAGCCTACGCCATAGCCACAGCCACAGCAATGGCAGATATTTAACCCACTGAACTAGGCCAGGGATCGAACCTGCAATCTCAGGGTTCCTAGTTGGATTCGTTTCTGATGTGCCACGACAGGAACTCCTTATCTCTCTTCTATATCCAAATTTCCTCTCTCAACTGAATCCTCCTTTCAGTATGTAACGCTACTCATGTTTTAGACATCCTTTAAAACTACTTTTTTACTCCCATATCTCCAACCAGATTCCTCATATCTCTTACCTCACTCACCACCACACATCTCTCAATAGTATCCTCTTTCTCAGTGTGTGATATTGTGGCTGTGATTCCAATCACTCCGCTGGATCATCTCTTACCAGTAATTTAGTATTGCTCAATCCAAGGGACATCACTGTCATCTCAGTTTACCTGATATCTGTAGCATCCTATTTAATGACTGCTTCCTCCTTGTAGAAACCCTGGCGTCAACTGGCACTAAACGTTGTACTTGCCTCCTTTTTCTTCCCTGACCCTACCCTATTCACTCTACCCTATTGATTTCACCTCCTTTTCATTGCTCACATCTGCCCACCTCATTCCATTTCTCCCACCCACTCCCCTTTTCAGTATTTTCCACCAACCATCATAAAAGCTTTCCAACTTGTAGTACATGTTAATTTTCCTTCTTGGCATTGTATTAGTTTGCCGCTGTAACAAATGAAAACAAATTTAATGGTTTAAAGCAACACAAATGTATTACGTTATTGTTCTGGACTCCAGTAGTTATAAAATCAAGGTGCTTGCAGGGCTGCATTTCTTCTGGAGATTCTGGAAGAGAGTTTGTTTCCTGGTCTTTCCCAGTTCCCAGAGTCCAGCTGCATCCCTCGGCTCTTGCCCCTTCCTTGTCAATTCTGACTTTCCTCAGTGCATCTCCTTCTCTAACTCTGACCAGCATGCCTCTGACCAGCATGCTCTGACCATCAAGTCTCTTTTGATTACACTGAATCGCCTGGATAATCTGGATGCTCTCCTTTCTCAATATACTTAAGATAATCGCATCTGCAAAGTCTAGTTTGCCATGTAAAGGTTCCAAGGAAGGACATCCTTTACAGGTTCCAAGGATTAGGACATGAACATTTTTGGAGGGCCATTATTCTGTCTACCACAGGATGCTCCTACTCTCCCAATTTTCCTCCCTAAAGTTGCTAACTGCCACTGAGCCTTCATTTGTTAGAACTATGAACATTTTTGTATTTGATTGATCAGTGTCCAACCATCCTACTAGTCAGTAGACTATATTAAAGTAGGAGCCATGCTGGTTTCGCTCACTGCTTTATCTCCATACCCAAAAGAGTGCTTGATATATTGAAGCCACTACTTTGTCCTGAGTGACTTAATGATCAGATAAGTTCAGAACAGATGGGTCTTAGGTCAAGTACCCTGGGAAATAGAAATAGAATAGCATGCAGACTTTATTGGCTTGTGAACTTGGATCAGCATCTGTAGGAGAGTAAAGAAACAATACTGGCTCCCCTAAACCCACAGGACCATGGAAGCAGGAACTGCCTTTGAGAAGCATCTTGAATCAAAGGGCTAGGGCTGAGCCTTCACACCACTTGAATAAACTCATTGTTTGATGTGAGCTGCCCTCGTGGAAGGGATATAACTTTGAGAGAGGCAGAGGAAGGAATTGGGTAAAGAACCTTTCTGATCAATGGCACTTTTTGGAGAGGAGCTCAAGTGTCCCATTAGCAGTCCAAACTCACAATATCTGGGAAAGAAGTGTCTCAGCTTTGCCTGAAGTTTCAGACAGTGCATACAATGGCCATCCAGCAAATAGTCCTTTTTCTTCAGGGTACCAAGAGTTTAATTATATGTTCTGCAAATAAGCAACCAGTCCTCAATTTTCTTACCTTTCAGAAGATATTGTGCTGTGGTTTTAGAATCTATACTTGGTTCTACAATTTGGATTCGCTTTGTTACAAAACACATTTTTCTTTTGACTCAAGTAATTAGATGTATAGAAAAATTTTTTGTGTGTGAAAGTTAAAATAATTGAAATATTTATTTTATTTTATTTTATTTTTTTTAATAATTTTTTTTATTTTCCCACTGTACAGCAAGAGGGTCAGGTTATCCTTACATGGATACATTACAATTACATTTTTTCCCCCAGCCTTTCTTCTGTTGCAACATGAGTATCTAGACAAAGTTCTCAATGCTATTCAGCAGGATCTCCTTGTCAATCTATTCTAAGTTGTGTCTGATAAGCCCAAGCTCCGGATCCCTCCCACTCCCTCCCCCTCCCATTGGGCAGCCACAAGTCTCTTCTCCAAGTCCATGATTTTCTTTTCTGAGGAGATGTTCATTTGTGCTGGATATTAGATTCCAGTTATGAGTGATATCATATGGTATTTGTCTTTGTCTTTCTGACTCATTTCACTCAGGATGAGAGTCTCTAGTTCCATCCATGTTGCTGCAAATGGCATTATGTCATTCTTTTTTATGGCTGAGGAGTATTCCATTGTGTATATATACCACTTCTTCCGAATCCAATCCTCTGTCGATGGACATTTGGGTTGTTTCCATGTCCTGGCTATTGTGAATAGGGCTGCAATGAACATGCGGGTGCATGTGTCTCTTTTAAGTAGAGTTTTGTCTGGATAGATGCCCAAGAGTGGGATTGCGGGGTCATATGGAAGTTCTATGGATAGATTTCTAAGGTATCTCCAAACTGTTCTCCATAGTGGCACAGCAAAGGAAACCAAGAGGAAAACAAAAAGACAACTTACAGAATGGGAGAAAATAGTTTCAAATGATGCCACCGACAAGGGCTTAATCTCTAGAATATATAAACGACTTATACAACCCAACAGCAAAAAAACCAATCAATCAATGGAAAAATGGGCAAAAGACCTGAATAGACATTTCTCCAAAGAACATATACAGATGGCCAACAAACACATGAAAAAATGCTCAACATCGCTGATTATAAGAGAAATGCAAATCAAAACTACCATGAGATACCACCTCACACCAGTCAGAATGGCCATCATGAATAAATCCACAAATAACAAGTGCTGGAGGGGCTGTGGAGAAAAGGGAACCCTCCTGCACTGTTGGTGGGAATGTAAACTGGTACAGCCACTATGAAATATATTTTTTTAAAAGAATCCTTTACTTGTTCAGAAAATAATGCAGAAATAATGGAAAATTTCTTCCAAGCTATGATTTTCAGATTTCTACTTTTTTTCTCAAGTTCACAGGAAACTATCTTATTAAGATAAATAATAAATGACATTATTTCAACTCTGGCAGTATTGACAATTATGAAATAGATTGTTATTTACGTCCGAAAATTTAGCTCATCATCAATTGAAATTTTATTGTTTCCCACTGTTACTTTTAACAATCTATAATAGGAAGTTGTATTTCTTCTAGAAAATTATTTTGAAGTCTGACCAAAACAGTCAATGACATTAAATGTATCTTTGGTGAAAGTGATAAAAAGTACAACTTCTAGAAAGAGGAGAGTTTCCTTTAAGAATAACTAATCCAGCAAATAAATTAGAGAACAGATGTAGGAATTAATGTTTCTTTTTTCCCCAAGGGAAAGAAAATAACACTATGCATTGCTTAATCAAAAATTAGGATCTCCAGAACATAAAACCAGAGTAGATAAAATGTATTCTGAAACCATAGAATAGAAAAAAATATATATGTTAGAAAGCCTTTGTATACTTAACCATTGTAACATGTCTTGGGAAATGGTAAATTTAAAAGTAAAAGTGCCTATAAAATAAAAAGTTAGTACATCAATCAGCGAACTGCTAAGAGCATCTGGGAATTTAGGATCTAATTAGAAATGATTAGCATAATGTGGAAAAAGCTCTTGTGTATGGCCTTGTGGCTAATGGGAGAAAAATGGGTAATTATAATCAAGGCAGAAAAATGTAATGTTGATTGAAAATCAATTATTTTGACATGTAAAATTTACCCATTTCAAGAAGCTCAGTTTGTTTAAACAAACATGTATTGAGTGTCTATTACTGTTCTTATTATTCTGCTAGACAGATGGCTGTAAGACCCAGGCAGAGGCAATCAAAGTCAATTGAGTAAATTTTAGTACTTTGGTTGAAACCAAAGATGAAAGTAACCATTTCAATAGTCGTGAGACTCCAATATTTTAATTTGGCTATTTCATGACTACTTTTTGTACCATAAATTTGTAAAACAGAAAATGTTACATTATATGTGAACACATGACCTCATTTATAAATAGAATAAAAGTTTTGAATTTATTTTTGCTTAATAAACACTTACTAAAACATGTAGATGATTATAGCCACTAAATATAGATACAATTTTTCATTTCAATTCACTTGAATACATTTTTACTTTTTTCTGTTATAAAAGTACTTGTTTAATCCTTGTACCTAGATGTTTTTCTCTATTATATTTTCTTAGTGTATGTCTTCACAAATGTAATTAGTGTATCAAATTACAAGAGAGGCTATTTTAAGGCGTTTAATAACTATTACTAAACTGTTTTCCAAAAGACTCATGATAGCATATATAGTTACCAGGAAAATGTAAAAGAATCACTTTCTGGCCATACAGTTGGGTGTGTGTGTTTATGTGCGTGTAAGTGTGTGCATGCATGCATGTATATATGTAAATCTAGTTAATTTGAGAGACAAAAATGGTATCTCCGGGGGTTCCCATCTTGGCTCAGTGGTTAACGAATCCAACTAGGAACCATGTGGTTGTGGGTTTGATCCCTGGTCTTGCTCAGTGGGCTAAAAATCCGGTGTTGCCGTGAGCTGTGGTGTAGGTCGCAGACTTGGCTCGGATCCCGCGTTGCTCTGGCTCTGGTGTAGGCCAGCGGCTACAGCTCTGATTAGACCCCCAGCTGGGGAACCTCCATATGCCTCAGGAGGAGCCCTAGAAAAGGCAAAAAGACAAAAAAAAAAGTATCATTTAAAATTACAATAATCTGACTATTAATGACTTCAAATGTCTGTACAGCTTATTAGATATTAATACTCTTCTCTTTGGGCATTGTTTTTTTCAGCTATTGCTTATATCTGAAGTTGGACAAAATGTTTTTCCTATTCATTTGTATGACTTTAAGCAGTAAAGACTTTCTCAAAATATCTGGTACACATAGAAATATTTTTCAAAAATATGGGATTGTACACTTAAATGTCACTACAAATACCAATGAATTAGATTGTGTTGTGTTGTATTATAACACAAACATAAAAACTGAACTGAAACCGAAACACTTCATTTATTCCTATAAAACAAGTAAAATGAGGTAAGCAAACTTTTCTACTTTTTTTCCTCTGTCAAACATATGGTTTTACTTATTTTATAGAATATTCTATTTTATAACCATAATTTCTAGTTGTGTAGTCTTAATTCTGTATTCAAGTGAATTAATTTTTTGTGATAATTCTTTTTATTTCATGATAGTTTATCATCTTTATTTATTCTTGAACTGAGTTTTTGTTTTCAAAGAGTTTTTTTTTTTAAATTCATGAATACTATTTCCTCTGAACTGCTGTGTATTTAAGATTGTCTGACTTTCTTTTATAGCTAAAGACCAGTTAGGTGGGTATAAGATTCTTGCATCTCCTTTTCTGTCCCTATGACCTTTTTAAGATGAGTACATAGTTTCGTGTCATTGGGTATCTAAGTCTTGCGCATGATTTTCTTTTTCTTTTCCTTTTTTTGATGAACAAAATATGGTTTATCCACATGATAGACTATTATTCAGCAATTAAAAATGAATGAATTACTAATACATACTATAATATGGTTGAAGCTTTAAAACATGCTAAAAGAAGAAGATCTATCTCAAAAGACAGCATATTGTATGATTCCCTAAGAAAAAGAATGAAATGGAAATAGAGATCTGGAACTACGGAGCAAAAGCTAGATTTTCTCTTGCTTTCTTTAAATAGGGAGACATTTCCATCTCCTTCCCCTTATCCCTCTCGCCTTCTTGTCTTCCTCCTCCTTCTTCTTCATCTGTATATTCAGATGCTTTGGGCTTCTTTGATAGAACTTATGTTTGCAACATATTTCTTGTACTTATGCCTGGGTGGCACCATTTCTAAATCTTCAGGTAGGCATAATTTTTTCTCTCTTTAGCTTTATTGAGGTCTAATTAAAAATCAGGTCGTATGTATTGAAAGTGTGCAAAGTATTGATTTATAAATGTCTACCTTTACATCTATTACTACATACAGATACCTTTGTGCATGTGGGTGGTGAGATCACTTGATATTTACTCTCAGCAAATTTCAAGGATACAATACAGTATTAGCTATAGTCACCACGTTGCACATTAAACCTTCAAAATTTATTTACCTTACAAATGAAAGTTTGTACCCTTTTGACCAATATGTCCCTATTTCCCCACGCCCCAGTCCCTGGCAACCACCCTTCAACTCCTTGTTTCCATGAGTTTGATTTTTTTTAGGTGATTTGCTTTTTCTGCATGAATTATTACATGATTCTTCTAACTATCAAGTTTAACAATTTCATCAAATATCTGTTGTTAATTTTCTGTTAATTTTATCCTGTGACACTGCATTCATCAGATGATTATAATATTTTATTTAATTTCAAGAATTGATTCTTTTATATACTGTTACATATATTTTCTTTTCTGTTTGTTCTTTATTTTCAAGACCATCACTTTTTAAATCTTCTTTGTCTTCCTTCTGTTTACATCTCCTTCATATTTTCCATCTTAGTTTAGGTAATTTTCTCAATCTTGCAAACTGATAGATCTTCATTGTATTTTCTGCCTTTTTTTTCTCATGTTGCAATCTTCTGATTGAGATTTCATCTATATAATGGGCTGAATTTTTCTCTTTTTTAAATCTCCCTCAATTTATTTAGCTTGTCTTTATGATATATTATGTCCTAGATAATTAAGTTGCTTTCAATTTGTTCAGACTGGAGTTCCCGTCGTGGCGCAGTGGTTAACGAATCCGACTAGGAACGACTAGGAACCATGAGGTTGCGGGTTCGGTCCCTGCCCTTGCTCAGTGGGTTGACGATCCGGCGTTGCCGTGAGCTGTGGTGTAGGTTGCAGACGTGGCTCGGATCCCGCGTTGCTGTGGCTCTGGCGTAGGCTGGTGGCTACAGCTCCGATTCAACCCCTAGCCTGGGAACCTCCATATGCCGCGGGAGCGGCCCAAGAAATAGCAACAACAACAACAACAACAAAAAAAAGACAAAATAAATAAATAAATAAATAAATTTGTTCGGTCTATGGAGACTAATTTATCTGAATTGTTCTTCTGTTTCCTGGTGGAACTTCCATTTCAATTACATTACCCACCTGTCTTTGTATAATAAGAGGTATATTTTTACTTCTGTTCATTCATTCCCTCCCTCTCCCTCTTTCTTTCCATCATCATCTCAGTCTCTCTGATGTGTGGCAAGACTGTAGCATTCTCTTAGCTCTATAAGTCTAAGTTACACTTTATTTTCTGATTATCACTAATTTTTGATGGGGGAAAGTCTAGTCATCAGGTTTTTACTGATGTGTACTGAAGTCAGGGATGAGGGCAATTTTCTGCTTACTTTGGATTTTATTTCCCCTGTACAAAGTACATTATCCGTCTGGACATCATGCATTCTCTTGGGTTTGACATTTAGTAAGTCATTGTAGTTCCCAGTGAAGCCTCTTAAGTCAGGTGAGCTGCTGTCCTCCTCACCTCGCCCATGGAGGCTGGTCACTGAAAATCAGACTGTGGTTGTGTGCTTTCTTCTTCACCTCTGCTTCTCCCTCCTTTTTTTTGTGCCTTGAAGCTGGAGCTCTATAGTGGTATGTATCTATACCTTCCTGTCCTTGAAATCAAACTTTATTAGATGACACTTCAGAACTGTGACACTTCCACAAAAATGTTTACCTATCTTGAGGTAATAAGAAAGGTGTGTTGGTTTCATTTCACTGCTTCATTGTGATTCAAATCTCATTATAATTGAGATATGATCTATCTATATCTATCTATCTATCTATATATATACATACACATATATACATGTTTTGAATTATGAGAGTTGCTTTGTATCACTTAACATAGAAATTTCTGCTCTATTTTTTCTGTCCTTTTAATGTTTTCAAAGGAATAGAATACAAATATAATTGATCACAATCCACCAGTTTTAACTAAATGTTCACAACCTTTTTTGTAATTATCCTAATATGGTTATAATTTTTAAATGATGAAAAATTAATTTTAAATTAAGAAAAAAGTTCCCTTCTCTAATCACTAATCATGACTTGAGGCTTAGACATGGGATAAACCATTGCTGCAGTTCACTGAAATTTAGACAAATTTAATTTGTGATGATAGATTGAAATGTGGAAAATGAACAGAATTAAATTCTAATGGTTTACTGAACTTTATGAAAAGGTTGCAAAGCTTATTGGAAATGTTACTGAGCATTATTTTTGAATAAAGAATGGAAGGGCATTATATAAATATTTGAAAGGGTAGGAAGGATAATGAATTCAGATCTTTCTTTATTAAAACAGATTAAAATTGCAATGGAAAGTTGTGACAAGAAGAACAACTGAAATATTGTCACCTAATAGACATAGGGAAATTATTTGCTAACAAAAACACGGTTAGAAATATTATAAAGAACTGTCATAAAAGCACTTCTCTCTCACCTACTTGGCTGTAGTGGTGATTAAATTATTCCTATTCCAATGCAAATTATGTCTTGCAAAACTTGAATATATATATATATATATTTTACTTCAGGCAGCTCTTAACATAGTAGCTATTTTATCTTATTATTATTTTTTTACTATCTCAAACAATTTAGAGAATTTGACATAAAAGAGCTTCAAAAGATCTCAATAGGATAAATCTGGAAGCCAAGTAATATGTAAGTGGCTGCACCTCTAAACAGCAGTTTATTCACACACATGCCCTCCAAACAGTGGCCCATCAGGTAATGACATTCCTTCATATTTCTGTGCATGAAAAAGGGAGCTTTCCAAGTAGACAGTATGTGAGTTAATAAAGTGAATATTAACAAGAAGAGCGTGAATGATAAGTACTTTTATGGTGACGAGAAGAGAAATCATCCCCATTTCATGGCAGAGTGGAAAGTATGGGTGTGTCTCTTTCCCTTTTGCTGCTGCCTGAACAGTGACTTGTGTGTGATTGCAAAGGTTTGGACAGGCAGTATGTGGTCCTTCCCTCTTGAGCTCTGGTTTTTTAGGAAACAAGTAATTTAACTTTTCAGGAATGAATATGTCAAAACATGAGGAGAGAAGAAAAGCAGATTGATTCTGAGGAAAGGGAGTCTTATGCGTGCTTTGCACTTCAACATATTCTGTGAAATGAAACTACGTCTTTGTCTAGACAGTTCCTCAAACCACAAAGCAGCTGAAGGTCAGAAGAACGAAAATAGCCACCTAGTAAGTGACAGCCACATTTAGAAAGTGGACTTTCAGAGGACTCTAAGCAAGGTCAAAGAATGGCTGTATAAACAATAATCTCATACTCTTAATATCAGCTGCATTATGTGCTATTCTGAAGCAGAACACTTTTTTGGACAACTGAAAATGACTACCGTATAAGTGACATATATAGATGGTGAATATTCGTGAATGCAATACGTTATGGTCAACACAAAGAATGAAACAAGTTCATCTTTTTTTCTTTTTTTTTTTCATTCTGAAGGTACTTTAAAACATTGCATTGTCTCTAAGTTACACTAATTATACTTTACTACATTGATGAGGATAAATTGAGATTCCTATTTTCTACCATGTTGATTAAATGAAATGTTTAAAGTGTAAGCAGGTAGAAGTTTATGTTGCCTCTAGTCTTAAGAAACAAAGGAAGAATTTAATGTCATGATTTTGTTTTGTAGATGTGGAAATTGAGATACAGAGGTGGCAAAATCTTCTCTCATTCTCCTCCATCTAGATGTCACTGCATCTTATTGCCTCTGAGGCTAGTTCCTCCACGTAGGGACAATATTGGAGATACTTTGGTGCACTGAATGCATGCTAGGTAAAGGCTGAAGGATAACAAGACTACTGAACTGGCTAATGGGCATAAAAGCATTTTATAAACTCTATCTGGCTCTATGAAATTTGAGTGTATAGGAGTGCCCACTGTGGTTCAGTGGGTTAAGAACCTGACATAGTGTCCGTGAGGATGCATACTTGATTCCTGGCCTCACTCAGTGGGTTCAAGATTCCACTTTGCTGTGAGCTGTGTGTCAGTCACAGATGAGGCTGTGATCTGGTATTGCTGTTGGCATAGGCCAACATCTGCAGCTCCGATTTGACCCCTAGCCTGGGAACTTCCACATGTCTCGGGTGCTGCCATAAAAAAGAAAAAAAAATTTTAATCTGAAGAGAAATAAAATGGGGGACTGGTGGTCAGGCCTGGACACCCCAATATTTACAGATCAAGAGGACAAGAGAGAACTGAGAGGGAGAGTAGAGTGTGGACAAGAGAAACAGATGTGTGACATCCTGGAAGAGACAGCAGGAAAGAAGGGGTCTGTCCTTTGTAGTGTAGGTTCTGGATTGTCAAGAAGAATCAGTTCTACCTGGTCCACATTTTAAAACTCCTTAAATTTCATGGTTAGTTTCAAATCTTAAGTTTTTTGAAAAATTATTTGGGTTATCAGAGTTCCTGTCGTGGTGCAGCAGAAACAAATCTTTCTAGGAACCATGAGGTTGCAGGTTTGATCCTTAGCCTTGCTCAGTGGGTTAAGGATCCAGCATGGCCATGAGCTATGGTGTAGGTCGCAGACTCGGCCCAGATCTGGCATTGCTGTGGCTATAGCTCAAGTCAGCAGCTGTAGCTCAGCAGCTGAACCTCCATGTACAGCAAATAAGGCCCTAAAAAAGCAAATAAAAAAAAAAAGCAAAAAAAACAAAAAAACAAAAACAAACAAACAAAAAAAACCACATTGAATTGTTGATTAACGGAAACATTTGGGGTAAGAATGAATTTTCTACTCTTCAGTGCTCACCCTTTAATGACTACTTACTCAAAAAAAAAAATACAAGTGAAATCTAATGAATACAGAAGTAGAATATTTTCATAGTGACATATGGTCAAAAGTAATGAGAGATTATTGTAATAAAATAGAAAAATGATCTGAAGTGATATGGAAAGAAAGAGAGAAAGGAGCAAGGTGAGAAAAGTAAACTTTTTCTTTGGAACTTTCTAAATGCAAGTCACTTTGGGCGGCTGCATATGAAATATTAACTGCTATATCATCAAGCTAAACCTCATTAAAGTAGTAGTGTTTTGCTATGTTCTCCAAGGCCCAAGCATCCAAAGATCACTTGGTTATTGAAAACTCCTGTCACTCAGGATCTGTTATCACAAGCCTAGGGGAATGAGAGAGAAACATACCTGTACTAAGCGTGCACTAATGATCACTATTTATTTCACATCTGTGACTTCTTTCAATACTGTGACGGTTGTGTTTCTAAACCTTTGAGAAGTAAATTGCATTTCAAAGAGGTTAAATGGTTTGTCCAAAGTCAAACAGCCAGTAAGTACCAAGGCCAGGGTTTGAACCTCCATCTGTCTGCCTCTAACTCTTCTTGTATCTCCTCTCTTATTTTAAGACCTTTCTACTTCCATGAGGAAGGAGAGCCTAAAACATGCCCTTCACCATCTTGGGCTTCTTTTCACGCATTTAGGGATGTATGGAACAGAGCAGACAAGAGTTCCCTCTTCCATCCAGGAAATTTTGGGGGTCAATTGGGAGCTGAGGCTGCTTATTGGGCAGAGACTTTAACTGATGATTCATTCAGTTGGGCCTGGGGGTCCAGGAGAAAGCCACGGGGAACAAGGCCAGGTGAGACCCCCAGGCACACTGCAGCTGTGGGACTGGAGGGGAGAGGGCTTCAGAGGGAAAACCACTCTTTTGGTCTTGAGCCCCCTGGTGTCTAAGGAAGTTGTTCCTTCTCAGACTCATCTCACAGCTTCAGGTCATTTCCAGAGAACTTGAGGACTGAGGTGTGGTCCAGGTACTGGGGCAGCAAGTCATCTGGGAACACCTTGTTACAAACTACACCTTAATAAGGCCAGCTTGCTTGCCCTCTCACTTTCTTTCCATATGTACACGGATCATTATATTACACACATACATACATATATACACACACATAATTTTATGGGTTAAATGGTTCCCCTACAAAATCCATATGTTGAATTCTTAAATCCCAGTGTGGCCTTATCTGAAAATAGGGTCATTGCAGAAGTAATTAGTTAAGATGAGATCATTAGTGTAGGCCCTAATACAACATAACTGGTATCCTTATAAAAGAGAGAAATTTGGACACAGAAAAACACACAGGGAGAATGCCTTGTAAAGACAAAGATAGAGATGCTTCTATAAGTCAAGAAAGGCCAAAGATTGCCAGCAAACACATGTGTGTGTGTGTGTGTGTGTGTGTGTGTGTCTGTGTGTGTCTGTTTGTGTATCCAATGGAAAACTCACTTTGTCAGGGAAACAATCTCATCTTACACCCCAATGAATGTGCTTTTTAAGATTCTCACTGGACATGCGTTTCATAACATTTTGTCAGCTTTCCCAGATCTCAATGAAATAGTCAACAAATACAATTTTATTTTATTTTTTGGCTGCGCCTGTGGCATGAGGAAGTTCCCAGGCCAGGGATCTAACCTGCACCACAGCAGTGACCTAAGCTACCACAGTGACATCAGACCCTTAACCCCTGAGCCAGCAGGGAACTCCCTACAATGAATTTTAAACCTCCTTTTATTGTTTTGGCTATTGTCAAAGTATGTATTATAATGAATGATAAGAGCTAGAGCAAAAGTGAAAGTGGGCAAGTGACAGAAAGAGGGGAAGGGAGGAAGTGGGCAGTGTATTGTCCAGGAAGAGGATGCATTTGCTTTCTCACTCTTAGGTCAATGCTTCACAAAAAAAAAAAAAAAAAACACTGTGTGAGAGCAGACATCACTTGCATCTGGAGGAAGACTGGCTTTTCTCTGGGTGATGGAAATAACAAGTAACCTTAGACAGTGTAGGCTGTTTACTACACAGTGATTCATCCAGAGTACTTGGCTAACTCTCTGAAACAGCATGGACTAGCTGTCCATTTTGGTCTTCAAAAGTTTTTTTGTTTTGTTTTGTTTTGTTTAATCAAAGAAGCTATGCTTTTGGCAAAGCCATGAGAGATATAAGTCTTATCACTGTCTAACATTGAGAATCAGACTGGGGGTCTCCTGGTGAATGTGGTCCTTTCTTGCTGCTTCTCAGATTCTCAGGTAAGTCTATGGAATCACAACACTGTAGAATACAAAGTTCTCACTTTCTACTTAGAAGTAGGTCCTTTCGGAACCTGTGTATAGATTTCACACAGAAGTCTGTACCTTCACAGTCTCGTGCAAAGTATCTCCACCATGTGCACGTAGGCATTTTAACAGCATAGCTTTCAGTGGATGACCTGAAGATTCTACGGCCCCTTAGCCCCCACCCCTAAAAATGAACATATAAAGGCAAGTACCACTGGAACTCTCAGAACATGTCCCCATTTGGCCTTATTTTTCTTTTTACTGCTGGTAATAAAGAGGAGATGACAGGGGTCTATTTCGTGACCACCATTCTGAAGAGAAGAGGAGATCCCAGGCATTGCATATGCAACATACTGTCCTAGGAGGGAAAACTGCTCTAGGTTACAGAAACACTGTGGCCCCTGGGCGGACCACAAGGTAAGCTTCACACACTCTTGGCCAAATGATATCACTCACTAAATTCACCAAGGATGCACCTCTGTTAGAAGTTGCATTTTATGTTGAACTTGCCCTTATGCAAGAGCTCCTGTCTCTGACAGAAAGCAGACCTGATTGCCATTGCCCTTGTCAGAGTGTGCAAACCAATGTCTTGACATAATTCTTGACATTGCTGCTATGATACCCAAATGTTGGCTAGAGTCATCAAAACCGAAATTATTCTTTGAAGTTTGGAAAAAATCTTCTTGTCCTGTTGCTAACAGACCTTGAGTTACAGGCTCAAACATCGTTTACTATTGTGGTTATTCTATTATATTTTTGAAGTTGTAAAGGAAAGAAGCAGATATAAATTTCTCAGGGTAGACAGAGTTTTCCAGCTTAGGAAAAAATGGTCAAGTTAGACTTTGATGTTATCCAGCCTACTGCTTCTAGGAATAACTTGAACAACTTTTTTGATTCGGCCTGATGTTTAAGAACTTAAACAAGTAGTACTTCAAAACACAAATAAAGTTCCACACAATTACAATTTGGAAAAATACTCGCTTGTATTAATATCCTAAATATATAATTACCTCAAAAAAATATGAACGAAGTTGCCACAATTAAAAAACACCAGTAAAGGTGTTCCCATTGTGGCTCAGTAGATTAAGAACCTGACATAGTGTCCAGGAGGATGTGGGATCAATCCCTGGACTCACTTTGTGGGTTCAGGATCCATTGTTGCCACAAGCTGAAGCATGGGTCGAAGATGCGGCAAGGATCCTGTGTTGTGGCTGTGGGATAGGCCTGCAGCTGCAGCTCCAATGTAACCCCTAGCCCAGGAACTTCTATATGCCACGGTGTGGCCATAAAAAGAAAAAAACAAATACCAGTAAGAAAGGCAGTTCACAAAATAATACATACAATTTAATTATAAGTAAATAAAAATTTTCAACTTCGCTAATAATTACAGCAATTCAAAGTAGTTGTTATTTTTATACTATGATATTTAGAAGTTGAGTGATAGTACAAAGTATTGCAGAAGGTTTGGAAAAATGGCTCTCTTGTAAACGGTGTAGAGAGAAAAAGCAGTGTCCTTTGTTTGGATGGTAACCTGGCATAAATCATAAAAGTTTTAAAATGTGAACCTCTTTTGAGCAAGAAATTACATTTATAAACAGGTAACTGAAGGAAGTAATTGAGAGTTTGGTGAAAAGAAAATTACAGTAATAAAATTTATAATAAAAACAGTTGAAAGTATTTTCAATCTCCAAAAGAATAAGGGATTATTTAGTTGTGCTACTGTCAAATAATGGAATTAAAGATTAAAATGTAGCATTATATTTACAACATAGATGATTTTTCTTTGTTGCAAACAAATAAAAACTAAATGGCAATATAAAATTATTTTTGCATAAATACATCTCTCTACAAAATGGAGAAAAAATTTAAAAATGGATACACCACATGTTAACAGTGGTTATTTCAACACAGTGAAAATATGAGTTGATTTTATATTCAATTTTGCTCCTGTTTGTTCAACTTTTTCTACAGTGAGCATCCATTATTTGTATAATGCATAAAATGAATTTTTAAAATATTGTATATATTTTCCCTCATCCTTTAGCGTTGACAAACTATTCGAATAAGATTTAGATTCTGCCATTTGGATGTACTTATGTTGAAGATAAAAATATCAAAGCACTTTCTGTTTTTCAACTCCATTGAAAAGGAGAATTTTGACAATTTATGATCTAGTAGAATAAATAAGTAAAATTGAAGGAATCTTGGTGGCAATGTGAAAATTAAAAAAACCTTAATCAGTAGATTGAGAATAACAAGAGTTCCAATCTGATAAAGTCAGATTTTCCAAGTATCTGTGGAAGGTGATTTGATCCAGGCAGTGGATACCTGGCTAGTTTCACTAAATTGTTTTATGGCAAAATGGTTTCACCTTTCAGGTTAGAATTCTCCTGTAACCATCACCTTGTCCGCTGTTAGTTACATGGACAGTTGAAATCTTTTTTTTTTTTTTTCTCTTTTTGTCTTTTGTCTTTTGTTGTTGTTGTTGTTGTTGCTATTTCTTGGGCTGCTCCCGCGGCATATGGAGGTTCCCAGGCTAGGGGTTGAATCGGAGCTGCAGCCACCGGCCTACGCCAGAGCCATAGCAATGCAGGATCCAAGCCGCGTCTGCAACCTACACCACAGCTCACGGCAACGCCGGATCGTTAACCCACTGAGCAAGGGCAGGGACCGAACCCTCAACCTCATGGTTCCTAGTCGGATTCGTTAACCACTGCGCCACGACGGGAACTCCTGAAATCTTTTAATGAAGTAACTAAGCAAAGAATTACTACTGCAGCCAAAAAGCAGAAACAATACCCATTTTACTTAACTAAAGGAACAAGATAGAAACTTCCTCTAATTTCTATAGGTTTAAAATCTGCTTCAGAATTTGCTGTGTAGGCATTAGCTGATCCTTAAATAGTTCCATACAGATTTTAGTTGACCTTGGTTAGAAATGTTTTCTTCATAGCAGCCCCATAGCTTTGAAGGGGAGGAAAGTCTTTGATCAATAAGAACCTTGACAAGTATGGTTTTAAAGAATCCTGACTACTCCAAATTGTTCAAAGCAAGGTTATTTAGTGAACTCCAATTCATGGTGTCAAAATTTTACAGCATGCCTCAGGGGAGTATAGGTGTCCAAGAAAAGCTTCTTTTCTTGGCTTGTCCCTGGTTTGTTATCTATAAGCAAGGTTCTATATGTGGATTGCCAAAGAGTCTCAGTGTTCCCAAAACTTAGATTGGAGTCAAATAGTAGAATAAGCCTTTGTAAAAGACAGAAATTGGGGAAGCTTTGCTCAGCTTTTAATTAATAAAACTGATTTTCCAAAGGATAAAAATCTTCACTTAGAAATTTTTACCAAACACTTATTGGATGTTAGCTAGTTGTTTTTGTTTTTGTTTTCCTATTTATTTTCTGTGCCATTAAATATTCAGCAAAAGTGACTGGGGAAACTGATCATATTCAACTCAATAAGTATTTTAGCAGTCCCATTTACTATAACCTTATAACATTTTGTTTTGGAAAACAGATGGACATAAACATTACAGATCATTAGAATTCCCTGGTGGCTCAGGAAGTTAAGGATCCAGCATTGTCATCACTGTGGCTTGGGTCACTGTTGTGGTGCAGTTTCCACCCTTGGCCTGGGAACTTTTGTGTGCTGTGGGCACAGCTGAAGAAAAAATGATTACCCTATACATAGAACTACCATATTACCCTGCAATCCCACTTGGGCATGTATCTGGACAAAACTTTCCTTAACAAAGACGCATGCAACTGCATGTTCATTGCAGCACTATCCACAATAGCCAAGACATGGAAACAACCCAAATGTCCATCAACAGATGATTGGATTAGGAAGATGTGGTATATACACAATAGAATACTACTCAACCATAAAAAAGAACGAAATAATGCCACTTGCAGCAACATGGATGGAACTAGAAACTCTCATCCTAAGTGATGTAAGTCAGAAAGAGAAAGACAAATACCATATGATATTACTTATATCTGGAATCTAATATAAGGCACAAATGAACCTTTCCACAGAGAAGAAAATCATGGACTTGCAAAGTAGACTTGTGGTTGCCAAGGGGAAGGGGGAGGGAGGGGGGTGGTTGGGGAGCTTGGGGTTAACAGATACAAACTGTTGCCTTTGGAATGGGTTATCAATGAGATCCTGCTGTGTAGCAATGGGAACTGTGTCTGGTCACTTGTGATGGAGCATGATAATCTGCGAAAATAGAATGTGTACATGTATATGTGGCTGGGTCACCATGCTGTACAGTAGAAAAAAAATTGTATTGGGGAAATAACTATTAAAAAAAGTAATAATAAAATAAAATAAATTAAAAAAATGATTACCAATCATCTTCCTGTCCAGAGATGAGCACTTTAAACACTGTTATATATTCTAATTTATTAATATATCTAACATTTTTACAAATAGGTATTTATACTGATTTATAAACAAGTTTTCTAAATTTTCATCAATAGAGATGAATAGTTAAAACAAATCCCCAAATCTTATTTGAGAGAAAAAATATCTACATAGGATTTCTTAATATCCTTAACTCCCTATTTTACAGATACATGAAGCTGGAAGCAAGTGACCTGGACCATGTGAAGGTACAGAGGTTGGTAAAATAAAGTCAGATTAGTAAGACCTTGGTCCACCTGTGGTCTAGTAGTGAGGGGCTAGGGATGGGTGATCCTACAGTGAATTGGCATCACAGAAAGATGCCAATCACACCCAGGGAGTGTCATTGGGTGAGAAAGCCTGATTTGGAAGATCAGATTGGAGTGTTAAGTGGTCAGAATGACGTCAGAATACTTTTTACCATGTGATGCTCAATAAAGCTTCACTATTATTATTACCATTTTTTGTCTTTTTTCAGGGCTGCACCTGTGGCAGATGGAAGTTGCCAGGCTAGGGGTCGAATTTGGAGCTGCAACTGCCAGCCTACACCACAGCACAGCAATGCAGGAACAAAGCTGTTTCTTTGACCTACACCCCAGCTCATGGCAACGCTGGATCCTTAACGCAATGAGAGAGGCCAGGGTCAATCCCACATCTTCATGGATGCTAGTCAGGTTTGGTACTGCTGAGCCACAGTGGGAACTCAAACTTCACTATTATCATTGTTGTTATATCTTTGTCAATATGGTACTATAAGCATATGGCAATTTAAAAAAATGGTTATGATGACATCTATTTAAATCCTCTTTCCCAGCTCAGCCCCTAAATCAACAGACCATGGGTTTTCTGAGCAAGTGGTCTGCGAGACTCAGCTGCTGTGTCCACTGACATCCAGAAGTCAAGATGTTTGCCATCCATTAGGCCCCTTTTGTCTTTTCTCCTCCAAGTTCCAACTGCCAAAATAATCCAAGGATCTAAAATCTTGAGGAGAGTATTTAATTACTTCAATAAAATAGGCCCATGTTCCCCCCATGCTGGTTTAATAAGTGCATTTCCATGCATTTAGAATCACTTACAATACGCATTTTAAACCAAGATACTTATTTCCTTTTATTATTGTTCCTATTCTGTTAATATGTGTTTATCTTAATTTCAGTCTCTGTGGCCTTGAAACAAGTACTTATTAATCAGAAGCTGTTTAAATGCTGATACGACATATTCTACATTAAGAAAACTAAAAGCACACCCATAAGGATGTACGCATAGGCTCTTTCCTCTTAATTAAAACCTGGTTTGTGTATATACTTCTCCCCTAACATGTTATGTGGAAGTATTAAAATTAGCTTCAGCTAGGATGGGGTATGTATAGGCATAACTAAAGCTTTGCAAGCATCTTGTTTTAAGGACTTTACTCAGCTATATCTATATGCCAAATGAAAATTGCAACTCACAGGAGTTCCCTGGTAGCTCAGTGGCTTAAGCATCCGGAATCATCACTGCTGTGGTGTGGGTTTGATCCCTGGCCCAGGAACTTTCACATGATGCAGGCGCAGCCAAGAAAAAAATTGCTGGAGTTACCGTCATGGTGCAGCAGAAACGAATCTGACTAAGAACCATGAGGGTTAAGGATCTCGCGTTGCCATGAGCTGTGGTATAGGTAGAAGATGAGGCTCGGATCTGGCATTGCCATGGCTCTGGTGTAGGCTGGCAGCTGCAGGTCCAATTAGACCCCTAGCCTGGGAACCTCCATATGCTTTGGGTGCAGCCCTAAAAAGACAAAAGACAAAAAAAAATTTGCTTTTGCCAATTGCCTCTACAAGTCACTGCTGCAGCCACTGACCCTCAACACTGCCTGAAAGGAGCTCAGAGTGGAGATCAGGAGTAAGGCATCTCTGCTCTGGGAAAAAAACCAAAAAAACCAAAAAACTAACTAGCAGAACAGGTGTTCAGATAGTCAGATATTTTTAGGAGAAGATTTTTATAAGCCCAATTCTTACATCTTCTCATGTCTAGAAAAGCACTAAAATCTTTGATAGTAACATCTGCTCCTTGTGACTAGCAGCAAGCCTCTGCCAAAACGCGTGCTTGATTCTGCAGACCCCTCCCCTGACCCCTTCACTAAAATCATATAGTCACTGACCTCCTCCCACCTCTTTAGAGCAGCTCCTGAGAGGTATTTGAAATTCTCTCTCCATGCTATAGTACTCATTCTGCCCCTAATAAAACTTAACTCACATCTCTCACCTGCAGTTTTTTCTTCAGTGTACAGATACAAGGTAATACATTGTGGCTGGTTGTTCACCATTGGACTCCACAAATTTGTAGAACTAAACTCTCATAGGTAGCAACATATCCACCCCCATCCTAAGTACTAAGTACTAAGGATCCCAAGTTCTTAGGATTCCAAAGAACATCTCTAGTTCTCTGTCTTGATTGGCTTTCAGTGTTCCTGCAGGACCAGAGATGCATCTTGGAGATGTCTGGTTCATGATCTAAACTACAGCATGTGATGAAGTTAACAGTGAGGGAAAAGGGGCTTCTCGAAAGGGGAGGGGACATCCCTATAAACACAAACATGTAGGAAACAGAGCCAGAAGTTCTCATAAAAAAATGGCAAAGTGCATTGGTCTGAATTTCTAGATATTGTATTGTTTGACATTAAAAATCTCAGCAGCAAGAGGGGAAGGATTTGAAGCACGCTCTACCTTAAGACCCCCTAAGCCAAATACTTCCATGCTGATAGCTAATTTCTTCTTTAGAGCAGCCCCAAATTTATGGGGATAAATATGTTGGGTGTTTATTGAGGACCCATAGGAAGTGGGTCCTGTGTAAATCTTAGAAATAGCTTCTGAGGAGTTCCTGTTGTGGCACATCAGAAATGAATCCAGCTAGTAACCAGAAGGTTGCAGGTTCAATCCCTGGCCTTGCTCAGTGGGTTAAGGATCTGGCATTGCCATGAGCTGTGGTGTAGGTCACAGAGGCTGCTCGGATCCTGCATTGCTATGGCTATGGTGTAGCAGCAGCTGTAGCTTCGGTTAGACCCCTAGCCTGGGAACCTCCATAAGCCATGGGTGCATCCCCAAAAGCAAAAAGAAAAGAAAAGGAAAATAAATAGCTTCTGGGAAACAGATTTTGACACCCCCCCCCCCACACACACACATACACACAGATCTCTGGGTATTTTGCTACGTTCTTTGTTGAGCTGAAGGAAATTGGGAGAGTGTGGCCAAGCCATATTTTTTTCTCCAACTCTGGGGAGCTGTAGCATGGCAGCAGGCCCTCTGAGATCACATACCTACCTAAAACTTTCACCAGCGTAGATGCGTGGTCATGAACATTTAAATAGTATAGAGTTGTTTTCTATAATATTCAGAATCACAGGCAACTAATACATTCTCTCTCATCTTATCAAACCCCAGGCACCTGCCCATGAAATTGGCAACAGAAAGATGTTCTGTGCTACCGGTTATAGGTTTCTCGTTGCCTTGCCAACTTGCTTTGTCTTCACAACCTGGCAAAATAGAGCTATTGGCAGGAAAGTGAATATTTGAAAATAATCACAGTATATGGGGATTTGGGGTTCCAAATGTTTAATTAAGTAGTTTAAATACTGTTTTAGCACCACGGATAGATTTGCTGTCTATTTTATAACATACAACATGCTCTATAATTTGAGTTTTTTGGCCCCCGGTCCCTCCAAGAAAGAATTAGAATGAAGATATCAACAAGCCCTATCCATAACAAGAATAATTTAGCAAAAATATTAATGACCTCTGTACTGTGTAATTCCATGGCCATAACATTTCCCTTAGCTAATCTGAAACATTCACCTGCCTGGTGATGTAGAGAAAGGGATGCAAAAAGCAGAGGGCTAGGTTTTTACATCAGGAATGCAAAGAGCAAGTGTATCTTGACCTTCTAAAGGAGAGAGTTCATCTTTAGTTGGACCAAAGATGATCCTCCAGAAAGACAGTTACCTGTAAAGCCAGGCTTTCTTCAGAAAAACAGACTTTTCCAAATATCTCAAGCATTTATAGAACCAGATTCTTTCATAATGTGTAAAGAAAATATCCTGCTTTACTATGGTAAATGTGCTATTTGGTTGTTTGCCTAGACTGGGAGAATATTGCAAAGAGGAGATGGGAAAGCCAAATCAACTTGTTCTGATTCAAAAGGATTGGTACCTGGTAAAATTATGTGAGGAAGTAGGGTGAGGAAAGTATGAGCAGCCAAAAAAGACACTGGGTTTGTTAGATAAGGGGAACACCAGAGATGGGCTATTTTTTGAAATATCATTTTAGAGATTCCAGAAGGTAACAATCCTATAGGCTTTCATTAACCACTTTGGAGTCATATTAATGTACGTATGAAATCATCAATGCTACACCTTTCCTGAGCTTGGTTGGTTGGTTCTTCCGTGGCTAATGGTCCTGAAAGTAGCATCCACCTCAACAGCAGCATCAGCATCCTCTGGGAGAGCATCAAAGATGCAGATTCTTGGACCTACTACAGGCCTACTGACTCAGAAGCTCTGAGAATGGGGCCTAAACTCCCAAGCAGAGGACTGCTCTCCTATGGCCTGATTTTTAGATTCAGAAATTATCACCGGTCCCCAGAGGCAGACAACAAGGGTGCTCAGCTAAAGTCAGGTGTCTCTATCTTGGGACCCCCACCCCCTACCCCAGGGAGAGACCAGAGGTCTAGAGTGTACACACCAGAGCTGGATGAATTCTGACACCAGTGTTTTCCAATGGCTTGGTTCAGAAACCCCTGAACTTTGATTCAAATGAGAGAGATCTACCTGCCAACTGAGGTACAAATGGCAATAGGATATATGTCATGCAAGCTACCAGTCAGGGGACATTGCCTCAGAAAAATGCCTGAGTAAGCAGAAGAGGCAAAGCACTGCAGGAAATTCCCCAACCATTGATCTCACTTGAATGACTACTCTCATCTCACCGCCTAGGTACCCAAAAAGCCCCGTGGAAAAAGGAAATGGAAGGGAGAGGAGAGATGAAAACACAACCTTCTTACGTGGAAAGTCATGGTCTCTCCCATAAAAGATAATTTAGGGGTTTCAGAGACTGGATAAAGGGTTCAACTTGAAATGACCCAATGTTTGCGCTGAGAGGAAGGTATTGAATAGGAAGACTCTGGGGCTTTGTTAATGGGCAGGTCTGAGTTGTTCCCATTCCGCAGGAGAACAGTGCTTACACAGAAGGTCAGGGCAGTGCTAGAGAAAAATAAACCTATGTGTTATTTAAAGCAAGATGCATGAGTTTGTAACCATGCTATGCACGTCTGAAACTCTGTCGTCCAGAGCTTGCATCTTTGCCACTTAGAACGCTCTCTGGAAAGCAAAATATTGCAGTAGAGAAATGATAGGATGAAATCATTTGGAGAGGATCTTAAAATTGTGAGAAGTGATCAGGACATTTTTACAGTTTGCCCTTGGCAAATTCTCCTCCACTCCCCTTTCTCCCCTCTTATAATAATCCATCCAGCAGATTTGCCAGCAGAGGCCTGACTTAGAGCCTTCGGGTGGAGAGATTTTGGCAAGATTAAAATGTTGGGTAAATTGAAAAGTGGTCAGCAGGAATTCCTTATTTGGAGACTCATTTAAGCTAAATGAATAGGATAGGCCTAAACTAAAGGAATATAAAATAAAACAAGAGGCAAGAAAGCAACGGATTTGTGGCTAAGACCTGTCAATCTGCACTGCATTTTTCAATTACTTCAATGTCAAGAGCGTGATCTCAGAAAAGCAACCAGGGTACCTCACTGGAAAGTATTAAAAGCTCTTTAGAAATGTTTCCAGACAGCAGGTTTTAAAAATTTATAGACAATTTCTATAAATGACTGCTGGTCATTTGTAATCATTAGATGTATTTAGGTGATATGATAATCTTCCCAATTGCCTGAAAAAGTGCTGACTGTGTAGCACTTACCCCAAAACAGCCTTTGCTCAGGGTGCTGACCTGATGTTTTTCTTCTTGGACAGACTGGCTTTTTAGCGACTTTTAAAAGTTTTTTTTCTTTTTATGGCCGAATATGGAAGCTCCTGGGTCAGGGGTCAAACTGGAGCTACAGCTGAGGCCTACACCACAGCCACGGCAACACAGGTACCCAGCCGCATCTGTTACCTACACCACAGCTTGTGGCAATGACAGATCCTTGACCTACTGATTGAGGGCAGGGATCGAACCTTCATCCTCACAGAGACAACATCCAGTCCTTAACCTGCTAAGCCATAATGGGAACTCCTTAAAAAACTGAGTTATAATGTTTATATAAGTTAATGCACAAATCCATATGTATAGCGCAGTAGCTTTTTACATATGTATATTCCACATGACCTCCACCCAGATAAAGATATTTCTAGCACCCCAGAAGTTCCCCTGTTCACTCTTCTAAGGAAACAAATCCACCTCTAATTCAACTATTATTCTGATTTCTAGTACTGTTGATTCCTTTTTCCTTTTTTTTTAACTGATGTAAATGGATTCAAAATAACAATGGTGTTTCTTTTACTCGAAATTATGTGTATGAGTGAGATTCATCTACTTTTTTGGTGTTGGATTTGAGTTTGTTTCTTTCCAATGTGTAGTGTTCTATTGCATGAATATATCACTGTTTTCTTTTGATGGACTTTACAGTTGTTTCCAGTCCTCAACTCTTACTAATGACATTGTCATGACCATTCTTGTTCCGGTCTTTTGATGAATGTGTTAGCATTTATTTCCATTGGGGATGAAACTAGGAGTGAAATTGCTGCTAGGAAGGATACGTGTTTATTTAGCTTTAATAAGCACAGCCAGATTTTCAAAATGATTGTGCCAATTTGCTTTCTCACCCTGGCTTTTAAATGAGGGAATGTCTTTTGTATGTTTTTAAGTCTAGCCCAGCTGCCTAAAGATGGTTTGTTTATAGTCACTTAGGCAGAGCATAAGTGCTCTAGAGAGGAAAGTTTTTCACTTGCTTTCTTTATTTTAAAATTCAACCATGTATATGCCCATCAAGGAAAGACAACTTGTGAAGAAAGTAATTTTAACTACCCCAGAACTAAAATATGTATTATTAGAGGTCCATCCCTTGGCTATAGACTTTTCCCTGAATAAACAATATATGGGACCATCTCATCTCTCGGAACTTCCTTAACCCCCACATTACACATTTCTTCTTAAACCTTCATCTTCTTCCATATTACATAAAGATATCTGCACCCAAATGTTCATTGCAGCAGTATTCACAATAGCCAAGACATGGAAACAACCACAATGTCCATCGACAGATGAATGGATTAAGGAAATGCGGTACATACATACAATGGAATACTATTCATCCATAAAAAGGACAAAATAATGCCATTTGTAGCAACATGGATGCAACAAGAAATTCTCATATTAAGAGAGGTAAGTCAGAAAGAGAAAGGCAAATGCTATATGGTATCACTTACATGGGGAATCTAAAATATGGCACAAATGAACCTATCTGCAAAAAAGAAACAGACTCACAGACATAAAGAACAGACTTGGGGTTGCCAAGGGGGATTGGGCAAGAAGTGGGATGGATGGGGTGTTTGGGGTTGGTAATGCAAACTATTACATTTAGAATGGATAAACAATGAGGTTCTACTGTATAACACAGAAAAATATATCCAATCTCTTGATATAAGATATATATCAAGATATGTATCTTGATATAAGATACATGATAGAAGATAATATGAGAAAAGGAATATATATATATAAATGTGGTACAGCAGAAATTGACACGACACTGTAAATCAACTATACTTCAATCAAAATAAAGTAAAACACATATGCAGAAAATAGAATAGGCAATGCATGTGTTAGAATAGGGAGTACATGGGAAAACTCTGTACCTTTCCCTCAATTTTGCTGTGAACTTAAACTGTTCTAAAAAATACAGTCTTAAAAAAAAGCATATGCACTTACTGCACCACGTTCAGAAAACATAGGAAAATGTAGAAGATGGAGTTCCCATTGTGGCTCAGTGGTTAATGAATCCGACTAGGAACCATGAGGTTACAGGTTTGATCCCTGGCCTTGCTCAGTGGGTTAGGGATCTGGCATTGCCGTGAGCTGTGGTGTATGTCACAGACCCGGCTCGGATCCCGCATTGCTGTGGCTGAGGCTGCAGCTGGTGGCTACAGCTGGTGGCTACAGCTCCGAATAGACCTCTAGCCTGGGAACCTCCATATGCCATGGGTGGGGACCTAGAAAAGGCAAAAAGACAAAAAAACAAAAAAAAAAGAAAGAAAGAAAAAGAAATGAAAACATGTAGAAAAGGATAAAGACACAAATCTAATTACAAAAATTCTGACCTGACTATATCCTTTTAGAACCTGTTTTCACATGATAAGAGTTTTAGCTGTACAGAAATTGTTTTTTTATGAAGGTTTCATAACTTGTGTTTTCGCCTTTGTTTGCTCTTTTCTTTTTTTAAACTGTGTTCATAGACATCTTTCCATTGCAATAATTATAGATATGCATCATCATGTTTAATGGCAGTAGAAATTTTCATTTTCATTGTACATAAGTACTATATTTACCTATTCCTTTATTGATGGATATTTATATTAAAACTTTGTTTCTCTTTTAAAAACAATGATAGAATCACAAAGACCCACAAAAGAAATACAGAGAAAGAAGAACAAAGCAGGAGGCATCACATTTCCTGGTTTCAATCCATACAATAAAGACATAGGAATTAAAAGAGTATAGTTCTGGCATAAAAACAGACAAATAGACCTATGGAATAGAATTGAGAGCCCAGAAATAAACTCAAGCATATATAGTCAACTAATATTTGACAAAGGAGCCAAGAATGCTCAATGGAGAAAAGACTGTCTCTTCAAAGTATGGTCCTGCAAAAGCATGCAAAAGAATGAAACTTAACCCCTATTTTTCATTACCCACAAAAATGAACTAAAAATGGATTAAAGATATATATGTAAGATTTGAAACCGTGACACTGTTAGAAAAAAGCATAGAAAAAATGAAAAGATGCTCAACATAACTAGTCATTATGGAAATGCAAATTAAAACCACAATGAAATATCACCTCACACTTGTTAGAATGGCTATTGTCAAAAAGACAAGAGGTAGCCAGTGCTGGAGTGGATGTGGAGAAAAGGGAAGCCTCATGTACTCTTTCTGGCAATGTATACTGTGCAGCTACTGTGGAAAACAGTATGACATTCCCTCAAAAAATTAAAAATAGAACTACTATATGATCCAAGAATTCTAGCAATTTCTGGGAATATATTCAAGGGAAACAAAATCATTATCTTGAAAAGATATCTGCACCACAATGTTCATGGCAGTATTACTTATAACAGCCAATATATGAAAATAACCCGTGTCTTTCGATATATGAATGGATAAAGAACATGTGAGATATATACACTATATATATATATATATATATATATATGTACATAGTTTTATTCTTCTATAAAACAACAAGGAAATCCTGGTATTTCTGACAACGTGGCATTATAATAAGTAAAATAAGTCAGGCAGAATAAAAAAAAAAATACTCTATGATCTCACATGTGGAGTCCAAAACAAACAAACAAATGAACAACCGAACACACAGAAAAGATCAAATTTGTGTTTCCCAGAGGTGGAAGTTGGAAGGAGGGGGAGCTGGAGGAAGGCAGTCAAAAGATACAAATTTTGGAGCTCCCATCGTGGCTCAGTGGTTAAGGAATCTGACTAGGAACCATGAGGTTGCGGTTCAATCCCTGGCCTTGCTCAGTGGGTTAAAGATCTGGCGTTGCCATGAGCTGTGGTGTAGGTTGCAGATGTGGCACGGACCCCGCATTGCTAGGGCTCTGGTGTAGACCGGTGGCTACAGCTCCGATTAGACCCCTAGCCTGGGAACTCCATATGTTGCAGGAGCGGCCCTAGAAAAGGTAAAAAGACAAAACAAAACAAAACAAAAAGATGCAAATTTTCAGTTAAATCCTGAGTTTTGTTCACAATTTTTTTCCTTTTCTTTTTATTGTATCTATATGAGACGATGGGTATTAATTAAACCTACTGAGGTAATCTTTTTACAGTATGTGTAAATCAAACCATCATGCTGTATAACTTAAACTTATATAATGATGTCTGTCAACTATTTCTCAAGAAAAAAAACCAATAAGGTAGCAAACATCTTTGTATAAACGTGTGCATGTGTCCAATTATTTTCCTTAGAATAAACTCCCATATTTTATTTCATTTCATTTCATTTCATTTATTTATTTGTCTTTTTTTGCCTTTTCTAGGGCCGCTCCTGCGGCATATGGAGGTTCCCAGGCTAGGGGTCAAATCGGAGCTGTAGCCGCTGGCCTACGCCAGAGCCACAGCAATGCCCGGTCCGAGCTGTGTCTGCAAGCTACACCACAGCTCAGGGCAACGCCGGATCTTTAACCCACTGAACAAGGCCAGGGATGGAACCTGCAACCTCATGGTTCCTAGTCGGATTTGTTAACCACTGCGCCACGACAGGAACTCCCAAACTCCCATATTTTAATTTGTAGGTTAAAGGTGATGCATATATTCACTTTTAAAATATAATGAAATCATATCTCCCCAAAGGCTGTTCCAGTGTACAGTCTCTAATTTAATTTATGTAATTATTCATCTTAATGCTGGCATTAGATTTGAGATACAGAGTTTTTCTAAAAATTCATATTAAAAGAATATATTTTTTCCCTCATTTTTAAAGAATTTTTTCCAGGTATAGATAATAATTTTTATTAAAAACATTAACACGTTGAGATGATCATAGCAGTCTTTAAGTAATTGGTAAGTTGATCTGTATACATAAACATCCTAATGCTGAACAAGTCTTTCAAAGTATAAACTCTACTTTGTCATGGAAAATTTTCTTTTCATGTATCCTGGAATTGATCTGCTAATGTTTGAAAATTGTAGCTGTTTTACTTATAAATAAGATTATTAATCCACAGCTTTCTTCCTTGGTAATCCTTTTGGGTTTTTCTATCAGAGTTATGCTGGCTTGGTAAAATAAACATGGTACTATTTTTTTTTCTTGGCTTTTTTCTGTGAAATATTTTCAATAGCAAATGACATTTCTAGTTTCTTTCAACCACACCTATATTTAACATTCCTATATACCAGGTACCGAGCTTGGTATTAGAGATAAAGGCAGATGTAGCCAAGATATTGCTCCTCTTTAAAGATTTGCAGAGAAGTCGGTTCCTGGAAGCTTGGAAGAATCAGCCTGGCCTCATCTCTGGGAAGTGGAGGAAGAGTGCATGCAGCTTTGACAACCTTTCTCATTTCTTCCACTTTAATAGATCTACCTCAGTTTTCACTTTTGTCATTCATGTTTCCTTGGACAAGTATTCCTCTCAAAGAGAGTTTGGTGTTGTCTTTTAATAGATGAGTTTTCCCCACCTGTTGTTATATCCCTGTTCCTAATTTGTGTCTCAGCATTTTCTCTCCTTTGATGTGATGGTTATAGTATTTCTCTTGACTCTCAAGCAAAGAACAAATCACCCTCCTATCACCACAGAATCTGTTTTTGTCATATTATTGATAATATGACAAGAAGATTTGTTAACTTGAGAGAAACTCACAAATACACTGAAGATGTTTTTTTTTTTTTTTTTGCTTTTTAAGTTCACTATGCTGTGACCTTGAGCAAAAAACTAAATTGCTTGGGAATCTGTTCCCTCATCTACTCCTTGAGAATAATGTGAATTTCTCAAGACCGGAGGCCATGTTTTCTGACTTTACCCCATGACTTAGGACAGTGACCTTTAGGTGAAAAGATCTCAGTAACAGTTTGTTGAATTGGGTTTTTGCTGTAAGGCAGAGAGCTTGATTAGATAATTTAGGGTTTCCTTTTTATGAACCAGCCAGCAACCTCATCTCTCATTCTTTATTTAATCATTTACCAGCCACGGTGTTGGGAAAATATTGATTTTTTATTCTGAAACCCAATAAGGGCAATTCTTTTAGCCATTTTACAAGGGGAAAATGAAATAGTGAATTTAACAAGTTGTTTCACACTCATGCTTAAATCACTGAATTTTCTGGTGTCAGAATTTTTTGTTAGTTGCTTTTTTCTAAGGCCCAGCCTGTGGTGTGTATCAAGTGGATAATTCACCTGATTTTGAAAAAGAGAGAAAGGAAAAAAAGATCTCACACTTCAGTACATCCACAGTTCCCTATTAAGCATTAATTTGAGAATGAACTTAAGTTATAAAAGTAAAGCATATTTCTGTATTATTTTCTCTTACTGGCACATTAATCCATGGCTCTTACTGTGATTTTTGTTTATTTTCCCTCATGGAACATTTTCTTCCATATTGAAGGTTATGTTTCTGAGAGCAAAGTCTAATGGCTTTATCTTATTTGTGAGTTTCCATTTATTTTAGCTATCAATGGTGAATGTCTTCTCTCACAATCACCTGCAGTAAATGACTATGTATCAGCAACCCTACATTTGGGGCAAGATGGGCCATATCAGACTCTCATTTCACTCGCTGAAAACTCCATGGAGATGTCATCATACTGAAAAAACTATTAGGTGCTATTACAATCTTGTAAAATGCATTGGTCATATTAGATAAAATTTTCTTAAGCTTCCAGACTTAGAGGATGGTGTTACATAAGCAAGTTAGAAAAACACGATCATCCAGTTGAACTCTTTGGATAATCATGTTTAATTTTTTAAACTATTTGATTAATTATATTAATAGAGGCCATAATATTGAAATGACTCCAACTTTGGACCCAAGCCCTCTCTGCCTTTTAAGACGGCAGGGTGACCAATGAGTGACCTATATTGTTTTCATCCAGATGTCTTCCTCTCCAAAACTAAGCCAGTTTTCCCTTTGAAGTAAAATAAATACATATGGTTATCTAGAGGTCTTGCTTGATTAAATACAAAAAAAAAAAAGATATTCTATAGAACTTTTTCTAGAGTCTCCTCCTGCAAAAAGATGAAGAAGAGCACACACTAGCTTAGCTCCTGGCATCAGTGATCACAGAGTTCTGGGGACAGGAGAGCAAGGTCTTGTGGTGAGTGGCTCATCTTTAACTCCAGGGCTGAATTTTCCACTAACAGGATGGATTCACAAAAGCATGATGACAAAAATCCATTGCAGTCCTCCTGAGCCTACACTCTAAAGAAAGGGAGGTGTATGCCATGCCTGAAGTTTCTTCTAATTTTAGATAGTCAGTGATTCCTGAATTTGCCTCTCTGAGCACTCGTAACTAATGTTCTTAACTTGGAGGAAGTCTTGGGAAAAGAAAGATAATTTATGACCTGAATGACAAAAAAATGTTTGAAGCAAAAAGCAGTAGATTGATGGTGCAGTAAATCTGTACTCTTCCCTGAAGCATTGGTCTTGTTCGTGACTTTTGCTCAGAATTGATGGTAAGAAACATTTACGCATGTTGGTAAGCTGAAGGGTCACAAACCAGAAGGAACTGGTGGGCTCTGAGTTCTTGATTTTCATTATGTAGAGAAGCATGAAAGGTGTTTTAAAATTGAATTCTTCCATTCACCTTCTTTGAATGACAAATGTTCATTGACACTTGAGTGATTTTACTGAATACTGAGCCACACAGAAACTTCATGTGGAATACTGCCTGCAAGATCCTCCTTCTGATACCCTGACACTTCTCTTTTCCTCTTAGTAATCCACATCATGATGGCACTTCAGCATGAAAGTAAGTTTTCCATTTCATTGCTCGCTAAATTGAAGCTATTTGATCAATGGTGTATGTGCTACACAAGCCTGAAACAGTGTATACAAAGGCAGCAATATTCAACAGAAACCCATTTTAAATCTTGTACTTTTGCATTTTCTATACATACTTATAGTCCATGTTTGTGTGAGAGGAGGCCAGGATATCATATCATATGCATTTCAACAAAGGCTTGAAGATAGATTTCAGACAGGAAGAAAGTATGAGGCTGTGTTCAAGTTGCAAATAAACAAATAATAAATAATAAATAAATAGTTGAGTATTCATTCATCATGTGATATCAAACCTCATTACGCATTTATCAGAAATTAATCTTGTGTACTTTTCAGAAATAGGATGGATTTTAAGCATCATGTTGATACCTTTCATAAACTAATGATGACGTGAATGAAGTGACAGTTTATATACTCGGATGTAGCTTGGCAGACATTCTTCAAAAATGTAGTTCTGAAGATCATCAACTCAAAAAAAATTCTGAAAGGGTACAAGAGTTTTCACCTTGTGCTATCACAACATTTTCTTACATTTTTGGCATTTCATTGTCAAATTTAACCTTCCCCAGAACTTTTCTTAAGAGAAAAATCTCTAGCTACCTTTAAGAAAAATTCTATTAAATCAAAGATTAGAGGAGTACCCCTCATGGCTCAGCAGTAGCAAACCTGAATAGGATCCATGGGGACATGGGCTTGATCCCTGGCCTCACTCAGTGTGAGCTATGGTGTAGGTGGCTGATGCAGCTCGGATCTGGCGTTGCTGTGACTGTGGCTGTGGCCAACAACTGTAGCTCCGATTTGACTCCTGGCCTGGGAACTTCCATGAGTCACACCTGTGGTCCTATTAAAAAAAGAAAAAAAGAAAGAAAAAGAAAGAAAAGATTGGAAGTTCATAAATGATAGTTAATTGTCAGTATTTGTTACAAGTCAGTAAATTTATGTTCATGTAATGTTGCTTGCAAATTTAGCATGACTATGTCATATTCTCTTTCCTGTTATATTTCCCAGTTAAAAAAGAGAGCAAATAGAAGAAGAAAAAAAGGGTGTGACATCAACAGTAACTATACAGAAAGAGATACGATAATTTATGACCTTGTGTGAACTACAGAAACTTTCTTTGGTGGTGTTCCAGACAAAAGTAAGGCAATCTTTTGTGTGAATTCTCAGGACACTACTAGATTGGTGGGAAACAGAAAAGCCAGGGACTGTGATGGAGAGCATTAGGGAGATCTCAACACACATTTCTCACACAATGTAGAGGGGTCTCGTGGTGAAGTGGAAACTGTGTGAACCCTGAGGCAAAACACACCTGTGCCTGGTTCCAACTCTGCCACTGAGCTATGTCATCCTGACCAAAGGGCTTTTGCCTTCCCAAGCCTATATTACCTCCTGCATAAAATCCTCATGATTATACCTGGGAGGTCAAGTTGTCAAGATTAGCACTGATAAAACAGGTTGTGCCAGACTTAGTGAGTGTTCACCGACTCTTATTTCTTCCCCATAGTTTCCAGCTATGAATATTATAAAATTTAACCAGCAGAATTTTTCTAAAAATATTTCCAGGTATCTGAAACCTTCCAATATCAAAAGCTACTAAAAGAGGCAAGGATTTAATCATTGGTAAAATTCTTCTTCCCTTTTTTTGGCTGCATCATAGCCAATTACTTCATGGGTGGTTTCACAGCAGGAGTGAATCGGAGATAGTTCTGGCAGCATATGTTTGATCATTCATTGATAATCTTTCATTGTTAAAAATATTTGTTAGTTTTACTAAAAGATACCAAGACAGAGTTTTGTTTTGAATTAACTTTAGTTCCTTGGTTCCATTTTGGCACTCTTCCTTTAAGATGCCATTGTTTTGATTTCTCTTCCTTTGCGTTTTCTTGGCAATTATTTTTCTCCTTTGGATGTGAGCCCCACATCAAATAAGATTATTTTCCTTTGGCATGTAAGATTTCAGCTAGAAGAGATTCTGTGCTGAGTAATGGATGGTTAAATCAATCTATATTTTTTGAACCTTCCAAATACTTTTTATTTTTTTAGCTTTTTAGGGCTGCACTGATGGCATATGGAGGTTCCCAGGCTAGTCTGAATCAGAGATGCAGCTGCTGGCCTATACCACATCCACAACAACCCGGGATCTGAGCTGCGTCATGACCTACACCATAGCTCATGGCAACACCAGATCCTTAAACCACCCAGCAAGGCCAGAGATCGAACCTGCATCCTTATGGATATTAGGTTTTTAACCTCTAAGCCACAACAGGAACTCCCCAAATACTTTTTTGTTTCCATGCTTATGGAATAGTTTCTAAAACTATTGAAAATGTAGACTTCATCACTAACATTAGGGCTGGTCCTTCCAGTCATCATGTGTTATCATACAATCAGAGTCAATGGTGAGGAAAGCCAACATTGTTATCATTAAAGGACCTGTGAATCTTTACAGAGTGGCCTCCAGGGACAAAATTTTTAGGCAATTTACCAAGTGATTATGGTGACTGATTAAACATCAGGGAAATTTTTAGAAGAAAGAAAATTTTAGAGAGAATTGTAGAAGAAACACCATTAAGGATTCATTTTGAATATTGATTTTTGATCATCTAAACTGATTTTTAAGAACTTCGCATGTTTCAGACTAGAAGGTTCTTACACTTTCACAAATAACTTATAGAATTATGATCTTTTCTTTGTGCTGTAAACAAACTCAAGAGAGGGTTAAACTGACCAAATCAAGGAGTATTAAATTTATCCTCATTTGTTTTCAAGGATGGCAAAAACTAAAAGAAAGACAAAAAAATATTATTTGCAAATAGAAGCTACTTTACAGATTAGGTAAGGACACAATTAGCCTCATCCTTAGCAAAAATTGATTTAGTGTGAAGTATAAGCCTCAGCTTTAGCACAGTCCTGGCCCACAAATTGTGTGTGAATGTGTACGTTCTAAAAGCACAGCTTTAAATCTTATGGAGGAATGTAATTACAGACTGAAGCATATCCACCTCTTTCTGTTTCAAGCGAACCTTAGAGAATTACCCTCTCAAAGTGCCCTGCTGCAGGCATCAAGGTATACAGGGGATTTTACATCAAGGTTTTTTCCTTTTTTGTCTTTCTAGGGCCATACTCATGGCATATGGGAGTTTCCAGGCTACGGGTCGAATCAAAGCTGCAGTTGCCAGCCTATGACATAGCAACAGCAATGCAGAAACTGAGCCGCGTGTCTGTGACCTGATCACAGCTCAGAGCAACTCCAAATCCTTAACCCACTGAGCGAGGCTAAGGATCAAACCAGCATCCTTGGGGACAATAGTTGGGTTCTTAACCCATTGAGCCACAAAGGGAACTCCTACATCCAGATCTGAACCAGGGACTATAAGAGCAATTAATTTCCCCCAAGTGTGCTGTGAGTTGGAAAGTACATTTAGAAATGGTGGGCTGACAGTAATAATAATCTTAATAATTGTGTGCAGTTCATTTAGTCTTTGAATCCCATAGCTTACTTGTCGTATTATATTATCCAAATTTTAAACAGGAAATCTTCATACTGATTTGCATATCAAGAAGCTTGGCGGTGGTTTATTAGTTTCATGTTCCATAGCTGACTTCACCAGGTGAGCTGAGGTTGGGTTTCTAGTGTGTGAAGAAGGTTCTTTCTGTCAGTGTGGGGACAGCCAGGTGTGGGCTTCGTGCCTATCATCTCAGAACCTGAGCAGCTTTCTCTGGGATTGAGCAGAGTCTGAGAGAAGACCCCACAGGTTTTCAGCCAAATGAGCAAGGTGCATGATTTCTGGCACCTGCTTTCTTGCCATTGCATGCTAACCATCATCAAGGAGATGATTTGCCAAGAGTAAAACATGCTGCCGCCGTGGACAAAGGATGCAGGGCTGGATGAGTTCTTGTTTCAGATGTTCAAGGATTGCAATGAGTGTTTCAAAGCTGAGGGGAGGGGCACATGGCGTGCAGGGGATCCTGGATGGGGGCTTCCACTGGCTCTGCTCTGGCAGTAGCCCTGGATCTCCATCTTTCATTCCTCTGTCAATTGTGTTTGATCGACACTTCAGAGGAATCCAAGCTAGCAACCAAGTGACTGCTTTAAAAGCGTGTATGCGAGAGCTTTATTATTTTGAGATACTTCATATGAAAAGCTTTGATCAGAGTATAATCCATTTTCATGATCATAAGAGGAAATCAATATTACTTTTTTCAATGAAAGAAAATGAAGAGCTGTTTGACAGTTTCAATATATTGAAAACTGTTGTCAACTTGAAATGCTGGAACATGCTTTAACTTTCCTATGATTTTTTTTTTGTCTTTTTGTCTTTTTAGGGCTGCACCCACAGCATATGGAGGTTCCCAGGTCTAATTGGAGCTGTAACTATTGGCCTATGCCACACCACAGCGATGCCAGATCCGAGTCTGGTCTGCAACCTACACCACAACTCACGGCAACGCCAGATCCTTAACCCACTGAGTAAGGCCAGGGATCAAACGGCAACCTCAGAGTTCCCAGTCAGATTCATTTCTGTTGCACCATGATGGGAACTCCGCTATGACTTTTCTGTGCACATCTTCCCTTCAGTATAGTATAAGCTCAAGACTCTAAAGAGATTATCAATAGAAAATCTTGACCAAGAATTGCATGTTAGCCCTTTCACTACAAAATTGGGTGTGAAAAATTACATCTGTACACATCACTGTAAGTTGAATTTTGTTCCCCAAGAAGTTGTATTCAAGTCCTAAGCCCCAGAACTTGTGTATGTGACTTTACTTGGAAATAGCCTTTGCAGATGAAATCAAGTAGAGATAAGGTTATACTGGATTAGAAGGGGCCTGAAACTCGATGGCTATGGTCCTTATAAGGAGAGAGAGAGAGATTTGGAAACAGACACACAGAGGAAGAATGTCATGTGATGATGGAGGCGGAGATTGAGTACTGTCTGCAAGTTAAGGAACTTCAGGAATTGCTGGCAATGAGGGAAGCTAGGAAGGGCCAATGGAAATTCTTACCTAAGGCATTTCAAAGAACCTGACTCTTCTGACACCTCGATTTTAGACTTTTGGGTTCCAGAAATATGAGAAAATAAATCATCGAGTTTTTTCAGCCTGGAGGTATAATTGACAAATAGAAATTATATAAATTTAAGTTGTACCACATGATAGTATACATTGTGAAATAATCATACTTAGGCTAATTAACATATCCATCACCTCATGTAGTTACTGTTTTCTATCTTTTTTTTTATGGTGAGTCATCTAAAAAGTATTAGAGTTAGGCTAGATAGATAAGCCTTAAAGTCTCTTTATCGTTTTATGATTCTGGGCTGCCTTTGTTTTTTTCTGTTACTTACTTAGGCTCTACAATGAATTCTTATGATGATTTTCATTGACTTAAATCTCTTTCTTACTCAAGACTTTAATCCCAGAAATTGCTACTATTCATAACTTGTTTTTTCAGTTGTCTGGGTCCATTCTGACTACAATGTTCTAAGCCGTGAGTTCCAACCACATACGCTTTCAAAAGCCATGCAAGTAACATAAACCAAGCTATAATTCATAGGGAATTAGGGGAACTTAAAACATGTCTTTTTTGGAGAAATGTCTATGTAGGTTTTCTGCCCATTTTTTTTTTGTCTTTTTAGCTATTTCTTGGGCCGTTCCCGGGGCATATGGAGATTCCCAGGCTAGGGGTCGAATCGGAGCTGTAGCCACTGGCCTACTCCAGAGCCACAGCAATGCGGGATCCGAGCTGTGTCTGCAACCTACACCACAGCTCACAGCACCGCCGGATCGTTAACCCACTGAGCAAGGGCAGGGACCGAACCCGCAACCTCATGGTTCCTAGTCGGATTCCTTAACCACTGCCCCATGATGGGAACTCCCTCTGCCCATTTTTTGATTGGGTTGTTTTGCTTTTTGTTTGCCATTGAGTTGCTTGAGCTATTTGTATATTTTGGAAATTAGGCCCTTGTCAGTTGCATCATTTGCAAATATTTTCTGCTGGTCCGTAAGTTGTCTTTTCATTTTTTTATGGTTTTCTTTACCATGCAAATGTTGATAAGTTCGATTAGGTCCCATTTATTTTTGCTTTTATTTCTTAGCCTTGGCAGACTGATCTAAAAAAACATTGATACAATTTATGTCAGAGAGGTTTTTTCCTATGTTCTCTTCTAGCAGTTTTATGATGTCATGTCTTAAGTTTTAGTCTTTAAGCCATTTTGAATTTATTTTTGGGTATGGCGTGAGGGTGTGTTTTAACTTTATTGATTTGCATGTGGCTGTACGATGTTCCCAACACCACTTGCTGAAGAGACTGTCTTTTTCCCATTGTATATTCTTGCCTCTGTCAGCTGTAGTGGGAACCAGAGAAGGATGGGAGAATTTTTTTTTACTTTGTCCCTTCACTTTTTTGGTGCACATCCATTCTCTTCTTGTCCTTTTATATGTCTTCATTTATAAAAGTGAAGCACTTATTTACTCATTAGCTGAATATGACCAAACAATTCTATTATTATCTGTTCTAAAGTTTCCTTATACTATCTAATATCAATGCTGAGTCTCCTTTTTGGTTAGTTAAACTTCCTTCTGGGAAGCCAGTTCATGGCTCCCCTTTACTATTAGATTTTTCTATTCCTGCTTCCAACCCACAGAAGGGCCATGCAACAAATTTAAATAGCAGCGGCTCACAATTCCGTAGCTAATGGGTCCTACTGCATTTGGGTACGGTAGTAGCTAATGACCCTGTCCACTTCTCTGAAGCCTCTTTGTGGCCACTATGTTTTTTTTTTTTACCTTCCATCAGTGTTTCTCTGAATGGTCCTGAACCACCAGGACCACTTTCCTAGGTCTTTAAGTACCAGATAGATATTCTAGAGAAGTCTTGAATGCCATCTCTCAGAATCTGGGAATTTACTGCTAGTAACCTCATTTAAATGGGAGGCAAAACCAGTTAGCATAATTTGCTCCATCTCCATCTTTCCTCTTCATTACCCCACCCTACACACAACTATTGTCACAGCTCTCCTCTGATCCCACCCAGAGGTTCTCTGGTAATCTGAATTGTACCTCACCTCACCTATTAAAAGATTGGCCTTCAACTCTGAAACTGTTCTTCTCCAGCACCTTCTCCCCATGTGGTCCTTTGCCATCAGCCTTCAGTCATGTACAGTGCTATGCATCAGAAGCACACACATTTCTTTTCTTAGTCGTCCAGCCCATTCAGTTTTTCACAAAGTCGTCTCTATCAGGACACTGGAATCCCTTTCTTGTCAAATCCAATAATTTCTTGTTGTTTCTCCCTGTCTTCATTCTGTATGATCTATTGGATTTAACAGACTTTCACTGATATCACAGTAAGTAGAACAGATGTAACCAGTCATTTCAGAACTTGAGCAGGAAAATACAGTTAAAGAATGACCAGTGACCTTCCATAAAGTATAATAAGTTAGCTCTGCTCTTTGCATATATTAAAAGCTAGGTAGGCATCCATTGTTCTACTTTTTGCTGCATTATGGCTCTATACTCTTGCTCTTAGAGTTAACACCTGTTTCATTGTATCAGGTTGGGTGCCCTATTGCAGTACCTTAATCCCAAGACAGGGTGACCTTAGAAGTGACTGGGTTTGGGACTTGCATATGCACACTGTGATATATGGAATGATATATCCAATGGGGACCTGTTATATACCACAGGGAACTCTACCCAATATTCTGTGATGGTCTGTATCGGAAAAGAATCTGAAAAAGAATGGATGTGTGTACATGTAAAACGGAATCACTTTATTGTACAGTAGAAATTATCGCAACATTATAAATCAATTATACTTCAATAAAACTTTAAAGAACGAAGAAAAAGAAAAGAAGAGTGGTCATCTCAGAAGCTCTACCTCTAGTTTCTGAGACTGTAGGTCTCCAACTATCTCCCTGGACGTTGGTCTTGTGTGTTTCACATCCCTGCCCCTCTTGGTTTGCTATTGACTTTGGTTTCATACTTGAAGTCCTTCCAGTTGTCATGTGCAGGACTGAATTGACCAGCATATTGGGTCACAATAAAGTCTAGGATGCCAAGAAAATAAATTTCTTTGGGACTGAAAGTATCCAAGGATAGGACATGGCACTGTACCTCTGAAAATATCTTTAATAAGTCAGTTATTTATTGCATTACATTTTCAAAATTTTCAAAAAATATAGACAGAATAAAGCTGCAATATGCAAAAAGCTAGGCAGTTTGTCAAGAAAAACATTGGTCTACCTCATTGATCATTCTAACTTGGAATTAAAGAGGTTTGAAATTTCTCAAAACACTGTAAAATTTAGTGAATGTTACCTCAAATATTCTGGTTGGTATTTACTAAATTAAAATTGATCCTTTTTTTAAAATAAACTTTCTTTATCATATTTTAAGTATCAGAGGATTTCTTTCTAAAGAATTTTAAATAAAGCCAGAGATGCTTTCAAATGTCTCATTTCTACTCAAGTGATTTTCTTTCTTCAAAACTAAAGTACACAATTTATTGTTTGTCATCTAAGAGAAATGAGCATTTAAAAACTTTCAGGGATATAACAGTAAAATGTTAACCCCCTAATTCTTCAACTATTTCAAAGGCAAAAAAAAAAAATGTGCTTTTCAGATCAGAAAAACAATTCTGGAGAAAACATACCATAGCAATTTCTCATTAGATTTGCCATTTAAAAACTTCATTTTATTGCCTTTCAGTTTTCCCATGCTCTGTTTTCTTAATCCTTAAATTCCAATTTAAGGAAATTTTAGAATAGGATATGTTATACCAAAATTTGACTGTGGTGCCTTCTGGGAAAGTGTGATGTTTTAGGCTGATCAACATTTCATAAATTCAAAACAAAGGATAATGTTCCAAAAAAAAAAAAATGTTACTGCAAACTACAGAAACTGCTTGGAGTCAGGGACTCCGAAAAACAAAATTCCTGAGATTAAGAAAAGTAAATCAATAGGAATGGGTTCCATAGAATACTCAGAAAGTGGTTCTGGCAACCATCATAGGGCATCAATGCAGAATGAACTACCCCAAATATATATGTCTCGAGCAACAACCTTTTGCATGTTCATGATTCTCTTGGGCAGAAATTGGGACCAACTACAACAAAAAGGTATTATCCTCACTCCAGGTGATGTATGCTGGGGCTGGAATGTCCAATGTTATTCCATCATTCATGTAATTGGACCACCAGGCAGGGTGTCTTGAAAAGCTGGGGCCTTTCCAAGCATCAGTCCCTTGGACAGGATGGAAAGGGCACCGATCAAGAGGAGGCAATTGCTGTTGTACCAGTTTGGTACTTACAGTCTATTCCAGTTTAAGGGGTTAGAAAGATGAAGTCCATATTCTGCTGGGGATGTGAAAAAGAATGAAGTACCATCTTTAATCCAGTACAGCAAAAGTTAAATTCTGTTTGTTGGAGGATCTTCGTATTTTGAAAGAAGAAAGTAGAATTTATTTTACAGAAATTTGCAATAAAGCAATGCACACTTCAAGGATAATAATTGGGTCTTTCTCATCTTCAAATTCTCATTACTGAGTCCTATGTCTGGCACACTCTAAGCATTTAATAAATGGAAGTTAAGAACATGAATAAATTTTGGAAATAAGGGTGTATCAGTGTAGGTAGGTTACACAGTTGTAACAAATAGCCCCTAAATTTTACAAGCTGTCTTAGGTGAGCTAAAAGTCTTCTCTAAGTTGTCATTATTCTGGAACACAGACCTTCTGGAACCCAGTTCCCAGAAGGAAGAGGCACACTTTGAGACACTGCTAGCTTTGTGGAGTAGGGAAAGAAGAAAATGACAGGAACTCAAAAGGCTCTTAAAGCTTCACCTGGAAATGGCACACATCACTTCTGCTCACATTTAATTGGCCAAAACAATACAGTCACAGAGCCTGCTAGCAATAAGACAGTGATGTGTAATCTTCCGCAGGGAAAAACAATGGATATTTGGAATCAGAACAGAATGCATCATATCAAGATATTGCTAACAGTACATTATGACTGGTTTTATTTTTTTCTGAACAAATGAGGTTGTGGCAACATTACCTTTTTTACAGATTATCAGCACACCATTTTCACATGATACTGTTCCAGATGCTCTTTAAACAGAATCACTGAGATGTGGTTCCTTCTTTGAAAGAAGATATTCACACATAATCACAGCAGGAACAAGTCTATTAAACTAGGACTCTGATAGATAATAATACATTGTTAACTTGCTACAAAAGGTAATCTTTTTGTAGAATTTAATAGAAAACAGAAAATATATGGTAGTCCAATTCAATAATACAGTTTGCATTGACAGCTGTTTCCTGAAACTGAATTATCTTGAAGGGACAGGTCTGAAACTAGGGTGGGCCAGTTACTGTAAACAAGTTGTTTTTTGTTTGTTTTGTTTTGTTTTGTTTTGTTTTTAACAGCCACTCCTGTTAAAAAAAGGAAGTGGAAGTTCCTGGGCTAGGGGTCAAATCAGAGCTACATCTTCGACCTTTGCCACAGCTTGTGGCAACACCGGATCCTTAATCCACTAAGTGAGGCCAGGGATTGAACCTGCATCCTCATGGATATTTGTCGGGTTTGTTACCGCAGGGCCACAATGGGAATTCCAGTTTAATTTTTAAGTTATCTTCGTTCAATTCTGATGTCTGAATTCTGCCTTCATTGGGCATGAAGCACTGAAGCCCTAAGGACATATTCTACATGTCAGTTGGTAGCTTCTGAAGGGGTAAGAACTTCTGAAGCGTGTTAGATGCACTTGATCTGAGCTTTGTGAGTCATACTCTGCTCTGTTTTTAAATACATGCACTGGTCATTATTTTTGTATTTATCTACATAGGCTATTTGTCTCCCACAGTTTGAAGAAAAAAAAAGAAAGAAAGAAATATGACTAGCTTCAGAAAATATCTTCAAAGGATCAGATGAAAATGCTTCATGTGACCTGGGCTCAGATGAGATCATTAGTAAATTTCATTCCTTGCAAGAACAATTTCCATTCTTTCTCTTATTTTGCCTTTGGACCAAAAGCCACAATGCATGGAAAGGAGCTCTCTTAATGGCAGATGTCTGTGCTTGTCCCATTACTTCCCTGCCGCTGCTGTTTTCACAAAGGAGAAAAGCAGTTCTGCCAGCCAGAGAACCCTCTGCTGCTCTGAGGCTGGTTGGCAGGTTAGTTTATAGATTAACATTTTGTGGACGCATATTTATGGTTTAGAATCCCAAGTACTCACTTTATAATAGAATGTGAGAGAGAGATGATAAAGTGGCATAACCCAGCACGTCATCCCCATGGCAACAGTATCACAATGAAAAGTGACTGCTGGTGTAAAGGCAAGACGCTTTTCTCCTTGATGCAAAATATTGCCTTTGAAATCCGCAGACTGGGAAAGGGATCACAAGAGCCATTTCTCTCTTCATCTCTTTTTCACTCTCTCAGCAGCTTTCTCTTGTCTTCTCTGCTGTTCACCAGCCTCTTTCTCCTCTCTTTTATGTGGCCATAAATAGTCAAGAAAAATGGTCATTTTAAAAATAAGTTTTCACATTATCCCTAAGTTTAACAGCCATGAACACAGTTTTTACTAATGCAATTATCAAAGAGCAAGGAGGCCGCCTCGGAATCGCTCAGATATCCTAAATGTTTAGGTTTTTCTTCCCTCCCCAGTGCTCTGCCCCTCCAAATGCTGTGTTTTGACTAAACACAGAGAAGCATTTGCCTAACAATTGCTCTGCACCTCTGTCCTTTATCCAGGTGAATTATTCTGAGTCCTAAAAGGAGAAAGCTCCCATTCACATGGATGAAAACATGCTATGATCAGGCACAGGTATCCTGAGTGTAGGTGAAGGAACTTGGTAATGTGAATCGAGTGTCATTTTTCCCTTCCTAGGATAAAAAATTTCTTGTCCCCTGGACAATGTTACAAACTGTTTCTGTGTGGGCAAGTTGGTAGTTTCCATAAATTAAAGGCCAGATATTTCCCTTACACTTAACCTAAGTCTCCTGGTAGGTACTGGATAGTTGTTTTTCTTCGGTGTGTTTGATTATTTCCATTATATTTTTGTTTGTGTTTGATTGTATATTGTATATTGTTTGATTATTTCCATGATATTCCATTATGTCCAATACATTGGACATTCAAAGTGCCCACTAATTTCAGAGGATGCTTTAAATATGTAACCTTTGCTTATATTAGAGGAAGAAAGAGGAAATTTTTCCTGTATAAATTGTGCCATATAAATGCAATTATGTAATTATATATATGCGTGTGTACGCATTCATGTCAGTATTTGTTGATGGTGACTAAAATAAACCTGCTTTTTTATGTTTCTTCCCCAAGCAGCCACATCCAATTGATTATAACCGACATGGAACATAAAACTTATTTCCTATTCCTAAATAAGGCAATTTATTAACTTAAAAAGACAATGCAGCACCAGATAAAATCCCTGCCAAGAAATGAGTCTATTTAACACAAGTTCAGCTACATAGTCAAGGTTTTGTTACTAGATACAAATTCAGGAATGTCATGGAATTCAGCAATGAATGGAAATGGCTCTCACAGAAGGTGGTAAGCTCATCAATGGTATTATCGATCTTCAGATTCCCAGGCTCCCACTCCAATAACAAAATAGTCAGCCGGAATCAATGCTTTTTCAATTGGATTGAAATTCCAGAGCAACAGACAGAGAAAACACAGCATGTGGACTATGTAGGCATTTCGGAAAGCAGGTGAGCACCAAGAGAGGCACAGATCAATTGACAATTCTGCTTGAAGCTATTTCCACAGTTGCAACCTCTTTGCTATTCCTTTCTTTGCTTCTACCAATTCCAACTCTGTCTTTGCCCTAGGGTGAACAGATAACTCATTCAGGTGAACCTTAGGATTTTATCCCATAACAATGGGGAAACATCCAAGGGCATGTCACATAATCTAAGTAGGACCAATTGGAACTCTTCAGTGGGACTTTTCCAACTGAAACATATCAAAAGAAGCTCTCTCTCCCCCTCTGACCACTGAGCTGTAAGGATAGTGTGTCTGAATCTTCCAGTGGACATACCTCTTGCTAAGGAGAAAAAAAGAGCACGAGACAATGAGTTAATAGAAATAGTTGAGGGGCAAAGAGAGCCATGAGGACATTTGAGAATCTGGTTCTCATTTTTCTAAGCCCAGAATATTTTTGCCCTTTGCATGATTTGACTCTGCTGGCTGACACCTTTTTTCCATTAGCTAGCTTGGGCTGGGTTTCTATTTCTTGCATCCAGAGGAGTCCTAGCTAATGTAGGCAACATTGATTGCCATGGTTTATCAAAGGGTGTGAAGCATTTAATCAAGAATGTCTAGAAGTTAGTGGTATTGGGAGAGCTTTTCAGGCAGGAGGTTTGTCAGACCATATAAGTACCAAAGCAGGAAACAGACCCAAGCTACTAGAATGAGACTCAAAGAGACAGCTAGGGAACAAGGCAACACCTTGATTTTATTTACCTATTTTTAGCCTTTTAAAAGTCTGCACCTGCAGCATATGGACGTTCCCAGGCTAGGGGTCCAATCGGAACTACAGCTGCCAGCCATAGCAACACAGGATCCGAGCCACGTCTGCGACCTACACCACAGCTCATGGCAATGCCAAATCCTTAACCCACTGAGTGAGACCAGGGATCAAACCCACATCCTTATGGATCCTAGTCGGTTTTGTTAAACACTGAGCCACAAAGGGACTCCCAGGGCAACACCTTGAAAGGAGTGATCTATTAGGCAGATTATCAAGATTTAAATGCATTTAAATACCAGAGAGCTGAGTTAGAATCTTAGGCATGTCTCAGAAGAAAGAGAATCTTGTCTGAGACCCGGATAATGATGTCGAAGCAGGAATAGGAGCGAGATTTCTTTATCTTTTCTTGCTCAACACCTGACCTCATCGTTTATATACACTAGGGCCCAATAAGGGCTCAAGGCAGAGCTTGGGGAGGAATCAAGTCTGCCAGAGATCAACTGGATTTGGAGTTCAGAAATCTCAGCCCTGACACTACAGGGTCTCTTCTGTAAAAGAGAGGACATTGGCATGTTTATCACAGCACTATTCACGGTAGCCAAGACCTATGAACAATACAAAGGTCCATCTGTGGATAAACAAAATATATTTATTCTGCTCTTGATTCCTTTCAGTGTATTCTTTATTTCACTTATTATTAAAATCTTTGCTGTTGTTTTTCTTTTTATCTTCTAGCTCTTTGTTAAACATTTCCTGTGTCTATTCTTTTTCCCAGATCTTGGTTGATCTTAAGTATCATTACTCTGAATTCTTTTTTGGGTAGATTACCTATCTCCATTTCACTTAGTTGTTCTTCTGGGATTTTATCAGGAGCATATTTCTCTGCCATCTCATTTTGTCTAGCTTTTGTTTGTGGTCTCCTTTCTGCAGGCTGCAGGATTGTAGTTCTTCTCTCTTCTGGTGTCTGTCCCCTGGTGGGTGAGGCTGGTCTAGAGGAATGAGCAGGCTTCCTGGTGTGAGGGATTGGTGCATGCCCACTGGTGGATGGAGCTGGTCTCATCCCTCTGGTGGGTAGATCTATGTCAAGTGGTGTGTTTAGAGGCAGCTGTGAGCTCAGGAAAACTTTAGGCAGCCTGTCTTCTGATGGGTGGGGCTATGTTCCCACCTTGTTTGTTGTTTGGACTGATATGTTCCAGCACTGGAGCCTGCAGGCTTTTGACTGGGGCCAGGTCTCAGTGCCAAAATGGCAGTCTTCGGGAGAGCTCACATCAGTCAATATTCCCTGATAATTCCACCACCTGTGTCACCAGTGTTTTTGTCCCCATAGTGAGCCACAACTGCCCCTTATCTCCCTAGGAGACACTCCAAGACTAGTAAATATATCTGGTCCAGGCCCTTATGAAGTTAATACTTTTTCCCTGGGTACTGTAGTATATGCGATCTCATGTGTGTCCTCCAAGAGTGGAGTTTCTGACTCCCCCAGTCCTCTTGCCTTAGAACCCTGCTGGCCTTCTAGCCAAATGCTCTGGGTGCTCCTCTTCCTGATGCCAGATTTCCAGGCTAGGGAGCATGATGTGGGGCTCAGAACTCTCATTCCTGTCAGAGAAATTCTGCAACATAATTATTTTCCAGTTGGTGGGGTGCCCTCCTGGTAGGTGTGGGATTTGATTATGGCATGAATATGCCCCTCCTACCATTTCATTGTGGCTTCCTCTTTGTGTTTGGATGTAGACTATCTTTTTTTGGTATGTGCCAATCTTTTTTGCCAATGATTGTTTAGCAGTTAGTTGTTATTTTAGTTTCTTTATGAAAGGAGGTGAGCTCAAGTCCTTCTAGTCTGCCATCTTGTCTCCAACCCTGTTACAGCTTTTCTATTGTATTAGTTTAGCTAGGCAATAGTTTCCAATTATTCAACTGAATACTTATTTGGGTGTCACCACAAAGAGATTTTGCAAATGTAGGTACCTAGTCAGCTGACTTTAAGCAAAGGGCAGAATCCTGGATAATCTTGGTGACTCTTAAATCTTGGACTGAGGCTTCCCTAAGAGAAAGAGAAAGAGACATGGAGACAGAGAGAGAGACAGACAGACAGAAATAGAGATGAACTTTCACCTGGACATTTGGCTCATGCCTATGGCTTCTAGCCTGGCTGTGATCTTCTTTTTCTGAAATCTTCCTCGCAGAATACAGAGTGTGGAAATTTTGACTTGCTTTAGCCTGTCCCCACAATGGTATAAACCAATTCCTTGTAATAAATTTCATAACTATACATGTACTTATGTGCGCTTATCTTCCTCCTAGTTCTGCTTCTCAGTTTAAATTCTGATGGAAGCATGTGGTTTGCAGAGTCTTCAGGCACTAGAGAGCAGAGTTTAAAAGAGTTGATTTGAATCTGAGAAACAATAAGGCAATAACCAGCACATGAAATGAAAACTCAGCTATGAAAGACCAAGTTAATGTTGATAATGGCATGATGGTGAGAATATTTTCAGAGAACACTAAGCCAAAGGAAAGACAATAGTCAACCCTGAACATCTCAGTTGGGGAGGGATTTATATATCTAGAAACCTCTGCCATATTTCAGTGGTCAGTGGTATTGGAATAAAAAGTGGTAGTGATGCCTGTCAATGGCTATTGATGACAACCAGTAGAATTTGGAATAGTAGGTCATGACCCCTGACTCTTGGATTCTAATTGGTACAGCAGCAAATACCATCATTGCCAATGTCATTCTAGGGAAGGATTCATTTAAATAATGTATCTGTTGGCTTCCAGGGTTGTAGTAGTATTTTATTCATCTATAATCAGAATAGCAAGCATCTTCCAAGGTTTTGCACTGTATTATAACCACTGTTTCTGGTGGGAAGAAAAGAAGCTTTAAAATGTGCTGAGAAATGTTTTAGAGTGATATTACTTCACAGACTATTAGTTTGGTCATCAAGTAGCCATTACTCTAATTCTCCCTATGTCTTTATGTCAAACTGACTAATTATTCCCATAGAAAAAGCAAATGACCAGAAGAATTCAAGAGAGTGGGGTCCTGAGCTTGATGGTCCATAAATTCAAACAGGAGCCAGATGATGCAGACCTTATCCAAACTGATTTTGGGTGAGCACCAAAAAATAGTTGAGAAGTCATTCTGACTGCTACTCAGTTGTAGGTATCAACCATAACCAGCTGTGCATCCTGGGTCCAACTGTGGTTCTTTCCTTTTGGAATTAGGATCCAGACACCACGTCAAGGTCACAGAAAGGCCCAGTTCTTTCAACTTTAGAAAACGATATTTCTTCTCTTCCCAAATCATCCCTGGTTAAACAGTCACAAGACACAGCTCTTATAAACCGAGGTCTGATTAACTCAGGCATGTATAGGCAAAGGAGGGGTTATTGCTTCTTTTGGCTCCCAATTCCTTGTCTCCAGGCTAGGACACTCAGATACATAGATGTCCTATGGCTGGACGTGACTGAAGTTGGGTGATGGCCAGGGAGCCTCTCACAGCAAGTTATCTTTACCAACATAGCTTGTGTAAAGGAAGGTGTTGTGCTGTAAAAGAACAGAGACCACTCCAACACAGGAAAAAACAAATTAGGAGTCTTTATTACTGGTCAGGGCCACACACTGCCTAAAAGCAGCTTGAATGTGAAGCCCCGGACAAAGAAACGGACCATGTTTATAAAGGCAAACCTACATCCAGGATGGGAGGGGAGCACAGGCATAAGTAGGGGTGTAAAAGCAAAGCAGCGGTTAAATTGCTTTAAACCTTAACTAGTAATAGTGTTTAGGTTAACAATAATAATGATTTATGGTAAGAGTCATATTTCCTGACTTCAAGCAGGCAGCTTATGCTGACGCCAAAGAGGTAATTAGATGGGTAACGTTGTAGCATCTGCAGTCCTCCTTATCAGCTAACTTTGTTCTTCTTAGGAAGAGGGCTGCGGCCGGAGACTTAGGTACCGAGTTGATTACATTACACGGGGGGGGGGGGGGGGGGGGCGTTGTGGAATATTAAGGAGGCCCAGGCAAATGTCCTTCAAAGGTAATGATTAAGGTTGTGCTACCAAACCAAACTTGGGTCTGCTGACCCACACACAGTAAAATCCAATCTACTGACGCTGGATTGCAGTGTTTATTGACAGGTGCCATACAAGTAGTCTGGGACAGTTGAGGACTAAAAAGCCTGAATTCTCCAATGGGTTTAAGGAAAGCACCTTTAATGGCAAGGTGAGGGAAGGGGTCTCAGTTTGTACACAGTTCTCTAACTGGTTGATGGTGAGGTAACAAGGTGGTGTCACAGGGGTTAACTTAATTCACCCTTAGGTGCCAATAGGTTGGGGGCCACGTGCTCATGACCATCAAGTGGCTAATTTTTTCCAGTTGGTGGTAGTTTTGTTACTGGAATCTGGGTTCTCGTTCTTGGAGCCAAAGAATGAACTTTAAGAACACACACAGGCAGCAAGCAAGTGAAAAGTCTTTATTACAGGAAAGCAAATAGCTCCCAGCACAGACAATGGGAGGGGGAGGAAGAGTACCCCTCCTTATTGTTTTATGGAGATTTTTATCTCTTAAAGACAGGGGTACCAACTTGGGGTCTTACTCTCAGTTCTTCTCCCTATTGGCCTTGCCCAGCACCTATCTCAGGCCTTGCCCAATAGGGATTTTAGAGTTAGGTTATGCTCCATAAGATTTATGTCCTTTTGCTCTTTTTTCTCTCAGACTTAGAGTCGCCACTCTACGTTCTTTTGCTAACAGTAAAATGTATAGGTCAGAGGTTAATTCCCATCTTGACGTAAGACAAATGTACTTTCAATAGTTTATCTTCCAACAAGCAAGGCCTGTTTGTCTTGATTAGTTTTTACAAATCTTAAACCATGGACATTAATCAAGGAATATATTGAAGCCCATGTTTCTGCACTAACTAGATGAATTATTATTCTGCCTCAGTTTCAGCATCTGTAAAACAACTTAGGAATATGCATGAGATACTATTATCTGAAAAAAGCAAAGGCAGAAGATGTGGGGGAGGGGGTTTATTCCAGGAAGGCCGCATAGTGTCCTGCTCCAACTGTAGTTGGATTTCAGAACATCACCCAATGAACAAGAAATCTCACCTGACCAGTACAACCCAAAATGTAATAGGGACCTATCTTTTTCACTTTTTCCCTGGCTCCTATTGTCAAAAATAGAGACTAGTTTCTTGTGTGCGAAGTTCTATACTCTATACACTGATGCCCACTAAAACTAAACTCTGATGCTTTCTCTATTTTCTCAATTCTACCCACAGAATACTTCTGAAACCCTAATAGCAATACTTTGATAGACACCCATGGGGCATCCTACAATTCAGTTCTGACACCATCTACCTGGAGTCAGCATCAGATCCCACAAGTTAATGTTAAAATTTAAATCTTACAAGCATGGCCTCGCCCCACACTGAAGCCCCAATCTAAGTAGAGGGTCCTCAGATTATGCGCCTCTGTTTGGCTTGGCTACAAAGCAGGGATTCCTACAGCCTCTCCCTCCCTTTCAGATCTCAGGAAAATAGTAGTTCCCATCCTGACTCGGTGGAAACGAATCTGACCTGCATCCATGACGAAGGAAGTTTCAATCCCTGGCCTTGCTCGGTGGGTTAAGGATCTGGCGTTGCCATGAACTGTGGTTTTGGTAGCAGACTGTGGTGGTAAGTAGCAGACTCGTCTTGGATCCTGCTTTGCTGTGGCTGTGGTATAGGCCAGTGGTTACAGCTCTGATTTGACCACTAACCTGGGAACCTCAATATGCTGCAGGTGCGGCCCTAAAAGACAAAAAAAACAAAACAACAACAGCAACAACAACAAAACAGATTACAGATAACTTAAGGAGAGCTATGTGGAAGAGATGCAAAGTAGGTGGGAAAGGGCCTAGAGCTTCCTGTTCTCTCCAAGCCCATCCCGCTCCCACCAGTAATATCTTCACTAACCAGGACACTCTCCAAACCCTTTCATATTTTTATGAAGATTTGTGGCACAGGTGCAATCAATTACATTATTAACTGCTGGTAAATGAACTTAGTCTCCAGTCCTCTCCTCTGCCTGGAGATCTGGGGTTCGAGCTTAGGGCTGATGATGTGTGGAGGGGGGAGGGTTGAAAGTTCCAACCCTCTAATCAAATGCTTGGTTCCCCTGGTAACCAGCCCTCTCCTGAGGCTATTCTGGAGCCCCCAGCCAAAGGTGGTCTCATACAAAAAAAACTTAATTCTCAGGGTTGCTCCTCAGATTACTCCTTTAAATGAAGAGTATATCTACTGGCTCAACTGCTTTACTTTTCTTTTTGAAATAAACTCATAACTAAAGCTTTCTTCAATCCAACATTTGAGTATAAATATGGCCGAGGATCGACCCCTCACAGCAATGACAATGCTGGATACTTAACCCATTCTCTGTGTCACCAAGGAACACCCTAAAAATGCTACTTTAAATCTTGAATATTTTCAGCTATGCATAGTTCTCACATCCAACATTCTCCCCAAGGTCAATAACTTTGTAAATATTCTTTATGGAGCCCCCTATACACACTTCAAACCAACTGTCCCCAAGTTAAATGCATCCCAGAGGCTCTGAGGTTGAATCCAGGTGCTGTGTTCCTAGCATCCAGTCTCAGACTTGGAGATGGGGCCCAGTCCTCAGAAGGTGACCCAGAAGGCAGTCCCTCAGGGAAAAAACAAATCCTCAGAATAAAATACCCCTGTACTGAGCATTTTGTATAGCCATTCTGCCCTGTGTTTTATAAACATCATCTTATTTAATCCTTAGAATTTGGGAGTGAGGCGCTACACTTATTAAACAGATGAAGAAACTGAGTCTAACTGTTGGGGATGAGGGAGGGTACCCAAAAATCTGCCACAATGGAGTTACGAATCTGACTAGGAACCATGAGGTTGCAGGTTCAATCCCTGGTCTTGCTCAGTGGGTTAAGGATCCGGCATTGCCATGAGCAGTGGTGTAAGCCACAGATGCGGCTCAGATCTGGCATTGCTGTGGCTGTGGCATAGGCTGGCATCTATAGCTCCAATTATTTCCTAGCCTGGGAACCTCCATATGCTACAGGTGCAGCCCTCGAAAGACAAAAAAATAAATGAATAAATAAATAAATAAATAAAATCTTCCACAATGGCATACTAAGTTATTTTCCAAGGTCAAATTCCTTTTTTTTTTTTTTAACTTTAAAATTTTATTTGAGGAGTTCTCTTTGCGGCTCAGTGGTTAATAAACCCAACTAAGATCCATGAGGATGTGGGTTCGATCCCTGACCTTGCTCAGTGGGTTAAGGATCAGGTGTTACGGTGAGCTCTGGTGTAGATCACAGATGTGGCTTGGACCCTGCATTGCTGTGGTTGTGGTGTAGGCTGGCAGCTGTGACTTCGATTGTACCCCTAGCCAGGGAACTTCCATATGCCACAGGTGCAGCCCTTAAACAAAAAAAAAAAGCAAAAAAAATTTTATTTGATTTAATGGCCCCACCCAAGGCATATGGAAGTCCCCAGGCCAGGTACTGAATCCAAGACACAGCTGTAACCTATGCCACAACTGTGGCAAGTGTAGATCCTTTAACCCACTGCCTCCAGCCAGGGATCGAACACAGACCTCCACAGCTACCCAAGCTGCTGCAGTCAGATTCTTATCCCACTGCAGCATGGCAGGAACTCCTCTTTTTATTTATTTATTTATTTTCATTTTTTTTGTCCTTTTGTCTTTTCCAGGTCTGCACCCACAGCATATGGAGGTTCCTAGGCTAGGGGTCCTATCAGAGCTGTTGCCCCCGGCCTAAGCCAGAGCCATAGCAACATCAGATCCAAGCCACTTCTGAGACCTACACCACAGCTCACAGCAATGCTGGATCCTTAACCCATTGAGCGAAGCCAGGGATCAAACCCACAACTCCATGGTTCCTAATCAGATTCGTTTCCGCTGCGCCACAATGGGAACTCCAGAACTCCTGTTTTTATTTTTTTAAAAATTGTGTTGTGATGATGGTTATACAACTATAAATATAATAAAATTCATTGAATTTTTTTTTTTTTAAAAGACAGTCCAATCAGAGACAGGAAACCCTGTAGTAAATAAATAAATAAATAAATAAATAGAAAAAGACCATTTGCAGTTTTTTGGTGAAACAATAAGTTTAGTGAACAGCCATCACCTCATTTAAATAGATAATTAAAAAATTAATTATTTTGAAATACTTAAGAAACACCCAATGCCAGAGGAACACTCAGACTCTACTTTCTGTCTTCCTGAAAGCTGGGGATAAATCTCCCATGTGAAAGTTATAGTCTCTGCATCTGGGGGTAGAAATGATAGGGATGTTTTTTATTTTTATTTTTATTTTTATTTTTTTAAGTCTTATTTTTTTATTACTCAAATCAATTTATGACATCTGTAGTTGTATAATGATCATAACAATCCAATTTCACAGGATTTCCATCCCACAACCCAATCACATCTCCCCAACCCCCCAAAATGTCTCCTCTGGAGACCATATGTTTTTCAATGCCTGTGAGTCAGCATCTGTTCTGCAAAGAAGTTCAGTCTGTCCTTTTTTCTGATTCCACATGTCAGTGAAAGCATTTGATGTTGGTGTCTCATTGTATGGCTGACTTCACTTAGCATGATAGTTTCTAGGTCCATCCATGTTGCAAAAAATGCTGGTATTTTGTTCTTTTTAATGGATGAGTAATATTCCATTGTGTATATGTACCACATCTTCTTGATCCACTCCTCTGTCAAGGGACATTTAGGTTGTTTCCATGTCTTGGCTGTTGAAAAGAGTGCTGCAATGAACATCAGAGTACATATGTCTTTGCGAGTCATGGTTTTCTCTGAATAGATGCCCAGGAATGGAATTGCTGGCTCAAATGGTAGTTCTGTGTTTAGTTTTCTGAGGAATCTTCATACTGTATTAAAAAAAATAAAATTAAATTAGAAAAAAATGATAGGGATGTAGTTGTAGAAGTCCCAATAAGGGCCCATAGATAAAGACAGAGGCTCAGAGGACTTTGGGAGATCACAGTAAGTTAATAATTGCTCAAGAAAGCCATCAGAACAAGGCAGGCTTGCTTGACTAGTGGAGGTGTGAGAATTACCTCAGGTCATTGCGTGGAGGATGGGAGGAGGCCTGCATTCAGATTCAGACCAAAGGCAGGACCTGTTTGAGGATGGCCTTCTGCTGATTTGAAGACACACCTTAGTGGATACTAAGGAGGAGATGATACTGCTCCAAAAAAGAGGAAGAGACAGTCTTTTCTGACCCAGCTCCCTTTGGGTGATAAAATGGTAGTCCACCGGATCCTTGGGGCAGAGCTTCCGTGCCTGCCCGCCTGCATCTCTCACAAGCATCCTATCTTAATAAATCTATTTCTTGCCTATTACTTTGTTTCTCACTGAATCCCTTCTGCGCATAGGCATAAAGAACCTGAACCTCAGTGAGTCCAGACATCAGGTGAGTGATTGTAATTTAAAATGTGGGTTCAAGTCCCAATCTGGATTTTGCCTGGATTTGAGTCCCAGCATGTGGGTTCAAGTCCCAGTCTATGCTCTGGCTAGGTTCAGGCTATTAGTGCTGTAAGTTTCGGAAGGATACCCTTGTCATTAGAGATCAGAATTCAAGCTGAGAAGTTCATAAAACAAACAAACCTTGGTTTTTTGTTTGTTTGGTTGGTTGGTTTCTTTTTTTAGGGCCACATCCATGGCATATGGAATTTCCCAGACTAGGGGTCGAATAGGAGCTACAGCTGCTGGCCTATGCCACAGCCACAACAACGCCAGATCCGAGCTGCATCTGCAACCTACACCACAACTCATAGCAATGCTGGATCCTTAACCCACTGAGCGATGCCAGGGATTGAACCCTCAACCTCATGTTTCCTAGTCAGATTCATTTCTGCTGTGCCATGACAGGAACTCCAAACAAACCTTGTAACTTCTTTAATTTACCACCCTAATCATAAACACTGTTTAGATTAATACCCAAACTTAAGTTTGTGTGATTAGTTTCTCCAGAGTACAAGCAGCCCCTAAAAGTTAGCAGATAACAGACTTCTCCAAGCTATAGTTTAACTTCATCTTCACAGCAGGTGACCCTATGCTTCCCTAGCCCCTGGTCCAAGCATACCTCTTGCATCTTTTGATCACACAATGTCTTGCCTAACCTGTTGGGGTTTTTTCCTTAGATTAAATAAGTAGGAATGAAGAAGAAGTAGTTCGTAGATGACTAGATCTATTCCCCAGTTCCCCTTCAGTAATCTGGTGATCAAACTATGGGAAAAAAATAGCATCCAAGGAAAGATCACAAGGAGTCAGCAAGTCTGCACACCATGGAAAATGATGAAGACTCTGACCCCCTTTTCAAATGAATAACTGTAGCTAGCTTCCCCTTTCTCTCTTCTAAAAAGCTCATGGTCAAGCCAAATCTTCCAAGTTGGTTCTTAGACACAAGACTACCTTCTCCCCAGGTTGCCAGGCTCCTGAAGAGAGCAACCTTTCCATTCCAACCCACACTTGTCTCTCGAGTAGTGACTTTCAAGCAATGAGCAGCTGAACCTGAATTTGGTAATAGAAGCCACTGTTTCTTTGTCTAAAAACTACAAAACCTGCTCACCAGAGTGACTTCTTAGGTCCTATCTCATGAGACCTCCAGGGCATTAATTCAAATGTGCTTCTTTTTCACTTATTAATCTGTATTGTGCTGATTTTATTATTCATCCAGACACAAGAACTCAAGAGGGTAAAGGAGGAAGTTTCTCCCTCCTGAACATAAATTATTCTTCATAAAAAAGTTACAAGTAGAGGAACTAGGATTGAAATCCAGTCCAATCTAGCCTCAAAGCATTAAACTGAATCCTAAAAATAACAGAACAGGGGTTACTGTGGGGACTCAGCAGGTTAAGAACCCAACATCGTGTCCCCAAGAAAGTGTATTTGATCCCTGGCCTCACTCAGCGAATTAAGGATCTTGAGTTCCTGTGGATGTGGCATAGGCCTGCAGCTGCAGCTCCAATTTAATCCCAAACCCGGGAACTTCAATATGCGACAAATGCAGCCTTAAAAAAAAAAAAAGAAGAAGAAGAAGAAGAAGCAGGATGGTCTTAAGCCTGGGGAAAAGTGGTTGAAGGTAGAACACACAAGACTGAAGGTGAACACAAAAGGTAACTGGTGTTCTGCACAGACGGATCTGTGTTACATGCTTCTTCATGGGCTGCACATTCAAAAACAGAAATGCATTTTTAAACAATCAAAAAAAAAACAAAACAGAAATGCTTGGCATGCTCTGAGGGTGCAGTCTTTTTGGCCCTTTGACATCAAAAGGTCATTTATCAAATACCTATGAATGTCCAGTTTAGGATCAGTAGTCCTAACCAGCTTAAACTGGACAGGAACCAACTCCAATTCCTGGAAAACAACTTCAGACTGTCATTTTATATTATATATATTCCACATTATATTTAGAGGCTTTATTTTGTAGGGTTATGGAAAAGGGAATAGGGAGCTTGGCAAGAGTAAAGCCATTTTGCTGCCACCGTCCATCGTGGTGAATTTAAGGTGACTCATATGAGGACTCTGAGAAAAACAAAGTCATCAGGACTTGAGAAACTTCAGGCCTGATTGTTCTAAAGGAATTCAAAACTAGCTAGATTGTACTTGAGGTTAATCATTAAAGTAACAATATAAGACTTTCTGTGCAGCTATACGTCTTTCTATAACCTGCATATAGCTAAAGATTAATGTAGCATGTTAGACACCTAAGCAAGCACTGTAAATGTATCTCCCCCTTTCTGTTCAGGGTCCATGATTGGGGAGTGATTCCTCATGGACCCGCCAGTGTAATAAAGCTGTTCTCCATCTTCCTCGAGTGTCCTCTGATGTGATTTCTGGGAATTCTACAACAATTTAGAGACATTATTTACAGGGGTGGCTGAGGAATCTTCTGATATATTGCTTAGCTACATGAAGCATAGAGGGTATGCATTTAAAAAAAGAAAGAGGAAAAATAAAAAACGAAAGTGGGCTTAATCAGTAAAGACAGGTTGCATGCAGAGGGAGTTTATCCAGCTATTCCTTGATCTGCTGTCGTGGAGGACAGGCTCAAGGATGCTGCTTGTCACCAGCTTCTTTCAACCATGGGGCACAGTTTTAATAGGGTAGAAATATAAGTTACTGGCCATGAAAACAGAACTTGAATACTTACTGGTCCATTACTGCCTTTCCTCCCTTAGCAGTGCTTTACAAACTTCGCATGCATATAAATCACGTAGTTTTTATTTGTTTTTTTGTTTGTTGTTTAAGGCAGATTCTGACTCAGCAAGTCTGGATTGAGGCCTAAGAGTCTGAATTACTAACCAGCTTCCAAGTGGCTAGTATGTGAGCCATGCTTTGAGAAGCAACGATGTAAGGCTTTGCTTCTGAGACTCAAATTTAGTGTTGAATGAATTCTGTGAGTTGATGAGAGCATTTCTGCCTGAGGTTGTTGGGTAAGTCCCAGGGTGTCACACCACAAACCTTGAAAAGGACAGCACTTTGTGAGAGTCCACACAGCTGAAGAAGGGGAATATTTGACTTTGTCTTCCCTCCAGCAGCAGCTACAGGCTTTATCTACTGAACTGCTATAATCTCATATTAGGATGTTGACATCCTAGCCAGCCCCAGGGTTATTCATGTTCTGTTGGGCTGGTCTTTAAGTGCTAATGTAAGATTAAGAGTTTATAGCTGCATGGTTGGTATTAGAATGTTGGGGAACCCATATACAAAATGCACACTTTCCACAAAACAATTTGTGTGAAACAACCTCACTAAAGAGGGTGAAGACAAACAGTGCCGAATCAGCTCACTTTGGAAAAGAGTAGACTGGCCAACAGGGACCTGCTATATAGCACAGGGAATTTTGCCCAATATTCTGTGATAATCTATATGGGAAAAGAGTCTAAAAAAGAATGGATGTGTGTTTATGTATAACAGAATCACTCTGTTGTATAGCAGAAATTATCATAACATTGTAAATCAACTATACCTCAACAAAACTTTAAAAAATAAAAAGAAAAATTAAAAAAAGAGTAGAGTCTATAAGACTAAAAACAAAAGAAACTGTACATAAACATGATACTCTAGTTGATGAAATTGTTCCCCATGGATTAATTGGTTAAATTATAAAATTGCCATACATGTATACTGCAATTAAATAATAATTTAACAGCTGATGATGAGAGCCAGATTTCTCCCTAGTGGAGTACGAGTTTACAGATAAATAAAGGAAGGATGCTAAAGTGATCCAAGAAGTAATGGATTAGAGTTGGATATATAGGTATGAATTTATGTTGAGCTTAATACAGATAAAGATGTTTTCATTTAGAAATATTTATAGATAGAGCTAAAATTACAGGTTAATATATATTCATATTGTTCCTTGCTCTTTCAGCTGAGGACCTGAAGCTATAAGACCCCAGTAGCAAACCAGCACCTAGCACCCAGGTCTTCATTTTAATACCCTTCCCAACAAAGAGCTTCCTTGGAGAAGTGGTTGACCCTCTGGCTGAGACAGGAAGTACACAGCTGACGTGGAGACTCTAATTGTACCAGCAATAAGGAAGTTCTAAAACAACTGCAACCACCTCCTACAGTTATGGAGGTGCGCCAAGGGGCACGGAGCCAACGGAAAGACCTCCCAGTTGCCAGATCTGGAACAGTTTGAGCAAAAAATAAACAAAGTTGTACTGGATTATAATCTAGAGTATAAAGTAATTCCATTAAATTTACCAAAACCATGTCAGGCCATTGTCAGGCTGACTTCGATTGACAATGTACCTTCATCTAGAATTCTTATTTCTATCCTCTCTGTTAAGTAGTGAATGGTTTCACAGAGACCAATGCCCTTTGAACATGACACTCTGCTAATCTATTAGATAATCACTCTAGAAGTTGGCTGGGCCAAAAGTACAAAACTTCTTGGATGTGGTGCTTAATTATGTGATAGTACCCTGTTCAACCGGTCTTTGCTGGTGACGGTTAAATCACAGGTATTTTCGTAGAGTACAGGCTAGGGTATTATGGCACATACTTGGTGAGAAATAGCAAGTGATTATGTAAAACTGATATACGTGATTGTCCCCTAGCTCCCCATAACCCTTCCCTGCTTCTGTCTGGAAATGCTAATGCTTAAATAAGAGATTTCAACCAAATAGACAAAATTCATTGAGGAACCCCTTCTTTATGATTGTGCTGTGCTAAGACCTACTTTATGAAATAGCTCCAGGAGGCAGAAGCATAGAAAATCAGATACTTTGCCACTGCTGAGACTCCTTTCCTTCCTTCCTTCTTTCCTTAACTCTTCGTGAATCTCAAGCTAATTTACAGGCTTTGATGTGTCTCAACTTTTTTTTTTGTCTTTTGTCTTTTTTTTGTTGTTGTTGTTGCTATTTCTTGGGCCGCTCCGGCGGCATATGGAGGTTCCCAGGCTAGGGGTTGAATCGGAGCTGTAGCCACCGGCCTAAGGCAGAGCCACAGCAACGCGGGATTCCAGCCGCGTCTGCAACCTACACCACAGCTCACGGCAAGGACGGATTGTTAACCCACCGAGCAAGGGCAGGGACCGAACCCGCAACCTCATGGTTCCTAGTCGGATTCGTTAACCACTGCGCCACGACGGGAACTCCTGATGTGTCTCAACTTTAAATGAAGTTCAAGGGGAGTTCCCACTGTGGCTCAGCAGTAATGAACCTGACTACCAGTTTGAACCCTGGCCTCACTCAGTGGGTTATGTATCTTGCATTGCTGTGAGCTGTGGTGTCACAGAGACGGCTTGGATCTGATGTTGCTGTGACTTTGGCATAGGCCAGCAGCTTCAGCTCCATTTCAACTCCTAGCCTGGGAACTTCTACTTGCTCTGGGTGTGGCCCTAAAGAGACAAAAAAACCCTACAAAAAACAAAACTCAAGGTAGGTTAGGTGAACGATCTCACTGGTCTAATTTCCTTCCATTTCACACAGACTATATCCTTCCTATCTGGAAAATGTGTTGATGTTTTGTCTCTAATTACCTCAGCCTGTTGGGAGTATCAGGGGACAACAATGGTTTTTAAGGAAGGCTGTGATTGTTAGACTTTGCTAATGTTCCTGGAGATCCTTGCTGTATACAGATACTTGCTGCCCCTAGAGAATCAAACTAAAGCTTACCTGTGCCATCTGGTATATAATATTTCTAAAAGAGAAAATAAACAAAACCTCTAGCATGAAGTTGCGATCCAATTATAGTTTAATCCATGGAAGGAAGAAGTAAGAATAAAAATTTAATCAAGAATAAATAGATAAGCATGGTCTTTGTATCCAAAACTCTGCTAGTGAAAAGGATATGAGGCTTTATGAAAATATGGTCTCTGACCTCAGTGAACTCACAATCTAGTGGGAAAAACCACCGCATAAAAAGCAAACTGATGCCTAACACAATGAGAAAGGGGTGCTCAATTGTATTTAAGTGAATAGGACTAGGGATGAAGCTAACACGGAAGGACTGATTCTTGAGAATAAAAGATGGAACAGAGAAAGCATTACTGAGGATAAAACATTAAATTGGGCCCAAAAGATGAGTAAAAATTTCCCCCAAGAAAAGGCCAGGGAAAGATATTTTACATAAATATAATAGAAAAATCAAAGATGTAGCAGTGCAAATATGCTTATTATATACTGTGGGAAAGTTGAATAATACCATAAGGCTAAAATCATGCTCTTCAAAATGTGGTCCATGGACCTGCATCATTAGCATCAACTTCTGGAGCTTAGTAGGATGCTAATCTTTAGATCTTAGAAATGGGGCCCTGCAATCTGAATTTTTCCAGCCTTCTAAGTGATTCTAATACACATTTGAGAAGCACTGGTCTAAAACCTTAACATCTTGCAGTCTCACTACAGGGAAGGGGAGCAGAATTGATTGCGGGTGGGGTCGGATCTTGATGAGTCATTGTTCTTAATTAAGTACAATTAAGACAACTGAAAATGATTGGTTTTCCAAGAAAAACACCACATTATCTCCAAATAAACATCATCTTGGGTTATGAATGTCACAGAGAGGATCCAAGAATCAGGAACAAACTAGATGTATCCACTTACAGAGACCAGAACAGAGCCAGCCACAACTAAATATTAAGAAAACGGGAAATCAGAAAGGAGACTGAAATATCCACCATGAAAAATGGTATGGAAGAGATGTGAATTGAAATAAAAGCAGAATTCGCTTTTCCCTGGCCATGTTCTTTCAAGAATCCCTGCTGTTCAACATGTGTTGAACCCTTACTGCATGCTGAGTGTTTTGTCACACACTAGGGACATAAGCCAAGTGAAACTTGTCCACAAGAAGATTAGAATTTACTGCATAATGGCTATCACCATTTATGGAGTGCCCACCAAGTGCCAATCACTCTCTAACATTAGAGATAATCTTAAATGCCAAGCAGCAATCAAGTCTGTCTGATAATAAAGCTCATATTCTTTTTCTAACACCATATTGTCCCTTTGCATCAAGAGGACAAACTTGTAAATGGCCACCTATTTTATCTGCTTGCAAAGTCATATTTAATATACTCCCTCCAGATTTCTTATAAAAGAAGTGTTAGTAGAGGCTCTTGAGCCCCTGAATTTGTACACATGTTTATATGTGTGTGTTTCCAATTACATTGGGATTAATACTTTAAGTGTCTCATCTTATGGTCATTTATCCCAGGGCCAGATGGCACTGTGTCCAGAGAGAGATTAAATTTCATCCTCATCTGTCTTTAGGGGATTGAACAAATGCTTCACCTCAGAGGTGCCCTGTGTATCGGTGGAAAGAAATATGCTCATCAGGAAGAAGTTAACCCTTAAAAACGAACCCTACACTTGAAAAATAAAGCAGAGAGTTCCCATTGTGGCTCAGCAGGCTAAGGACCTGACATAGTGTCCCTGAGAATGTGGATCCAATCCCTGGCCTCACTCACTGGGTTAAGGCTCTGGCATTGCCACAAGTTGTGGTATAGGTGGCATATGCGGCTCAGAACCCGCATTGCTGTGGCTGTGGCATAAGTCTGAAGCTGTGGATCCTATTCGGATTTGATCCCTAGCCTGGGAACTTCCATACGCTGCAGGTGCAGCTATAAAAAGAAAATAAATAAATAAATGAATAAATAAATAAAGCAAACACCCTATTTGTGGCAGATGTTTTATTTGGCCCATGTCACAGCCCACCACTTATCCCAGAGTAGCTGTGCACCCCAGGCACTGGCCATAGATGCTATCCCCCTGTTTTTCTGTCTCTGTGATATCTTTGGATGCTAGGAAGCCCTCTCAGCGAGGACACAGGCCAGAAGTGACAGGATTTAATGCTCTGTGGGCAACCCTCAGTTAATGGAGCGTGACAGTTGAACAAAATGCTACCCACACTCTGCAGCCCTTCAGATGGGAAATTCCAAGGACAGTCTATGTGATGCCTTGGCAGTATCCTGGCAAGACTGACCCCCAGGGCACAGTGCTAAACAAATAATCACACACTCTGACTGCCTTTGATAAATTCTCCTTTTCCATCTTGCTTCCGGGAATCATCTCCCAAATGAAGTTAAGCATGTCTTAGTCCTTGTCTCGGGTTCCAGGTCTCAACATCACCACAGGAGAGTCCATTTTCAAGCCATGAAGAAGTTTGTCATCTAGCTCATGGCTGGTCTATAAAATTAGTTGAGCAAAGAGCTTTGGTAGCAGAGGGGACCATGCTTTCAAAACCCTCATGAAAGAGAAATTTAGAGTTTTTTTTCTTTTAACTTAATCTTTCATGGCTAAAATTTTGACATTCTAGTCACAGTTTAAAAAAAATGACACGAGAAAGGGGAATGAGGAATAAATATTTGTATTTAAAATCAGAATAAGATAAACTCCAACCAGATTGGGCCCTCTGGGTTCATGATCATTTGACATGAAAGCATTATCTATCTAGAAATTACATTGCAGTGCCCCAAATTGGCATATTGACATTAGAATTCTCACTACATATGACTATGTCTGTTTCTGCCTCGTACATTGACGATTTATTTTCCCCAGAAGAGTCTGGCTGTCATCAGATACAACTGTAGATGAAATTAGCACACAGGAAGATTAAACACTTCTTACAAAATATGCTCCGGAGTTCCTGTCGTGACTCAGTGGTTAACGATCCCGACTAGTATCCATGAGGACGTGGGTTCGATCCCTGGCCTTGCTCAGTGGGCTAAGGATCTGGCATTGCCATGAGCTGTGGTGTAGGTCGCAGATGCAGCTTGGATCTGGCGTTGCTGTGGCTGTGGCATAGGCCAGCAGCTACAAATCCAATTCGACCTCTAACCTGGGAACCTCCATATGCCATGGCTGCAGCCCTAAAAAAGACAAACAACAACAACAACAAAGCTACTTGATTCAATCAAAAATAGCAATGTACTGTGGGATTTATAATATGTATATAAGTAAAATCTATACAAAGCTAATATACTGGAGAGGTGAGAGGATTGGGTTTCAAAAGTGAAATAGCACACTGGTATATGAAGGTAGCTACAATAGCAAAAGAAATACATTGTACATTTTAAACATTTAAACATTTTAGAAGCAACCCTGAGTAGTTATGCTGTGAGCCACACAGGAACTCCTAAATATTTAAACATTTAAACTGACACATGTAGCTAACAGAAGGGATGAAATGGACCACTAAATATAAACATTATGTCAAAAGAAAATAAAAGACTGAGAAGAAAGAGAAGGGACAAATAGAAAAAAATAGTACAATGCTGCATATAAGTCCTACTTCTACCCCTTTATCTACAGATTTATATAGAAATCAATATAGGCCACCCAAATGGTCAAGACAGAAGACAGATTATAAGATTAGGTTAAAAAGCAAAATTTGATGATATAGTTTGGATGTAAAATGCATTTTAAATATATTCACAGGGTGAAAAATGAGAATAAGAAATATATACCATACAAAAACAAATTATAAGAATGGCTGTATTAGTGTCAGGGGAAGTAGACACCCTAAGAAGGAATATTTTCACAGACTGTGAGGTACATTTTATGATAAATGTAGTTTAGTTGATGGTTTTGTTTTTTTGGGTTTTTTGTTTTTGTTTTTGTTTTTGTTTTGTTTGTCATTTTGCCATTTCCAGGGCCGCTTCTACCGCATATGGAGGTTCCCAGGCTAGGGATCTAATCGGAGCTGTAGCTGCCGGCCTACACCAGAGCCACAGCAACGCGGGATCCGAGCCGCGTCTGTAACCTACACCACAGCTCATGGCAATGCCGGATCCTTAACCCACTGAGCAAGGCCAGGGATCGAACCTGCAACCTCATGGTTCCTGCTCAGATTTGTTAACCACTGAGCCATGACGGGAACTCCTAGTTGATGGTTTTATACCAAGGATAATTTCTGACTTCTGAGAAAAGCATTGTGGATGTGAGAAGTCAACATAGAGGAAGTGAGGTGAAGGATAGAGTAGCACTTCATATCATCTTTACCAGTCTTCTATAAATCTAAAATTATTATAATTATTTTTTAATTTAAAGTTATCCTGATTAAAAAAGAAGTTGAAAAGTGTCTGTATTCATAGATAGCAATGATTGATTCCAAAGAAAGTCCTAAAAAAATCTCCAAAAAATTACTAGAACCAATGTGTGAATTTAGCAGATTTGCAGGATCAAGATCAATATACTAAAAGCATTTAATACATACCAGTACAAACAAGCCAAAGTTGAGATTTTCTTCTATTATTTTCTTTCTTTTCTTTCTTTCTTTCTTTCTTTCTTTTATTTCCGGTGCAATCGGGAGGTGGGCAGTTATCGCACGTTCACCCAACAGGGGAACTCTTCCTCCAAGTAATTCCCCACTATTTCTTCCCCAAGTTAGCCACTCTCCCGTCCCTCTCCCATCCCGACCCACCTAAGTCACCCAACCCCCACTTCTACCGCCCTCCCTCAACCCATTCCCCTCCTACCTAACCCCCTCGCTAACTCCACACCCATCCCTTTCACCCCCCCTCTACATCTCACTCATCACCCCTTGCCTTCGCCCCAAATATGCTTGGGTAGCGGTAGTGAGGGAGGGAGTGTCGGGGCCGAGAGATAGAGAGAGAGAGCGGCTGAGGAGGGCCGGGAGGTGTAGGTTCTTTTTGCCTCTTTCTTCAGGTCCTTCCTTCCTTCCTTCCTTCCTTCCTTCCTTCCTTTCTTTCTTTGTCTTTTGCCCTTTTAGGGCCTCACCTGCGGCATATGGAGGTTCCCAGTCTGGGGGGCTAATTGGAGTTGTAGTCACCGGCCTACCCCACAGCCACAGCAATGCAGGATCCGAGCCACGTCTGTGACCTACACCACAGCTCACAGCAATGCCGGATCCTTAACCCACTGAACTAGGCCAGGCACTGAACCCACAACCTCATGGTTCCTAGTCGGATTTGTTTCTGCTGCACCACGACAGGAACTCCTCATTTATTTTTTTTTTTTGGCTACAACCACAGCACAAGTTCCCAGACGAGGGATGGAACTTCTACCACAGCAGTGACTCCAGCCACAGCAGTGACAACATCAGATCTTTAAACCACTGAGTCACTGGGTAACTCCCGGAGTTGAAATTTTTAAATACCATTTAAAATACCATCAACATGTAAAATGGAGATAAATTTTATATACGTAATGCCTATACTTAAAAACTACAAACATTTCTGCAAGAAAATAAAGGATACTTAAACAAATGGAGAGATACACATTGTTTGAAGATTGGAAGACTATGACAATTTAGGTAGTGATTCAGTGCAACAACAAATAAAATCCTAGTAGATATTTGTTTTATTTTATTTTTAATTAAAACCAGTAGATATTTTTAAAAGGAATTTACAAGCTGATTCTATTATTGATTTGAAAAATCAAAGAACCTAGATTTAAACAATTTTTTTCTTTAAGGATAAAGTTGGAAAGGTTGTTCTGCATGATTCCAAGACAGCATAATACTGGCATAAATTTAGACAAATAGATCAATAGAACAAAATACAGAGTTCTGAAGTAGACTTGCACATATATGGTATGCTGATTTTTGACAAAGATGCAAAGGCAGCTCAGTCAGAAAGGATAGGTTCTTCAACAAATGGTGCCTAAAGAATTTAACATACAAAAGTGCCAAAAAAAAACCCCCAAAAAAACCTTGATTCATACTTTACACACAAAAAGTAACTCAAGTAGATCATAGGCTAAATATGAAATGAAGAACTATAGAACTTATGGAAAGAAACACTGGAAAAATTCTCTATTACTTTAGGTTAGGCAAAGATTTCTTATATGCACTAAAATCACAATTCATAAAAGACAATTTATAATCTGGACTTCATCAAAAGTAAGAATTCTTTCTTTGAAAGACATTCTTAAGAGTGAAAATGTATGATTTTGTGAATCACATATCAAAGAGCTTTTAAACAGAATATAAAATAAAATTTCAAAACTAAATAATAGCAAAACAAGACACCCAATCAACTAATGGTAGACAATTTAAAGATATACAGATATTTTAAAAAATCACCTGGAAGGAGTTCACCATCATTAGTTACTAGAGAAATGCCAGTTAAAACAATGAGATGCCACCAATGTCTATTGCAATGTCTAAAATTGGAAAGACTTGACCACAGTAAATGATAAAAATGTGGAACAACTGGAAATTTCAAACACTCCTGATGGGACTATAAAATGGTGCAACAACCTGGAAAAACAGTGGTCATTTCTTAAAATGCTAACTATACACTCATAATATAACCTAGCTATTCTTCTCTCAGGATTTTACCCAAGAGAATTGATGGCGTATGTTTACATGAAGACTTATACATGAATGTTCTTTGTAATAATAAAAACTGAAAACCACCTCATTGTCTAACAACAGCTGAAAGGAAAAACAACTCATGTTATAGCTATTGAATAGAACTCTACTCAACAAGAAAAACAAACCATCGCCTACATGCACACACACAAAAAGATGGATCTCAAAATAATTATGCTGAATGAAAGAAAGCAGACCATATGATTACAGATATATGATTCTATTTACATAAAATTTTAGAAAGTGCAGACTAAAGCACAATGATAGAAAGAAAATCTGGTTGCCTGAGGATAGGGAGTGGATTGGTAGGGAGGGACGGGGGAAGAATTACAAAAGAAGATTTGGGTGTGAAACATGTTTATTATATTTGTTGGGGTGATGATTTCCCAAGTGCATATACTTGTCAAAACATCAAATTGTACAGTTTAGATGTTTTCAGTTACTATATGTCAAATATACCTTTAAGAAAGTGTAAAAATGACAAAATATTTGTTGAAAGGCATAGAAAATTTTAAATATCTGATCTCCTTGTAGTTATTCATCCTTATCAAGTTATTATAAGGTTATAATAATAAATGGGTATATGCAGGGTGCTTGAGCTCGATTCTAGTATTACATTCACTGAAGTGGGAAATAAAAGAAGTGTATTGAAAAAAAGGGCTGTCTAGACAGATTGGTTTTTATTATAACTTCACCATTAACTCTGTATTTGAAAATAACAAGTTCTTCTGGGAAAATGAACATCAGGGCTTCCAAATTCCCATATTGGACTGTACTCTTGAGTTTGCAGAATATTGCACTTGAGTCTTCATCCAAATAAAAGGCACTAAGTGCCTGTTTGTGTGGAGTAAACCTAGCAGAGAGCATGTTGTGCACCACACACAGTTATCTCCACCCTTTTGGGATTTGCTATTTCCAATAACATGTATAAGGGCAAAATTGAGCAGCCTTGACCAGAAAAAAAAAAAATTACGCTGGATACATAGCAGTGTGACAGTGATTTATCTTTTTCTTGGTGCCAATTAGGTCATCTGGGGTGGGAGGGTGCATCATTTTAGAGACAGATTCACTGGCTTTTGACAAAATAACATGTTTATGTGCATTTGGTTAGAGAGGCTGCCTTCATTTTAACATTTTTCATTTTCATTCAGGCTTTCAGCTAGATGTTCAAATAGTTTTTCTAATCAGCTTTGCATTTTCTATGACTATTGAGAGCAGTTGCTGATAAACCTGAGGCAAACCCAAGGACTTTCAGGAAATCTGTAAGCTATAGACAGAGTACCTGGTGGGCGGGAACAATTCATCTCAGGTACGTGATTCATGGCACGTGATTGGTACCCCATGAATGAATGAATGAATGAGTGAATGATTGAATGAATGAATGAGTGAGTGACTGAGTGAATGAATGAGAGAAAGGAAGAATAAAGGAATGAAGCAAGGAAGGAAGGAAGGAAGAAATAAAGGGATTATTCATTCTTCAGAAAAGTATACTTCCACTTGTATTTACAACATGTAGGTGGTTTACCAGGTGCATTAGTTATCTGTTGCTCTATTGCTGTACAAAAACGTACCCCTAAACTTAGCAGCTTAAAACAACATTTATTACCTCACATAGTTTCTGTAGGACAGGAATTCAAAAGTGGTATAGCTGGGCCATCTGGTTTGAGATTTCTTATGAAGTATCAAAGCTAAGATGTCAGCCAGTGCTGCTCACAAAAAACTCTGCCTGGGACTGGAAGATCCACTTCCCAGATAGCTCACTCATGTGAATGTGAGTGATCCTGGCTCTTGGCAGAAAGCCTTGGTTCCTCACCATGTGGCCCTTCCATTCAGCTGCATGAGTTCCTCATAGGAAATAGCATCTTGTTTCCCCAAGAGCAAGTTGTCCCAGAGAACAAGATGGATACCACAGTGATTGTTATCACCTAGTTTCATCAGTGACCCTCCATCACTTATGCGATATCTTCTTTGGGACTTCCCTTTGTGGTGCTGCAGAAAAGAATCTGACTAGAATCTATGAAGATGCAGGTTTGATCCCTGGCCTCGATCAGTGGGTTAAAGATCTGGCATTACTGTGAGCTATGATATAGATTGCAAACACAGTTCAGATCCCACCATTGCTGTGGCTATGGTGTAGGCCAGCAGCTGTAGCTCCAATTAGACCCCTAACTTCCTTATGCTTCAGGTGTGGCCCTAAAAAAGCAAGCAAACAAACAACAAAACAAAACAGCACCTTCTTAGAGCTTAAAGTGTCTTGGATTTTATGTCTCCTTGGGCCAATTTTTAGCCCATGACTGGCTAATATGAAACCCCAGCTTAATAATTTGGGGTTAAAGACAAATTATGAGACACTTAAAATTATAGGTTTCACCCTGTCTCTATAGAACTTTGCCTGATATCACACATTGGCTTACCTCCATCCTCTTCCTATCCCTGCTTTTCCTACTCCCTGGTTTCTCCTGGGATCCCTGCCCTAATAAAGCATGTGTGCATGCATCTCTGTCTCAGGGTTAGATTCTGGGATATCTGACCTTAGGAAAACTAAGTGCTTATAGGCAGAAGAAATAAAAAAATTCAACTCAAAGATGCTTATACATAAAAGCAATTTATTGGTTCAGATAACTAGACATTCTTGCTACAGTGAAAGTTTCAGTGATGAGTGATGACATGAAAGACATGGTTTCTTTATATCTCTCTGCTCTCTGTTAGGTTTCATTTTTAAGCTGCCTGCCTTCATGGTAGGAAAATGGCTACAGCAGTTCCAGCCTTTACATCTGCATATTATCATGCATAAGAGGAGAGGCAGCCTTTTATGAGCATTGCTTTGCAAAAGCAAGAATGATAAGATTTTTTTCAATTTTTCTCCTAGAATACATCTCCTTTTATCTTTCTGGCCCAAACTGTGTGAAGTGCCCAACAGTTTAGTGATCTCTGTGACCCAGGGATTGAACTGGTCTACGTTACCTGAACAAATCACTGTGACAAGGTAAGTGTGATTAACTGATTGGGTTGGTCCCACTAATGTTGACATCGATTTGTGGGTCACCTTATGCACAGGACAGACACTTGATTGTCCACTAGTGCTTTGTTAGAAAGTTGGAATTGGGGGATAGACAAATGAATGCCCATCATACTCACCTTGGAGTCTTAGAAACTATTTAAGGAACTTGACTTTGGAAAGGAAAAAAAAAAAAAAAAAGATTTAGGACCTCATCCTTAGAAGAGTACTAGGACCCTTTCAAAGTTCTACCAGCTCAAAGCTATTCAGTTCCAATCACTCCTTCTCTGTGTTTCTCCATTCCAAACTTTAAATTCCTCAGGGAGCAAATCTGACCAACACAGCTTAGATCAGATGTCCAACTGCCATAGCCAAAGGGCAGGATCATCCAGTAAAGCCATTGCTGCTACAATTTCACTCTTCTATGCTGAGGCCATTCCTAAAAAAAGGCAGCTGCTTGGCTGTTGGAGAGTCAACTGAAGTGCCCTCGGGGCTAGGAAATTAATTAGGCTCGGATTAGACTCATCTTCATCCTCAGAGCTGTGTTGACACCACTAGAAGCCCTGAGCTCCGGTTACCATGCCTCCCTGATCACCATGTAGAACTCAGAATGAAAACAATTGTAACAAAAACAGCAATGGAAGGAGGGTCGATAAAACTGTGTTATTTCCCATGATCAGGGTTTCAGTGCTTTTTCTCTTAAATTTTTTTTTAAAGCATTTTTAGTACCCTAAGCCCTCATGTAGAATTCTTCAGTGATTCAACATGGATCAATCTCATAAAATTTACTGTAGAATTCAGGATCCAAATCAATGAACGCAGTGAATAAATAGGGCAGCTGCAGAAGGCACATGCGGGGAAGGCAAGAGTGTGGTCTCATGTGCTGGCAGGACTGAGGCCACTGTAGCCAGTGCCTCACCCATATCTTGTCATACCTCTGTCTTCCCCTGCACCCCAAGGGCTCCTTCTGCCAGATCAGCAACTAGGAGGCTGAAGGCTTTCCCTGGCCAAAGAGCCTATTCATCCTAGACTGTGTCCTGGGGAGTTAATCCCTGGGGAGCCATTCTCAGCCAACTAGGAAGGTGATGGAAAATAAAGGCTCTCCTGGGGCAATTCCACATGGTCTTCCACAATCTTCCAATGGTACTGAAGCTCAGTTCATCACAGTGGCTTCTTCTCTTCTCTGACTCACTCCTCTCATCTTTCGGGTGCTCCTATGCATCGCTAATATCAATGAATCGAATCGCAGTCAAAACCTTATCTTGGGATTCTGTGGGAATCCAACCAAAGACAATCCCCAAGGAGAGGCTATAACCAAAGGAAGGCTGTGGCTACATCGAAGACTCACAGGGTACCATTTTCTAGATGAATTGATACACACAGGCTGAGATTCAACCACACAAATAGAGAAACTAGACTTTTTCAGTTCATTGGCAGGATCAATGCGTAGTGTTAAACGTCTCTCAACTAAGTACACAGGACTATAGATTCAACGCCAGAAATGTGATGAATACTTTCACGGTAAGTCGGGGGTTATTCTAGGAAAGCAAGGTTTTCCTCTCTGTGGTTAGGACCCGTCAAGGTGCCTGAAGCTCAGTAAATAATCAGAAATGTGCTAGATTGGCAGCCATGTAGAACAGAGTGAAACGCGTATTTGTGGAGCTATTTACCCAGGTCATGGTAGGGTCTGATGAACCTCATCTGCTGCACAGTGGGGAGCCCCTGGCCAGTGACTAGCATTTTTTTGACCCCTACCCCGGCAAGTTGCTGTGTAGGACTCTTTCAACAACAGTGGTGGACTGTCAAATTGGCATCTTTGAGCCCACTTTTCCATCCAAATTGCCCCTTTCAGCTTAACATTCCTTCTTCTGATGGAACATATGTACCCCAATGTACCACCCTATTCCCCAGAACACAGTGTCCCCTCCATGGTGTGGGCTTCCTTGATTTTTACTCCTAGAGGGCAACCTTCTCCCCAAGTATTGAGTGGAGCCCTCACTGTAGCCCACAAACAATTCTTTACCTTTTTTTTTTTTTTTTTTAAGGGCTGCACCCATGGCATATGGAAGTTCCCAGGCTAGGGGTCAAATCAGAGCTACAGCTGCCAGCCTACACCACAGCCACAGCAACTCAGGATCCAAGCTGTATCTGCAACCTACACCACAGCTCATGGCAACGCCAGATCCTTAACCCACTGAGCAAAGCCAGGGATCAAACCTTCGTCCTCATGGGTGCTAGTTGGATTCGTTTCTGCTGAGCCACAAGGGGAACTCCTTACCTCCCTCTCTTCTAAAAGACGGTCTCTCGCAAAAATGCACAAAATACCACAAGAGAATATCAATCAGAAAAAGTGAGGGGGGACACAGGTAAAATCTAAGAAACTTTGTTGTGTGACCAAAACAAAGCTAGGGATGATGTTAAAATCAATACAACAGGTCTTTTTTTTTTTCTTTTTATGGCCGCACCTGCAGCATATGGAAGTTCCCAGGTTAGAGGTCGAACTGGAGCTGCAGCTGAGGCCCATGCTATAGCCACAATAACAGCAGATCCGAGTCCCATCTGCGACCTCTGCCACAGACTAGGGCAATGCCGGATCCTTAAACCACTGAGTGAGGCCAGCGATGGAACCTGAATCTTCATGGATACTAGTCAGGTTCTTAACCTGCTGAGCCACAACATGAAGTCCCAACATGCCTTTTTAATTCTAAGTTTTCTAAATACCACAAAAAGATTAAATCTACAAATCTAAACCCAGTAGTGAGCAACCCAGCATTCATAGATTCTCCTTTTGTTCTCTCTCGGACACAAAGTCTTTTGCTCATCCACACAGACGCCTCCATCACATTAAAGAGAGCACACGTTCAAAGAGCTTACAAGTTTTCCTGCCACCTCAAGTCAAAACAGCAAGAAACAGAGTCAAAGAGATGCCAGGAAAATAAACAGACTTAGTGCTCTATACAAACAGTAGCTGAAGCTCTTTGTCATTTGAAAAGAGTTAAGCTGAAAATATGAATGACTCTGTTGTGGTTTAAACTAAGGCAGCCACTACCCCACCCTCCCTCCTTTCCTCCCTCCCCACCACTCCTTCCCCATTTATTTGCATGCCTACAATTTCCAGAGATTTTTCTCTTTGATTTTCTTATAATAATGAAATTCACCAAAGGGGTGCAGAGAGAGGGTTGTTTTGTTTCTTTCTTTTTAGGGCTTCACTGGAGGCAAATGGAGGTTCCCAGGCCAGAGGTCTAATCAGAGCTGCGTCTGCGACCTACAACACAGCTCACGGCAACGCTGGATCCTTAACCCCCTGATCGAGGCCAGGGATTGAACTGGCAACCTAGTGGTTCCTAGTCAGATTCATTTCCACTATGCCACGACGGGAACTCCCAGAGAGAGGTTTTTGAGGAGCCTTATAATTTTGATAGTCTATGGCCATATGAACTATTTTACTTAAGTTCTGAATGCTTCAAGAGAACATAGAACTCCCACAACAATGACAAGGAAACAAGGGAAGGGCCTCTGCTTTACTGCCAAGCAAGACCCATTAAATGGAGAGTAGCACCATCCTGTCCAACACAAAGCTTCCTTCTTTGTTCCTCAGGCTGTGATATAATGGATCTGTCCAGCTTGGAGGTTGTTGTCATATGGCCCAAGACAGACCTGTCTAAGAAGCCGCCTCTGGTTCCATTCGCATCCCTGGATCTGATGCCTTTGCAAACTGATAGGCCGACTCTGATATGAAAGATGACTGCACTCCGGAGATGGACAGACATCTTACAGTGCAGCCAAAGTTTCCTAAGTCCATTTTCTTCCAGACTGTGACAGGATTGCTCTTTGACATTTAAATTTACCCGTCATTTCGCTAAAGAAACAGTTTTTATTTTCATTTATTTACTTATTTATTTTTTGCTTTTTTGGGCCATACCTGCGGCATATGGAGATTCCCAGGCTAGGGGTCCAATTGGAGCTACAGTGGCTGGCCTACACCTCAGCCACAGCAACAGAGGATCTGAGCTGCATCTGCGACCTACACTACAACTCATTGCAACGCCAGATCCTTAACCCACTGGGTGAGGCCAGGGATTGAACCTGAAATGTCATGGTTCCTAATTGTATTCATTTTTACTGTGCCATGATAAGAACTCCAAGAAACAGGTTTTAAAACTACATTCCCCTTGGAGTTCCCGACGTGGCTCAGTGGTTAACAAATCTGACTAGGAATCATGAGGTTGCGAGTTCGGTCCCTGCCCTTGCTCAGTGGGTTAAGGATCCAGCGTTGCCGTGAGCTGTGGTGTAGGTTGCAGATAAGGCTCAGATCCCACGCTGCAGTGGCTCTGGTGTAGGCCGGTGGCCACAGCTCCAATTCGACCCCTAGCCTAGGAACCTCCATGTGCCGAGGGAGCAGCCCAAGAAATGGCAAAAAGACAAAAAACAAACAAACAAACAAAAAAACCCCAACAACTACGTTCCCCTTCTGAAATTAAAAAAAATAAATAAATAAAGGGAAGTGAATTTTCTTTTGAATGATTTGCCTCATTTCTACAATTGTGCTAAGGCCAGTGCCTACCACCTAAGACTAGTACAAGAATTAAAAGAAAATAAGTGTAAAATGCCCATAGTGTCTGAGAGATAGTAGGCCCTTATGTAGTTAGTGATGTTTCATAGTAGTATTTTTTTGGTTTATTTTCATTATTTAAATTTTTTTTTTTTCTTTTTTGGCCACCCCATGGCATATGGAGTTCTCGGGCCAGGGATCAGATCCAAGCTGCAGTTTTGACCTACACCACAGGTATGGCAATGGAGGATCCTTAACCCACTGTGCCAGGCTGGGATCAAACCTGCATCCCAGCACTGCAGAGATGCTCCTGATCCCATTGTGCAACAGCAGAAACTCCTTTATTTTTAAATGATCAAGTACTGAGAATATATTCTGTGTCATGTACTGTAATGCTTTTTTGTACAATTATCTATTATCCTCACAAGAGCTGTGAAAAATGGGCATAAAATTTGCCTTTTTCTGGTTATACTGTGATACAAACTGTAGAAAACTTAAAAAGCGAAGAAATTATAAATAGAAATTACATATTTTCCTCACTACTCAGAATGAATCCCTCACTCTTTTATTTATTTATTTATTTTTTGTCTTTTGTCTTTTGTCTTTTTGTTGTTGTTGTTGTTGTTGTTGTTGTTGTTGCTATTTCTTGGGCCGCTCCCGCGGCATATGGAGGTTCCCAGGCCAGGGGTTGAATCGGAGCTGTAGCCACCAGCCTACGCCAGAGCCACAGCAACTCGGGATCCAACCCGCGTCTGCAACCTACACCACAGCTCACGGCAACGCCAGATCATTAACCCACTGAGCAAGGGCAGGGACCGAACCCGCAACCTCATGGTTCCTAGTCGTTCCTAGTCGGATTCGTTAACCACTGCGCCATGACGGGAACTCCCCCTCACTCTTTTAGAATGCTTTGTTTTGATTGTTGGTTGCCCTTGCATATAAACTATACGTATTTTACAAAATTGGACTCATGCTGCAAATAAATGTGCTTCCTATATTCATTTAACTCTATGGCATGAGACTTTTTGCAGGACATTTAATATTTTTGAATAACCTTGGTTATTGTATATGCCTTCAAAAAGATGCATATGATCTTAATATTTATTAAGGTGGCTATAGCCCTCCCAGTTTATAGCTGGGAAAATTGACCACAGGACACCTGAATGGTGTGCTGAGGCAGGATGGTATATAGAGAGCAGACTCAAGACTCAAAGCCCATCTGCCTGCAAAACAGATGGGCTATGGCCCTGCTCTGTGCCCTGGTCTACCCTGGGGGTCACCTGAAGACAGTCCCAGTGATGCTGGAAAGGTGTTATCAGAATCCAGGTCCTTGTTCATGGAGCTGAAGAATGAACTTTGAGAATACACAGGCAGAAAGCAAGCAAAGTCTTTATTACAGGAAAGCAAATAGTTCCGGGGACAAGCTGGGAGGGAGGAAGGAGTCTCCCTCTCTATTGTCCTATAGGGTTTGTATCCCTTAAAGATGGGGGTTACCAGCATGGGGTCCAGAAAGATGTGGTTTTCTCCCATTGGCCTTGCCCAGTTACCTGTATCAGTCCTTGTCCAATAGGGGTCTTAGGAGTGGAAATGCACTCTAAGTTTTATGGTTTCTTTGCCCTTCTCTTCCTTAGACTGAGAATCACCATTCCCCTCATGCCTCTTCCATCAGTTGAGGGGTAAGTTAGAGATTAATGTCCATCTGGGCATAGGTACACTCCCTGTAGTAAACAAGGGCTGTGGGGATGTTACTCCCTGGAGCTCTTAAGCCACAAATGTTAATCAATGGCCATATCAAAAAATGTATCGAAACCTATGCTCCTACACTACCTATCTGAGTTATTACTCTGCCTCACCAGCACATGCCCACAGCTTCCTGCAACTCTCACTGAAGGTGCCTCCACCACAGCGGGTGCACTGGCAGTCCACCCCAGGTTTGTGTGCCTGACACACAGTGAGGCCAAACAAATCCAAATGGTGGAATTTGGAGCAGAGAAATGTTTATTAGTTGAGGAGGCATCAACCGGGAAGATGAGAGACCTGACTTATCTCAAACCTATCTTGCTGTCTGGCTGGGAAGCAAGATTTTTAAAAGCAAAATGGGATAGAAAAGGGGTGGGGGGTGTCTATGTGACCTTTAACTTCTTTCTAGGAGAGAGCAAAAGTGATAGTTGAGGCTTTTATTATTTACATGATGGTTTAAGAATTTCAATTCCTGTTAGCCCCCGCTGTTATATTTAAGACCTTTTGGGCTTGTTTTTGTGGTTGTTGTTGCTGTGATCCCTCACTTCTCTAATTAGTAGCTGCTTGAATGGGCTCTTTGGAACCAAGAGAAAGCCTAGGAAATTGAAGCTTCTTTCTACAAACAAGAAATAAGAGACATGGAGAGGGTTTTTCACCCAGGAGGGCCCTACAGAGTCCCAGTGCAGATTTATCCTTAGCCTGTCGGGGGTGGGGGGGCAAAAATTTTCCTCTACCCATCTTAGGGTCTCAACGGAAGCCCTTGTAACAAAAGGCATATTAACAAGAGAAAAACACACTAGTTCATTAACATGTGTCTCACACACACAACACATGGGAGTGTTACTGAACCCAGATTTGGCTGCTTGCCCCTCATAAGCCAGTATTTTTTTTTTTTTTTTAAGCCAGTGTGTTGAAGAGGCAAGTGTCAGTCAAAAGGAAAGGTACTTGAATCAGAAAAGTCAGCAATCTGGGGACAAGGTGAATCCTTTTTCAGAGACCAACTCTGAAGATTCTGCTCAGCCATAACTGTTTTTAAAGGGAAAAGAGGGAGAGAATCTCAGCGAATCATTGAGGCAAGAAGTTGGGTTCTGCATCTTTGTCCAAGGCACGGAGACTGGATGACCCTCTCTTCAGATATTATCTTGCCTATGGAGTTCCCATCATGGCGCAGTGGAAACAAATCTGACTAGGAACCATGAGGTTGAGGGTTCTATTAACCCTCCCTTAGTGGGTTAAGGATCCAGCATTGCCGTAAGCTGTGGCTCAGATATGGTATTGCTATGGCTGTGGCGTAGGCCAGCAGCTGTAGCTCTGATTCGACCCCTAGTCTTGGAACCTCCATATGCCGCAGGTGCAGCCCTAAAAAGCAAAAAAAAAAAAAAAAGGTATTATCTTGCCTGAGTGATCTGCCTGCAGGATTGCTAAGTGGGCTGTTAGGGATAGAGAGCTAGTCATTCTTTAACTGACTTCTTTTAATCTAGGAAAAGAATCAACAGGATAGACAAGGCATGGTGTGCATTCAGGGGAGTATAAGTTAGGACTTAGGTTAAATTCCCTAGTGATCTTTCAAGGCTGGAGGGGAAACGGAAATGGGCAAATAGGAAAGGGGAAAGAGCTGTTTTCAGGAGTACCCAGAGATGAGTGATTTAAAGAGGTGGCTTAGAACTCCCGGTTATATGGCATCTTCAACAGAGAACAGGACATCTGTAGAGAAATGCCCAGAAAAAGGAATGTGGCTTTTGGCCTCCAAGGGTGGCAAACTGTGGGAAGAGAGGAAATGAATGGAGCATGGTTTGTTTGTGAATTCCTCAAAGAGAGTTTTTCCTGCTTTTGTTGTGTATTAATTGCCTCCAACTCAAAATAATTTTTATGTCAAAGGAGTATATTTTGGAATGAGCTATTCTGGTTTCCTGCAGCTCCAACATGTCCCAGCCTGAAAGTGTCTGGAGTTAAGGCCCTGGGAGCCCTTCTGGGTAAAATGCTGGGATGGGGGTGGGCACGTGAGTACCCAGCTTCCTTACCCTCAAGGAGAAATTCACAGGCATGCTATGCATAGCCCTGCAGTGCATGAGATTGCCCACAGGGCTGCCAACTCATCTGTGCAGATTTGCTGCTGTTCTTGCTCCACAGCGCCCTTCCCTACTTCCTCAAAGTGCTTTCCCAATAACCAATGGTGAGCAAAACCTCTTGCCTTAGGGCCTCCATCTGTGGTTATATTCAAAGTAAGAATCTCAGACACACCCATATTCTGTATTCTTCAGGATAGCTTGGTGACCTGTCCATCCAAAATCTCCCCTGTGTGGACTTTATCCTTATACCTACAGAGTCTATTCCTGGGGCAGGTAACACTTAAGACAGTGATAAGCTTCATGCCTATAGGCTTCATGGCTTAGCAAGTTCGTTCATATGTTCATACACCAAATTTTATTTATTTTTTATTTTTCAAAAAATTTGTATTTTTTTAAAAAAATAGTTGATTACAATGTTATGCCAATTTCTGTTGTACAGCAAAGTGGTCCAGTCATACATATACATACATTCCCTTTATTGTGTTATCTTCCATCATGGTCTGTCCTAAGAGACTGGATATAGTTCCTGTGCTATTACAGTAGGACCTCATTTCTTATCCATTCTAAATGTAATAGTTTGCATCTACTAACCCCAAAGCCTTCAAAGAAAACCTTTAGATGAGCAGGACAGTTCTCATCAGACCCATTTTAGAGGAGTTAAAAAATTGGTGCAGATTAGGTTAGTTACATGACTCAGAGTCTCAAAGGGAGATAATTGTTATTTTGTCCAGTTTCCTGCTGAATCCCATTACAAACAGATTCTCTGTTAAGTATTCCTAGATTGTTCCATATTCCAGTCTGAAGTAAAAAGGAGCTACTATTGATTGTCGACTGGAGAAAAACAATAATAATTGGTTAATTAAAAATAAATAAGGTGCTTAAAATCCTTCAAACTACTAAGTTTCAATGTTTTCCCCATGAATTTAATGAATTAGCAATACAGTTAAAATAGAAACAAGTTTAACCTTCTCTGCTAAAACAGAATGAATAAAATATGAAAAATGAAATGTCACTGTTTTCAAAAGTAACCTTTTTTTGTACACTTTTTTTTTTCTTTCTGACAAAATGTTCTGTTAGAGCTAATTGGTCAATATAGGAAAGTATGCAAAAGGAACTTCATTCTGGGTGGAAAGTCTTGAAAGAACTGAATGCAAAAAATGGTGTTGCTCTGGGGAAAGTCTGAGATTTCAGTCTCAATAAGACTACACAGAATGCAGCTCACTGCTGAGGCTGCCCTAGAACCTGCTGCTCTTGGATCCAATTGAGTTCTCAGTCTTAGAGAATCCACCACCCCCATCATTTTGATAATGCTCTTCTTAATCCTAAACGCAAGATCTCTTTGATTCTGACACCAACCTCTTTTCTTCAACTACCAACTGGGGACTGTTACTTAGATGTTCTTGAATGGCTTCAGACTCAATGTTGTTAGAAGTAATCTTGCCAACTGACATCACTGTCTCTGTCTACATCTTCCTTTACCCTAGAGATCTTGGATCTTCATTAACTCATTCTTCTTCACTGTTCTCCATCCCCAGAGACTAATTCTTAGTAGATTTTTCCATCCAAAATGGGATCCCAGGAATTCCCGTTGTGGCTCAGTGGTGACAAACCCTACTAGTATCTATGAGGATGCGGGTTCGATCCCTGGCCCTGCTCGGTGGGTTAAGGATCCCATGTTTCGGTGAGCTGTGGTGTAGGTCATCTGTGGTGTAGGTCACAGACACAGCTCAGATCCCAAGTTGCTGTGAGGTAGGCTGGCAGCTGCAGCTCCAATTCGACTCCTAGCTTGGGAACTTTTATATGAAGGGATCCATTTGCCATAAAGCCAGGTAATGACCTCTGCTTGAGTTCTCTTGTAGAAGTCCCAGTAAGGGACCGTAGATAGAGAGGGAAGCCTAGGGAACTTTGGAAGAGCACTGCAAGTTAATAATTGCTCAAGAAAGCCATCAGAATGAGACAGGCTTGCTTCACTAGTGGAGGCCTGAAATATGCCTCAGGTAATTGGGTGGGGGGTGGGGTGAGGCCTGAGTTCAGGTTCAAACCAAGGGTGGGAGTTTAAGGACCACCCTTCTGCTGATTTGAATGCAGTCTTAGTTTGACTTTATAGAGTCAAATACTCTCTTACTGGATAAGAAGGAGGAGCTGCTACACAAGAAAGAGGAAGAGGCAGTCTTTTCCCAACCCCACTCCCCTTGGATTCTAGAAATGTAGCCCACCTAATCCTCAGGGCAGAGCTTTCTTGCCTGCCTGCTTGTATCTCTCCAAATGCCTTATCTTAATAAATCTATTTCTTGCCTATCACTTTGTGTCACTGAATTCCTTCTGCACTGAGCCACAAAGATTCTGAACTTCAGTAAGTCCAGACACGTGGTGATTGATTCCAATTTAAAAATCATGGGTTCTGGAGTTCCCATGTGGTGCAGCGGAAATGAATCCGACTAGGAACCATGAGGTTGCAGGTTCGATCCCTGGTCTCGTTCAGTGGGTTGAAGATCTGGCGTTGCCATGAGCTGTGGTGTAGGTTGCAGATGAGGCTCGGATCCAGCGTTGCTGTGGCTGTGGCATAGGCCAGCAGTTGTATCTCCAATTAGACCCCCTAGCCTGGAAACTTCCATATGCCTTGGGTGTGGCCCTAAAGAGGACAGCAAGAGAAAAAATCATGGGTTCAAGCCCCAGTCTGAGTTTAGGCTAGGTTCAAATCCTGGCATGTGGGTTCAAGTCCCAGTCTGGGTTCTGGCTGGGTTCAAGTCATAAGTGCTGTCAGTTTTACTCTCAGCTGCCTCTCAGTCCATCCAGCTCACCCCCTTTCTCCAGGCACCATCAGAGCCTTCCTCTGAACCTGTCCCCCAGTGACTCCTCCTGTACCAAGTGTAATTTCCTTTGTTGGATTCTCAAAACCCTTCCTGCTATGTCTGCATTTTGGGCCAGCTCTATTCTATTTTATTCTGCTCTGTGTAATTCCTATATTTGTCTAGGGTACAAAGTCCCAGAAATCACTGCTCTTTCAGCCCACAGTTTTTTCATTAGTTTTTACAGGTGCACCAACAGATGTTCTCTGAAGGTAGGGTTTAGTTCTGATTTTCCACTAAAATGCATGGTACAGTGTTAATTACCATTTACAGTATTAATTACCAGTTAATTAAGCACAGTAGAAATTCCGTATTATTATTCATAGGCTCACTAAGTTTAAATGCTAAATCCTCATTTTTGAGAGAAAGGAGTACATACTGCAGATACCAATAAACAAATCTATTATACCAATATCCTCGGCCATAGAGTAAGTTTTAATTTCTTACAAGTTATGGTCACTAACTTCTTATGTTGGCCCTTGTGACTATCACAGGTGACCTGTTGCCTCGGGGCCAGTAGGTTGGGAAGGATCTTTGTAGCTCACACCCCAGGCAAAAATAAATTGTTGCCCAGATCAGGTGTTCCTGGTGATAAGGTTCTTGTCTGGTCCATCATAGAAGGAATTTAGAAACAAGATGGAAGTAAGAAAATAAAGTGAGGATTTATTTAAGTTAGAAAATCCCTTCTTAAAGGGAGGGGAGCAGCTGCCTTATGTTTCTCTGGCATGCCAGTTTTGTTTTGCTTTGTTTTGCTTTTTAAGGCTGCACTCTCAGCATATGGAGGTTCCCAGGCTAGGGGTCCAATGGAAACTATAGCCACCGGCCTATGCCACAGCCACAGCAACATGGGATCCGAGCCATGTCTCTGGCCTACACCACAGCTCAAGGCAACACTGGATCCTTAAGCCACTGAGTAAGGCCAGGGATCGAACCCATATCCTCATGGATCCTAGTCAGATTTGCTAACCACTGAGCCATGAAGGGAACTCCTGGCATACCAATTTTGAGGGACATACAGATGAATGTGTGGAATATTTACTGGGAAGGTGGGGCTTAGGGATAGTATTCCCTGATTTTCGTTCCAGCTCCACTTTACTGAAGGGAGAAGGGATTTTTGTCCTTATTTAGCTTTCATTGGAAGTGTCATGGCATCAGTGCATGATGGGTACATCTTATCTGCAAGGCTAATTTTATTGTAATGAGGGCATAATGAGCAACTAGTTATATTCAGATGCTAGAGATTCTTCCACCTTTCTTTGTCTGCTTCCAGGGCACTTATCACCCCAAAATATGTGGTCTCCTGTCAGTCTGGAGGTTCCTGCTTTTCTCTGTCTGTTTATGGGCCCCACTATTTACATGAGTGGTTTCCAATGCCACCTGGCCCCATACCCCCTTTTCTCTGCTCATATAGCTACCTACCCACTGTAGCAAAAGGTGTGGCAGCCAGTGGGCAGAAATTCCAGGCTGCTTTGGGTTGGCACAGAATCCAGTCAGCCAGCTCCCGAATCTCTGCTTCTAACTCTGCTGGCTTGATCAGATTTTTGCTGGTGAAGCTTTGAAAAAGAGGAAGAAATGCACACTTCTCTTCAAAGAGTGGCTGGTGGGGAGGCCCTTGCCTCCAGTCCTCTCTCCCCACACAATCAAAACCTCATCCTTGGTTAACCAAGCTCTCTTCTCCTAACTACAGAAGAAAGGGCACACTCATGTGGTAGGTGGAAAGAGGAAAACAAATGAAATACTGCACCAGTATTCATTTCACAAGGTAAAGCTCTAATAGGTGAGTCAAGTGGTGCTTGAATTTGACCACTTAGAAGCAAGTTAACAATAGTGGAAATGAGTGTGATTTCCAAGTCAGTACTTCCCAACTCTGGCTGTTCATCAAGGTCACGGAGGTGAAGGGATGATTTCAAGATACCTATATCTGAGCCCAAACAACCACAAATAAAAATTTTAACTCAGGGGGTGCTCAGGTATGTGCATAATAACAGACAACAACAACAAAAAAACCCAGAACTACCCAGGGAATTTTGAGCATGTGGTGTTAGACACCATCATTTTAAGATGTGGTTACAGGGGGCAGATGTATGTTTAAGTTCCTTTCTGCCTTAGGAGTCTGCGATTTGGCTGAATACACCAAGTACTATGTCAAAGAAGGTCATCGACAAGGAATTACAAAGGAAAAGCATAACTTGGTGGAGAACAAATAAGTTCTGTAGCGCATGTCATTAAATTGTATCCTCTCACAAAATAGACGGAAACACATCTATGTGCTTAAGTTACTTCCAAAACTTAAAGGAAAAAGATCTATTGGCTGACCTATTGGATTCCAAATGGCCACAATTTGCAACATGTATTGACTTCCCATCTCAGAGCTAAGGAGTATTTGAAATCTGGTTGGAAATATCCTTTGCAATCTTTTCATGTAGGAAAGGTTCAAAACTGAATCCACAAGTAGGAAAAGTTCAAGTAGGAAATTTGTCAACAAGGACAAATTCAAAGGAAATTGACATTTAAAATGAGAGAAAGATAAACCATTACTTTCTCAAAATAGTGAATTTTCCCAAGTCCCTTCAAATTCCTGGATTGTTTGTCACTTTCTACAGTGTTCCTTTCCATTTTCCTATTCAGATAATATGCATGGGTTTCCTTATAAAATGTCAGGTCACATTGTAACCAAGCTAGTGCCCTGGGGAGCTCCTGGGCACACAAGCCTTTCTGTGTCCTCCATTGCTTACTGGATCAGGTGGGCTACAGTTTTATCAGAAAAGGACCACCTCTTCCTCTTTCTTGGAGCAGTAGCTCCTCCTTAGTATCCAGTAAGGAGTGTATTCAAATCAGCAGAAGGACAGACCTTAAATTCCTGCCATTGGTCTGAATCTGAAGGCAGGCCTAATCCCATCCCAAATGTCCTGAGGTAATTCTCACACCTCCACTAGTCTAGCGCGCCTGCCTTGTTCTATTGGCTTTCTTGAGCAGCTATTAACTTAACGGTGATCACTTAACGGTGATCTCCCAGAATGCCATAGGTTTCCCTCTCTATGATCCTTTATTGGGACTTCTACAACTACCTGTGCCTACTACATCCCCATAAAAACCCCCAACAAATGTAAGAACTACTTGATGAAGCATTCTTCATTCTGGGAAGGAGGACCACCAGAACCCCCAACAAATGTAAGAACTACTTGATGAAGCATTCTTCATTCTGGGAAGGAGGACCACCAGAACACCAGCTTTGAGAAACAATGCAAGCTTGCCCCTACCCTGATCCTTACCTAAGGCCCTGATTCTCATTCCATTCCCCAAACTATAAAACCACCTCCTAATCCCTTCCAAAGGTGATGCAGTCTTTAAGGCATTAGTCTGTTGTGGCCCCCTTTGCCTGGGAAAGCAATTAAGCTATATTTTTCTCCTTTACTCAAAACTCTGTCTCTGCATTTCAGTTTGGCACTGGCAGACAGAGGCCAAATTTTGGCAACAACATCACTAGTCCACCACTAACAAAGTCACAGAGAAGCACTTGGATTTTCGCAGAGAGCTTTGATGCATTTTGCCACTACTTTTAATATGCTTTCAATGTAAAGTATCACCAAATGAGAGGTTTTTATTTTGAAACAGATGTGAGCAGTCTTGGAAGATTTTGTTTCAGAACTTATTTGACTCTATGGCTGGACTTGAAAATATACTGCCAGTGACACTCTTGGGAGTCACTTTCATTTGTTTATTTATTTTTTGCTTTTTAGGGCCTCACCTATGGCATGTGGAGGTTCCCAGGCTAGGGGTCGAATCAGAGCTGTAGCTGCTGGCCTACGCCACAGCCACAGCAATGTGGGATCCCAGCCGTATCTGCAACCTACACCACAGCTCATGGCAATGCCAGATCCTCTACCCACTGAGCAAGGCCAGGGATCAAACCCACAACCTCATGGTTCATAGTCGGATTGGTTTCCACTGCACCACAACCGGAACTCTGGGACTCATTTTTATAGGCCACTTTTAAGCAATCAGCAGAACTTTAATGCCTTGGTGTCTATTGATTTAGGGTAATGTCCCAGAAAGGAAAATGTGTATTTTCCACTTCAAAATAAAACCTCCTGGATCTGAAACTCCACCTGAGATATTCCTTTGGATTCATTTGTTGCTGAATGTGAGACAGTTAAACCTACTCAAAGTCATTTACACCATAGTGTGAGCTAGTTCATTAGCCACTTTCTGCTGTGACTGCCAGCTGTTACTTCCATTAGAGAATAAAGTGGATAGTGATACTTCCAGGATAGCAAATTGCTGTGAAGACCACTGACCCCCTTTGGGGAAAAGGCAGGAATTCCTCTGCAGCAATGAAGACTTATATCTGAAGTAGCAGTGAGGTAGGTCTGCCTGGGGCTAAGGAGATTGTTCCTCCAGCACCTACCTTTAGGCTCTTTGTCTACACCCCTTAGCTATCAGCTGGAAAAAGAGAACCAGTGAGCTCCTAAAACCCCATCTGGATTCCCAGGATTTTCTGGGTGAATTTGAAGGTCCTTTTCCTCCTGTGTTTGATTTGCCCTTTAACCAGCTGTTCAATAGTAGTGAAGTGGGGAGAATGAGCCGCGGGTGATAGTGTGGGAGAACCCTGGGGAATGGTGAGGGATTTGGGCTATGAACCCTTCCCTGGGTCTGCCTGAGGACATCCTGAAGGTCAGAGCAACATGAAAGTCAAAGGAAGAATCTGGGAGTGTGGGAGAAGACGAGTCATGCTCAGAAGAGAGAAGCTGGAACAGTGCCTGAAGATTTCTTGTCACTGTGGTGCCATCATTTTCCCTCTCACCCCAGTCGAAGCTTTGGAAGACACCTTTGATTCCTTCTTTGCACAGTAAGTCACCACACACAGCCCTCATCCCCTGGATATTCCATCAGTGGCTTCTCTCTTCCACAGCTCCATGGTGCCTAGGTTACCTTGTCACCTCTCACCTGGGCTGTGGCAGTTTTCTTCTACCTGATCTCCCAGCCACCAGTCCCAGTCCCTGTAAATCCACACTTCACAATATAGCCATAAAGATCTTCTCAAAGGGTAACTTTTCTTCCCTCAACCTTTAAAAGATGTTCCATCACCCCAAATGGGTTCCCTGAATTGTGGGACCCTTGCCACTGGCAGCTCCAAGGTTCCTTTTAGAGACTCACGGCGACAGTGTTCGCTCACAAGATTCCACATCACCAAGCCTGTTCCCTTTCCAACTTCATCTCCATCCTTCTAAGTGAAAAGTTGGCCATGTGCACTTGATGGCTTTCACACTCTTCGAAAACCTACTGATTTCTCTTTTTAGCCAAGAGATTGTAGGCTCAGAACCTTTAGGGCAAAGTATCTCGGAAGACTTTACACAAGAACTTTGTTTTTCCTTGACTTGATTCACTGTTATATTTACGGCAGATGATAGGGGTAATTACTTAGAATAGTAATAAAAGGTTTTTTTTAATAAAGTAAGTTTATTCCAGTTTTTTTTTAAGAAAAGATAATTCAATTTAAAGAGATTACTCAGATCTGGCAAACATTATGAAGATGAAACAGACTTGAGTTTGGAAAACACTGAGCCCACGGCACGGCATGTGGTCCATCACTTAACACCTGCTCAAGGCCTCCAGTTGAGGTCTCCACCTCCATCTCCAGCCATGCTGACAGCCACCTGCTCCCAGGGCCCTGGGCCCCTGTCTGGAGTGAGGACTCTGGCTACTTCTCATCTAGCAGTGATTTCTGCATTCTTTGTGTCTCTGCTCGGCTTTCTGCTTCTCCAAGTAGTTCTCCCACTGTGCTTCCCCGCTTCCTGTCCACTAGGAGAGATGGCCTGGCTGAATTTCCTTATTCTTCATCTACTTTATAGTAGAACCCCTGTCCCCGCTCTGCCCTCATGGAACAGGTGGCCAGTGGGGCTGAGACCCCCATGTAAAGGAATGATGTGATTGCAATGTAATGCAATATCTGCTATGCTAACAGTAACTAAGATTTATTGAGTGTGTATTGTGTGCCAGATATGCTGTTTGTATATAGTATTTTAAGTTTTCTTCAAAGGAAAATTTAAAATACTATATACAAAGGAAGTAATAGTACTATACCCATTCTACAGATGAGAAAACTGAGGTATAGAGATAAAAAAAAATTTCTCAAGGCCACAGAAATACAGATAGTAACTAACTAGGAAGGCAGTGGCCAGGGTTATTTGGGGATATGGGCTTTTGGTTCAAGGCACATTTAAATGTAAACGCACCTGGATGTCACTGTCTCTAAATTTTCTAGGACACAGAGGGATATGAAGGAGATCGGAGACCTTGTGTGAAGCAGGAGCCAGCAGTACCTGGAACCCTTCTTCTGTCCCTACTTGTGGAGGAATATAACAGAGAAGGCCTAAAATAGTGTCTGTGAGCATGACTACTGGACACCTTAGGGGTGGTGATGGCAGAAGCCAATTACATTTCCCTGAGATTCTAAAATGACCTTGTTATCTCTCATGCAGTCTAAAATCTCACTGCTTTAAAATAGCAGTGAGGGAGTGGGGAGTTCCCCTTGTGGGCCAGGGGGTTAAGAATCTTAAACAGTGTCTGTGAGGATGTGGATTTGCTCCCTGGCCTTGCTCAGTGGGTTAAGAATCTGATGAGTTGCCACAAGCTGTGGCATAGGTCACAGATGCAACTCACATCTGGTGTTGCCATGGCTGTGGTGTAGGCCAGCAACTGCAGCTGTGATTTGACCCCTAGCCTGGGAATTTCCATATGCTGCAGGTGTGGCTGTAAAAAGAAAAGAAATATATAGCAGTGTGTTTTTATGCATATCATCTCCTTTCTGCTCATACCCACCCTTGTAGGTATGCTTTCTTAGCCCATTTTACAGTTAAGAAAACTGAGGCTCAGGGAAGGTAAGCACTTTGTCCAAAATCAGAGTTGCTTAATGCAAAGAGCCGGGGCAGAAATCTGAATTGTTATTTACAAAAATCAATGTTTTATTTTTATTTTTTTATGATACTATATCAGCTCTCTTAATGAAGGGCAAGAATTTTGTTAGTTTGGATTCATACTACATCTGAAAATGACAGGCCAGCTCACTGGGCATGATTTCTAGTCTAGGATGGTGTGGGAAAAGAATAAGATTGTTGGAGTTCCTGTCATGGCGCAGTGGTTAAATCTGACTAGGAACCATGAGGTTGAAGGTTCAATCCCTGGCCCCGATCAGTGGGTTAAGGATCCGGCATTGCTGTGAGCTGTGGTGTAGGTTGCAGACGTGGCTCAGATCCCGAGTTGCTGTGGCTGTGGTGTAGGCTAGCAGCTACAGCTCCAATTAGACCCTAGCCTGGGAACCTCCATGTGACATGGGTGCGGCCCTAGAAAAGGCCAAAAAAAATTTTTTTTTAAAGGAATAAGATTGTTAAAAACAAATCATTCAAAAAGGATTCAAATGAACTTACTTGCAGAGCAGAAACAGACTCACAGACTTTGAAATCAAATGTACGATTACCAAAGTGGACAGGTGGGGGAGAAGGGATGGACTGGGGGTTTGTGATTGGCCTATGCACACTGAGGTATGCATGATTGAGGTATGAGGTATGGAATGATTGGCCAATGGGGACCTGCTGTACAGCACAAGAAACTCTACCTAATATTCTATGATGGTCTATATGGGAAAATAATCTGAAAAAGAAGGGGTGTGTGTATAGGTCTAACTGAATCACTTTTTTGTACAACACAAATTATCACAACATTGTAAATCAACTATACTTCAATAAAACTTTTAAAAACAAGGAAAAAAAAGCCCTAGACCTAATAACTCTATGAATTCAGTAAAATATTGGCTCCCTGTGGAATGGTTGTGTCCAGATTGGCCTCCCTGGGGGCATCGCCAGGGCTGCCCAAAGGAGCTGGAAGGAAAACCTTCCTGGCAGAGCCAGGCACCCTCTGCTTCCTGATCTGCCAGGCTCAGGTCTGAGGGTTGGCCCCTCACTGGTTTCTGTTCTGCTGCTCCTTTCCCATCCTCAAGCCCAAATGGCTGGACCACTTGCCGTGTCTACAGTCCCATGTGACTGTCTTTAGACAGTGATGCAAAAACTGACAATCAATCCTGGGCTAAAGGCTGGTGGGGCGCCCTGCTGCCAGTGTGAGGTGCCTCATAGGACAGGGATCCTCTCTCTCTATCCTCCCTGCACCACTACCCTGCTGGAAAGATTGTTTGCACTTCCATCAGGCTGAGGATGACCCTCCATGACATTGTCTAGCACCGTGCCTGATACAGAAGTGTTTGGTGAATGAACAAAGAAGTGACATCTGTCAACTACATCTATGGGAATCAATTGGTAATATTCCCCTTCTGGAAAGTAGGGTTTGTAATTTAATATATTTTCACATGCCTTCCTCTCCTCCACCTCAATGCTTAGAAGCTGTCTCATAACAATGCTACCTAAAAGCTGGTTGATGGAGTGAAAGAAGAAACCATTTTCTGGAACCCTGCTCCTTCCTGGGCTCTGAAGTTCCCTCATCTAATCTTTAGTCTAAAACAGGCTCCATTTATTCGTATTTAAAAATGAAGATGATGGAATTCTTGCTGTGATGCTGTGAATTAAGTATCTGAATTGTCTCTGCAGAGGCTCCAATTGCTGTGGAGGTGTGGGTTGGATACCTGGCCTGGCACAGTGGGTTAAAAGATCTGGCAATTGCCACAGCTGTGGTGTAGGTCAAATATGAGCCACAGCTACAACCTACACCAAAGCTATGGCTCAGATTCAATCCCTGGCCCAGTACTTCCATCTACCAAAGGTGCGGCTAAAAAAACAAACAAACAAAAAAAGAAAACCCTGAAGTTAACATTCTTCCATCCTAGACGTATTCTCTATTCCAACTGCTATTTTTTTTTGAAAGGGACAAGTGCAGTAACGGTTACAGAGCTATGAGAGAGCAGTGCAAGTTGATCATTTCTTGGTGCCGTGGAATGATTCCAATGTCTCCGGTTCATTTCTCCCTCTTTCACCATTGGGCTTTCTTGCTTCCTGAGCTGGATTATATCCTCCAGGTTACGAGAAAAACTGTATTAAATCTAATGGTCAGCTGTGTCCAGGGAGTCTGGAAAAGTGAGCTCATTCTCTCTCTCTCTTTCTGTATTTTGTCAGAAATGGGTGTGTGTGTGTGTGTGTGTGTGTGTGTGTGCCTGCCTGCACATGCATCCTGAGAAGGCTTAGTTCCCCTCCTCATATCACACTGAGTTACTGTTATCTAGGGCACTGTGAACCATGTGAAAAGAACGAATTTTAGGTGGTCCTCCTCTTTCCCTTTTCCCCTGTCTTTTGTTAAGACAAAGATGCCCAGAAAAGGCATCCCCCATGTTCTCCATGCTGATATGTAGCTGTTGACAACTGGAGCCATGGGAGTGGTTGGGTCCCTTTCAAGTGATGACATTGAACTCTGGCAGGCAATTAAGTCCAACATCCAAGGCAGCCCGTGAGTCTGATCCTGGGAGCCACAGCTTGTGCCGCACCATCTTGTTCTCCCAGGGCTGGACTCTGTGACCAATATCATTTGATGACAAATGTGACTGTCTCTTCTGAGATTAGATTAGACAACCCCTAGAACTTTCATTTTGGTCACCTTCTCTTCCTCAGATCATTCACTTTGCGGAAGCCAACTTCACCTTGTAAGCGGCCCCAGGGGCAGGTCTGCATGGTGAACTGGAGCTTTCTGCCAGCATCTCTGTGAATGAGTTTGGATCTTCCAATCCAATGAAGCAATGGGACAACTGCCTGATGCCCCAGGAAACGTTTTGACAGCAACTTCTAAAAAGACCCTCAACCAGATTGACCCATCTGAGGTACTCCGTGACTCCTAACCCTTGTAAGCCAAGTGTGATCAATGTCTGTTATTTAAACTGCTAAGTTTGGGAAAGTTTTTTATACAGAAATAGTTAACTAGTACAGTTAGATGAAGGCAGTTGAAATCAAACAGACTCGGGCTGGCATTGCTGCTTTCTGGCTGTGTGATCCCATGGATTCTTTACCTCTGAGCTCCAGGTTTCTCATTTAATTTTTTGGGGGGGTCTTTTTGTATCTTTAGGGCCACACCTGTGGCATATGGAGGTTCCCAGGCTAGGGGTCTAATCAGAGCTGCAGCCACTGGCCTACACCAGAGCCACAGCAACTCGGGGTCCGAGCATCTGCGACCTACACCACAGCTTACAGCAACGCAGGATCCTTAACCCACTGAGTGAGGCCAGGGATCAAACTCACAACCTCATGGTTCCTAGTCAGATTCACTTCCACTGCGCCACAACAGGAACTCCAGGTTTCTCATTTAAAATAGCAACTTTAGGAGTTCCCGTCGTGGCGCAGTGGTTAACGAATCCGACTAGGAACCATGAGGTTGCGGGTTCGGTCCCTGCCCTTGCTCAGTGGGTTAACGATCCGGCGTTGCCGTGAGCTGTGGTGTAGGTTGCAGACGTGGCTCGGATCCCGCGTTGCTGTGGCTCTGGCGTAGGCCGGTGGCTACAGCTCTGATTCAACCCCTAGCCTGGGAACCTCCATATGCCGCGGGAGCGGCCCAAGAAATAGCAACAACAACAACAACAAAAAGACAAAAAAAAAAATAAAAACAAAATAAAAAAAATAAAATAAAATAGCAACTTTATCCTGGAGTTCCCACTGTGCTGGCACAGTGGGTCAAGAACCTGACTGCAGCAGCTTGGGTCGCTTAGGCGGCATTTGTTCAATCCCTGGCCCAGTGCAGAGTGTTATAGAATCTGGTATTGCTGCAGCTGTGGCTTGGATTCAATCCCTGGATGCAGGAGTGACTATAATAATAACAATAAAATAAAATAAAATCAACTTTATCTCATAATTTCAACCTCCTAGAGATATGATAAAATGGGGGGAAAAGAGTGCAGCATACTTAATACTGGAATTGTCCAGTGTTAGTGATGGTTCAGTGCTGATTAATTACTAATTAACTTGAAGAAACACTGGATATTAATCCAAATATTTTCAAAAAAACACCTCCTCATCTACAGTTGGTAGGCAAATAGTTTCTAATGAAGGCAGTTGGATAAAATATATTCCCTAGTAAGAATCCAATGTGCAGTCTACAGATGAGATGGATGGGAAGCAGGTAAAAATGTTGGCTATCTGGTGACCCAGAAGGGGCCCCTTAGCCTGATTGATTTGCATATTAGTATAAATCAGCAGGACCTGGAGAGTTTGGGCATGATGGCCCCTACCCTGGCGGGATGTCCTGCTCGGGCAGACATGAACAACAGCTTCTCTCCTTAAGGATGTTGAGTGTAAGTTTGAAAAACTTCCTATTTTCCTATAACTTCAACACCCCCACAAGCAGGCTGTGAGCACCTCTCCCAGGTGACCAGGTTAGTGTTAGAAGGTTGGTCCTTGCTTCTTGCCCTCCCCTTAAATGACCTAGCAACATTCAAGTGCACAGTGAGGAGTTTCCATTGCGGCTCAGTGGGTTAAAGACCCAACCATAGTCTCCCTGAGGATATGGGTTCGATCCCTGGTCTTGCTCAGTAGGTTAAGGATCCTGCATTGCTGCAAGCTGAAGCATAGGTCGCAGATTCGGCTCAGATCCTGCGTTGCTGTGGCTGTGGTGTAGGCCAGTGGCTTCAGCTCTGATTAGACCCCTAGCCTGGGAACCTCCATATGCCATAGGTGTGGTCATAAAAAAAAAAAATGCACAGTGAAATTTTCTCCTGTCTCTTGCTCTATCCTGTATCCTCCATCCTGAGCCCCAGTGAAGGCACTTTTTTTTTTTTTTAAACCATGGGTGCTCACCCTTTCTTGGGCTCCCTGCCTGATTGGTTGAGTCTGCTCCCTGGTAGTTCCTCCCATGTGGCCCCTGAGAGTGTAGTAAATCTCACTTTATTCGGCCCCTTTTTCATTATTTCCCATCTGCACTGAATATCAAAACAACCAATTTTAAGTAATATCAGGAGTACTTATAACGCAGAGGATTTATCCTCAAGACAATTTGTAATAGAGGTGAGGAAACAGTTCCTATTGTATAGAGAGAAACAAAAACACTGAAGCACAGAGAACTTGGCCTCTTGCTGGAGGTGGCTGGCTGGACATGCATGAAGCTAGAAACCCCATCCCACTCTTGGCCTCTGAGTCTCTTATCTCATCCCAAAACAGCTGAGATACCTTCAACCTCTTATTCTTGCTTCACTGGAAGGAGAAAGATCACAAAGGCCAGCATAGTAACTCATGCCCCACGCTTGTTAGGTAAAACTCAGGTTGAAGGCATTGCCTAGGACTTCTGTTCAAGGCTCTGCTTCTTGGACCCCACATATGAAATGCAGGCCAGAAGAGTCCTGCATCTAGGAGACGGTCAGGGGCTCCAGATGCGAACTTAGGCTACCTCCATCATTTGGGGTCTCTACTGACCTTCCACTGCTTCTTTGCTCTCAGGGACACACTGCCCTCCTCGTGGTTCTGTGATACAGAGAAGGCTGCAGAGCTGGTCAGAGCTCTACAGCACTGGGGATGCTGCCCAATTTCTCACGGTCAGAAGAAGCTTGCTGGAAAGCAAGCCCCGCCCCTCCCCATGCAGCTGGTGCTGGGGAGGACTCCACATTCACCCTCTGCATGGCGAATTACAACCCAGAGAGTCTGCCATGGTGGCAGATTTTACAGAATGGGTCTCTCAGGCTGCCAGATTCATGCCAGCTTTTTTGGTTACTTTTCTCCAGTTTCTCCAACTAGGGTTCCAATAAGAGAAACTATCAGATCACACATAGCTTAGGGAAGGGAGGAAACCATGGTCAAGTCTCTTTGGGTCACTGCCTGGGTCTGCAAATGAAACTGGCAAGGACAGATTAGGAGAAAAGCACATACATTTGCTTGAATTTGCACAGATACAAGGAAGCCTTCATAAGAGGATGACGTCCCACAGGAGTAGACAGAGCAGGAAGTTTTGTTTTGTTTGGTCTTTGCCATTTAGACAAAGAAATTATGAATCTGTAAAGAATTACAAAATGGCTTGGGCCAGGGGTAGGAAATGAAGAAATAACCAGGTGAGTAGGGGTGAGTTCCCAGGTTGATTGGTACAGATTTCTCTGCCCCAGATTCCCTTTCTCTGGTGATGAGAATGTCTCCCTTCCTCCTGGTTTGAAGGGGGAGGGGGACACCTTTCACAGAGGACATTTATCCTCTGCTTTCTGAGAAGAGGGGAGGACAGAGTGATATTTTGGCTTCTGTTACTGAAAAAGAGTCATTCCACTGAAGACTTGATGCTGAAGATATTAATATTTTGGGAGTGTGTATTGGACCCCATAAGTTGCAACTGCATTCTCAGAATCAGGGACAGTTAAGGTCACTTTAATTTTTGTTGGACTGGGGCACTCTTGGCTTGTTTCCAAGGGCCACTGTTTTGGAGAGCGAGAGGCTGTGGTGAGCTTGGGCTGGTCACCAGGGCAGCACTTCCCAAAGTGTGTTCCCAGTAACCCTAGACAGCCCAATGACTTTGAGTTATTCCTTCATGGTTTGTATTTTTCAAGTTTTAACCCAAAGTTCACCTTCTCGATGAGGTCTTTCCTAGCCACTCTATCCAAAACTGTAATGATTCTCCCCAACTACTTTTCCTACGCTCTCTTCTTTTCTTTTCCCCTCTAGACTAATCACCTGTAACAAATGAGATGTTTACTTATTTTGTCCATACAAGGATGTGAGGCAAGAAATTGCTTGTTTTATTTACCCTCTTGTCCTCAGAGCCTAAAACATTGTCTGGCATCTCATGTGTACTCTACAAATATTTGTCACATTAATTAATAGTGGTAGAATTAAGAGAAGGTGCACATATCTTGTTTTGCTGTGTTGTAATCTCTTAGTGTGTTAAAGTTTTTTTGTTTTTTTTTTTTGTCTTTTCTAGGGCTGCAGCCATGGCATATGGAGTTTCCCAGGCTAGGGGTCCAATCACAGCCATAGCCACTGGCCTGCACCAGAGCCACAGCAACTTGGGATCTGAGCCGTGTCTCTGACCTACACCACAGCTCATGGCAAATGCTGGATCCTTAACCCACTGAGCGAGGCCAGGGATTGAACCCACCACCTCATGGTTCCTAGTCAGATTCATTAACCACTGAGCCATGATGGGAACTCCTAAAGCATCTTAATATCTGCAAAAACTTCCTACATTTTGCCCCTTTGTGATTGATCTCCACCTTGGGCTGACATAAGCAGCAAAATTTTAAGGAAAACAATTGTAGGTCTGCTTGCCCTAGCACAATAAAGCCAACCTACTGCCTCTGGGTTGTGGTGAAGGAAGGTGCAGCGTTTATTATAGAAGCCAAGCAAGAAGTACAGGCAGCCCATGTTCAAAAGGCCCAACTCCCCAAAGGATTGCAAGGAAGGGTTTTTTAAGGTAAGGTGAGGGAGGGGATTCCCAGGTTGTACGACCAGCTCCTGCACAATACTCTGATTGGCTGATGGTAAGGTAACAGGATGGTATCAAGGGGTTAACATTATCAATCCTCAGGCTGCAGACATCTGGGGGCTATGTACTCATCAATAATTTAACTTCTTCCATCAAGTCATCAATCAGTTAACTTCTTCCATCTTGTGGGGGTTTTAGCGTCTATAAGACAACTCAGGAATGTGCATCAGACACTGTTATCTATGTCCTTCAGGGAGGAACTAAATATTCTGCCTTTAGATCTATCTCCTGCTTATATTTTTACCAGTTCTCCTGACCAAACTGCTACCTTTTTAAATTTGTTTTTTGTTTGTTTGTTTTTGTTTGTTTGGTTGCATCTGCAGCACATGAAGTTCCTGTGCCAGGGATTGAATCTGAGCCACAGCTGCAGCAATGCCAGAACCTTAACCCACTGTACCGGGCCGGGGATCCCACACCTCAACAGCAACCTGAGCTGCTGCAGAGACAATGCTGGATCCTCAACCCACTGCACTACAGTGGGAAATCTCAATTATCGATTCTTGAGCCCAGTTTTTGTGGCTCAGGGGAGGCCTGGAAGACTGCAGCTTTTCCACAAACAAGAAGCAGGCAGAAGGTCCTGTTCAGTTTCACTATTATGAATCTCACTTTGTGAAAAGTCAGACTCAGACCTATGAAGTGACTTCCCTAAATTCATACAGCTGAGTAGTGCCATAGCATCCTACAGCAGTATAATATGACCACAGAATTTTCTTCTTACAAATGCGGTTAGTGATTTAAGGGAGATTCAGAGAAGAATTCTGAAAAGCTTTGATGCTTTTCAAAGAAGGCTTTGATGTTTTCTTAAAGCCCAAGCCTTTTCTCCCTTTCTTTGAAGAACAATAAATTCATCAAACAGCATTTATTCTGGTAGGATCAAGGATCAGAAACATTTAAAGCAAAAAACTTCCCTTTTTTTCTTATTAAGGAATTTCACCTTTTGGTAACATCCAGGTGGGAGCATGGTCAGTGTCAGGCTACATAGTGGCATAGAGATGCCCACTTATTCTTCTCTGCAGTGGATTCCGGGTTGGAGTGATGCTAACTACTATTGGAAGGGGCTCCAGGTGATATATCCTTCCAGAGAATCAGACTGAATGCATTCAGGGACCTCCAGGAAAATTTTGTTAATTATAGCAGTAAAGTGGAGGTTCAGAGAAGTGTTTGCTGTGGACAGAGGTCACTTCTGATCTCAGCCTTGTCACTTACCATCTGTGTGTTCTTTGGTGGCTCAGTTCATTCAGGTTGCATTGCCTTTCCTTCCTAATAGTGTAAAACAAGAGGGAGCAGAGGAAGGCCTAGGCTGCTCTTGGGCTGGGGTGCTCCCTGGGATGGGGGTAGGTTGCCTGCTAGGTTGATCCAATGGAATTACCCTCTGGAGACTCTCACAGGATGATCCTTCTCTGCAGCTCGTTTGGAAAGCACCTCAAACCTACAAAAGACAGAGTTGCCATCGTGGCTCGGTGGTTAACAAATCCGACTAGCATTCATGAGGACGCTGGTTTGATCCCTGGCCTTGCTCAGCGGGTTAAGGATCTGGCGTTGCAGTGAGCTGTGGTGTAGGTCGCAGACATGGCTCAAATCCTGCATTGCTGTAGCTCTGGCATAGGCCAGCGGCTACAGCTCTGATTCGACCCCTTGCCTGGGAACATCCATATGCTGCTGGTGCAGCCCTAAAAGACAAAAAAAGACCAAAAAAAAAAAAACCCAAAACCCAAAAACCTATGAAAGACGTGGACACAGATCATTGATAGTGTTCTCCAAGGAGCCAGAAATTCTATTGGAAATGAGAAACACAAGCAGATTGACAAATGCTGAGGAATTCTCTGCAGCCTAGGATTAGTGTCCCAAAAGACGTAAATAATAAAAATGATCTCAGGATGTAGAGGAGAAAAAAAAGAAAGAGGCCATCAGCTAATGTAACCCAGGTTAATCACCATTGAAAGGTGGAGCCTTGCAGTTTAAGTAGGTGGGATTTAGGTAGGTTGAGAAGAAGGAAGAGAAAACACAGTCACTCAAAAAGTACCCACTATCACAGAGCAAAGGCTGGAATTCTCAGCTATCATTTAAGGCCTCTCCTGTACACCCGGACAACCTGTCCATGGTTTGTTACACATCCATCAATCAGAACTGCTCAGATGAACAGTCTCCCCTTGGTGTCTCCAAGGGATTAGCTCCAGGACTCCCACAGATGATAAAATCCTTGGATGCTCAAGTTCCTTATATGTAACCCATGCATATCTTCCTGCATGCTTTAAGTCATCTCTAGATTACTTATAAAACCTAATAATGCAATGCAAAAGTATGTCTATAGTTGCCTGCATGTGGCAAATTCAAGTTTTGCTTTTTGGAACTTTCTGGAATTTTTTTCTGAATTTATTTTATCTGCAGGTGATTGAATCCATGGATGCAAAATTTGTGTATTTGGAGGGCCGACTGTACTATGCACAGGCATTTTTTGTGTGTGCTGCGTATGCAGACAGGTAAGGAGCTTAAGTCCTGATGGCATAGATGGGTGATGGACAAATGAATATGTACACCAAGGTGACATTGGAGATAGTGATTAAGGTGGTGACCTTTCAATAGGGTTGTTGGGAACAGTTTCTCTGAAAAAGAGACCTTTGTGTTAAATCTCAAGTGATGAGAAATAGGTAACCATACCAAGAAAGAGGGAATAATTTTTGTTTGTTTGTTTGTTTTGCCATTTCTAGGGCTGCTCCCACGGCATATGGAGGTTCCCAGGCTAGGGGTCTAAACGGAGCTATAGTCGCCAGCCTATGTCACAGCAAAGTGGGATCTGAGCCACATCTGTGACCTACACCACAGCTCATGGCAACACTGGATCCTCAACCTACTGAGTAAGGATCCTGTCATGGTTTCTGTTGAGGCACTTTGGTAGCTGTTGATGGCATCAACAGACTCTCTGGAGAAAGCAACCAAAGGAAAATAGTTGGAATCCTTAACCCACTGAGCAAGGCCTGGGATCGAACCCACAACCTCATGGTTCCTAGTTGGATTTGTTAACCACTGAGCCACAACGGGAACTCCAAGGGAATAATTTTAAGCAGAGGAACAGTGAGTGGAAAGTCTGGAGGTGATGACAATCTTCTCCTATTCAAGGGACATAGAAGGTGGTCATGGGGCTGAGATGAGAAGTGTGGTTCATACAGGGGTATCACAGTGAAGGCAAGATAGGGAAAAGTGGTCCAGCCAGAGTGAGGGATTTAGGTCTTATTCTAAGAGCACTGGGAAACAACTTAGGGAGGAGATAACATGATATCTACTTTGACCAATGTGTGGGAAAGCTTGTGAGCCAGGCACTAAGGGCCAAAGCAGAAGCAGGAAGGGTCCATAAGAAGTCTTTACAATATTCCATGTGAATGTTGTATCCTGGACAGGGGCCATATGGTGGAAATGAAAACAGATGGATGGATTTGAGCTTTATTTTTGAAGTAGAATGAATAGGACCTGCTGACTCTCCCCCAAACCAATCCATCAGTAATCCACGTGTCACCCCAAATCCTCTCATGCCATATATACCACACACTTCAACACAACAGACGAAGCTCTCCTTTTCAGCCACACCCAAAACTCACAATGGCTCGAAAATAAAGCTTATCCATCATCGCTACCTCTCAAGGCCACTCCCATCCTTCAAGACCAGTCACATCTGACCTCTTCCCTCACTAGACCTGTCCTTTCTTTTATTTTTTATTTTTATTTTTTTGTCTTTTGTTTTTTTAGGGCCATACCCACACCATACAGAGGTTCCCAGGCTAGCAGTCCAATTGGAGCTACTGCTGCTAGGCTATGCCATAGCCACAGCAATGCCAGATCTAAGCCAAGTCTGTGACCCACACCACAGCTCATGGCAACACTGGATCCTCAACCTACTGAGTAAGGATCCTGTCATGGTTTCTGTTGAGGCACTTTGGTAGCTGTTGATGGCATCAACAGACTCTCTGGAGAAAGCAACCAAAGGAAAATAGTTGGAATCTTTGACAAGGGAGGCAAGAACATAAAATGGGAAAAAGAAAGTCTATTCAGCAAGCATTGCTGGGAAACCTGGACAGCTGCATGCAAAGCAATGAAACTAGAACACACCCTCACACCATGCACAAAAATAAACTCAAAACGGCTGAAAGACTTCAATATACGACAGGACACCATCAAACTCCTAGAAGAAAACATAGGCAAAACACTCTCTGACATCAACATCATGAATATTTTCTCAGGTCAGTCTCCCAAAGCAATCGAAATTAGAGCAAAAATGAACCCATGGGACCTCATCCAACTGAAAAGCTTTTGCACAGCAAAGGAAACCCAAAAGAAAACAAAAAGACAACTTACAGAATGGGAGAAAATAGTTTCAAATGATGCAACCGACAGGGCTTAATCTCTAGAATATATAAGCAACTTATACAACCCAACAGCAAAAAAACCAATAAATCAATGGAAAAATGGGCCAAAGACCTGAATAGACTGTTCTCCAAGGAAGATATACAGATGGCCAGCAAACACATGAAAAAATGCTCAACATCGCTGATTATAAGAGAAATGCAAATCAAAACTACCATGAGATACCACCTCACACCAGTCAGAATGGCCCTCGTTAATAAGTCCACAAATAACAAGTGCTGGAGGGGCTGTGGAGAAAAGGGAACCCTCCTGCACTGTTGGTGGGAATGTAAACTGGTACAGCCACTATGGAGAACACTTTGGAGATACCTTAGAAATCTTTACATAGAACTTCCATGTGACCCTGCAATCCCACTCTTGGGCATCTATCCGGACAAAACTCTACTTAAAAGAGACACATGCACCCGCATGTTCATTGCAGCCCTATTAACAATATCCAGGACATGGAAACAACCCAAATGTCGATCGACAGATGATTGGATTCGGAAGAAGTGGTATATATACACAATGGAATACTCCTCAGCCATAAAAAAGAATGACATAATGCCATTTGCAGCAACATGGATGGAACTAGAGACTCTCATCCTGAGTGAAATGAGTCAGAAAGACAAAAACAAATACCATATGATATCACTTATAACTGGAATCTAATATCCAGCACAAATAAACATCCACAGAAAAGAAAATCATGGACTTGGAGAAAAGACTTGTGGCTGCCTGATGGGAGAGGGAGGGATTGGGAGGGATCGGGAGCTTGGGGTTATCAGACACAACTTAGAACAGATTTACAAGGAGATCCTGCTGAGTAGCATTGAGAACTATGTCTAGATACTCATGTTGCAACAGAACAAAGGGTGGGGAAAAAAAGTGTAATTGTAATGTATACATGTAAGGATAACTGATCCCCTTGCTGTACAGTGGGAAAATAAAATAAAATAAAATAAATAATAAAAAAAAGAAAAATAGTTGGACATTCTGTGGTGTGATGTGTTGACACCAAGACATCTGTGAGGTGTCCGTTCTGCCGTAACACTTATTTTGAAATCTTGAATTTGTTTCAGTGTTATTAATATATAAGGATTGGTTTGAGCATAATAAGAATTTTTGTGTTTGCTCATGTGCCATTTCACCCTCAGGGATCACTCTAGGTGAAGGTAGAAAATTGCACCCAGCTGGACGGAGCCTCGAAGGAATATCAGAACCCACCCACACACTTCACACAGCCCCCAGCCACCTCAGACCCCCACACCCATCCACATACAGTGCTACAAATTTCTGAACGACCTCACATCACCCTCTTTCTACCACTTCGCAGTAACTCACAAAGTAGAGTGGGTTCCAAAACACATTTCTAAAGACAGACTTCGGGTCTTTTTTCAAAATAAAGTGCCATATTTATTGTAGCATAGTGTACTTAACGGTTTAATGTGCAAATTGTAACATTACTTCTATTAGGTTCCTATCTTTTTCTGTGTCGCTAAAGGGATTCTGGACAGTTGTTCCCTTAACCCTATTTTTCCCTGTAACTCTATTTTTTTTTTTTTTTGCTTTTTATGGCTGCACTTGCAGCATATGAATGTTCCCAGGCCACGAGTCCAACTGGAGCTACAGCTGCCAGCATATGCCACAGCCACAGCAATATGGGATCCAAGCCATTTCTGTGACCTACACCACAGCTCATGGCAACATCAGATCCTTAACCCGGCCAGGGATAGAACCTGCAACCTCATGGTTCCTAGTCGGACTCATTTCTGCTGCGCTGCAATGGGAACTCCTAAGCTCTATTGTTTTTATTGCGTTGTTTTGCTTAATGTTGAATAACAGGCTCCTTGATAGAGGTTGGCATACTATGGTCCACAGGCCAAATCTGGACCATTGCCTATTTTTGTGAATGTAATATTATTGCAACAAAGCCATGCCCCTCTGTTTATATATTGTCTATGGCTGCATTTGAACTACAGTGGCAGGCTTCAGTATCTGTGATAGAAACCCAGTGGCCCACAAAGCCTCATATATTTACGATCTGGCCCTTTATAAGAGGAAGTCTGTTGGTGACTGACCTACATCAAAAGGAACATAAAGGATCCAAATGAGCGTGTCTAACCAAAGTAAAGTGAGCAAAGCAGCTCAGTTCTCCAATCCAAGCGCATAAAACCTTCATTCCAAGGTCAAAGTCAAGATAACTGATATACTATCAAGGCGCTTACAGGAGGATGAAGGAACTCAGCGTTATCAGTACTGTGTATCCAATAGACAAGCTAACTATGGGGAAAATATTTTTGAAAAAAATGTGATAGTGGACGTTTCCAAAAATCATCCATGTATATATCATGGGGAAAAGTAGGACTTTCTTCTTATATTTATTTTATATTTTTTGTTGTTTTAATTCGAACTGCACATGGCATGGGGGGCAGCTCTTCCATACTTAGGGCCTGTAAAGTCTTTGTTCACGGAAGAATGGAGCCTCCAGGACTGGACTGCACAGGCAGACCAAGAAAGGGCTGTCAACTCTCTGCGGTTACTTCTTTGGGTAAAGTCCTCTCAGCAACTCACCAGCTGTCTCTTTAGAACTGACTTGCCTCTTCTATGTCCCGAGAGACCATGTCCGTATGAATTCCAGCCCCATCATTTTCTATTATTTGGGGGAAATTCGTTAACCTCCCTGTGCCTCCTATTTCTCGTCTATAAATTGGGGATAGAGAGTAGATAATCCCTACAAAATGCTTAGCACAGTATCTGGTACACATTCAAGTGTTCTGAAAATGCTATTTGAAATGCTTATTTCAATTACCAATATACTGGGGTTCCCGTTGGGGCACAATGGAAACAAATCTGACTAGGAACTATGAGGTTGTGGGTTCGATCCCTGAACTCTCTCAGTGTGATAAGGATCCTGTGTTGCTGTGGCTGAGGTGTAGGTGGGTAGTTGTAGTTCCAATTTGACCCCTAGCCTGGAAACTTCCATATGCTGTGTGTGCAGCCCTAAAAAGGGGAAAAAAAAAAGTACCAATACACTTTCCCTCAAAACATATTTAGTACAAACCAAAAGAGGACCAGTAGGAGTGGTAGCTTTTCCAATTAGAAGGAATTCGTTTTTTCTCTGTCAACCTTATATCTTTGAAGTTAAACCATGATACCTGTCCTAATTTGTACAAAATGGTCCTTCAGTCACTATTTCACCCATAAGAACGCAAAACACTTTTGAAAGTACTTTAGCTCAGAAGAAAAGGAAGAGCAGTGACTTGCCTGGACCCATATGCCAGGTCCTTTGCTGTACAAATACTTTCTACTTAAATCATCAAAATTGTACTGCGGGGTACATGTTGTTCTCACTTCACATATGATTAAACCAAGGTTTAGAATAGCTTGTTAGCTTGCTCAAGACACACAGCTACTCAATGGCCCTGCCCAGGCTCCAAAGACTGTCTGGATTTCTTTGGCTTTATTGATGGTCCTCAACTAGGAAAGATTTTGCTCTCTAGGGGATATTTGATAACATGACAGATTGGAGGTGGGATAAGGGTGCCACCAACCTCTAGTAGGCAGAGGGCAGGGATGCTTGTAAACATCCTACAGGACCCAGAACAGCCTCAAAATATCTGTCCCAAATGCAAGTGGTGCTGAGTTTGAGAACTTTGGGCTACATCATGCTGCTTCAGAGCCATTTTAATTTGTTTTGGTTAAAGAAAATAAGTGAAAAGAAAATACATCTATATAAGATTTCTAAAGAACTTGCTGAAAGTCTTTCCAATGATTATTATTTAAAGTTGCTGATAAAATAGGACTCTTTTAAAAAAAATCTTTAAGTTAGATGATTTAACATCTATTTTTAACTTCTTCCCCTGCTCTCTGAGATGTATAACATGCTTTTTGTAAAAGCCTGGGAGCATTTCAAGAAGAGAAGATGTTATTCAACTTTGCAGATATCAAGTGGACGTCACCCTGCATTAGCAGAATCCCTGAGAGAAAACTTGAGAAGCCAGACATGATTCTGAGGATCACTGGGAATAATGCTGTACCAAGCAGTGATACTTAGAGAAAGTGCTTTAGGATATATATATATATATATATATATATATATATATATACACATATACATATATATATATATATACATACACATATATACATATACATATAAATTTATTTGTTTATTTGTTTATTTTGGCTTTTTAAGGCTGTACCCACAGCATATGTAAGTTCCCAGGTCAGGGGTCCAATTAGAGCTACAGCTGCCAGCCTATGCCACAGCCACAGCAATGCAGGACCTGAGCCATGTGTCTGTGGCCCGCACCACAGTTCATGGCAATGCCAGATTCCCAACCCACTGGGTGAGGCCAGGGATTGAACCCACATCCTCATGGGTACTAATCAGATTTGTTTCTGCTGCACCACAACGGGAACTCCTGGGGTATTTTTTTAAAGCCGTGATTCATGTTGCTTTGGGACTCTGGCAGACAAGAAGCAAGTGCTCTTGGTGCCCAGTCAAGTCCCCTCACAGGATGGGGCACCCAGCTACTGTGGTGTTGGCTGCTGAGGGTCCCTGCTGCCTCCAGGGAGGCCATGCCCATCCTGTTGAGCAAAGATGTCAAGTGGAACAACAAAGAGGTATGACAGGATGGTCCCCTTGTCTTAAGAAAGACTAACTCTTTGGCACACTTCATACTCCAGAGCTTTCCATGCCATCCGGTTGAAGCTGGTCTCCAGCTGAGACTTTGCTTAGATTTCTTCCACTGTTCCATTCAGCTACATACACTCCCCTTATCCTGAGAGTAACCCCCAGTAAATCACTTTCAGAGAAGTTTCCACTTTTCAAAGACTGTGAGTCTGTTTCTGCTTTCTAAGTTAATTTGTATTATTTATTTATTTATTTATTTTTAAGGCCACACTTGTGGCATATGGAAGTTCCTGGACTAGGTACTGAATTGGAGCTGCAGCTGAGGCCTAAGCCACAGCCAAGGCAATGCCAGATCCGAGCCACATCTGCGACCTATGCCGCATCTTGTGGCAACGCTGGATCCTTAACCCACTGAACAAGGCCAGGGATTGAACCCCATCCTTGGGGACACTATGTCTGGTTCTTAACCTGCTGAGCCACAGTGGGAATTCCTGTATTATTATTATTATTTTTTTTAGATTCTAAGTATAAGTGATATCATAAGTCATTTATCTCTCTCTGTCTAACTTACTTCACTTAGCATGATCATCTCTAGGTCCATCCATATTGCTGCATATGGCATTATTTCATTCCTTCTTATGGCTGAGTAATATTCCATTGGATATATGCACCATATCTTCTTTATTCATTCCTCAGTTTATGGGCATTTAGTTTGCTCGCAAATTTATGAGGCGGGATGGATTGGGATTAGGGAATGGCAAAGGTGCACTTTTGTATATGGAATAGATGGTCCATGGGGACCTACTGTACGGCACAGGGAAATATATTCAATGTTCTGTGATAACCTATATGGGGATGGATGTGTATATATATGGCCGAATCACTTTGCTGTATAGCAGAAATTAACACAACATTGTAAACTGACTAGACTTCAATAAAACTTAAAATGAAAATACCCACTGGGGCTCTGGGTCTATGGAATTTGGCCCAAAAGGCATGGGGTCAGCAAATCTAAATGACAAGCCCTCCAGGTGCCTCGCTCTGCATGACACACTCTGCCCCAGCTCCGCTGCTCCTTAGCCAGGGCCCCGAAAGAGGTTCAGGGGAGCAATCAGAGTTCAGGAGGATGTGGTCAGAGAGGATGTCAAGTTCTGCCTGTGAGCAAAGGAAGGTTGGGAACCAGTTTCTCCAAACTCAAAACTTTCCCTGAGAAAAGTAGTTTTGTACAGAGTTTTTGCAGGAAACCACTCTCAGCAGGAAAGTCCTTTGTCAACCTGTACTCTGAAAAATATAACACACTGATGAAAGAAATCAAAGACAACACAAACCAATGGAAATATGTGCCATGGTCTTGGATTGGAAGAATCAATATTGTCAGAATGACTGTACTACCCAAGGCAATCTACAAATTCAATGCAATCCCTATCAAACTACCAATGACATTCTTCACAGAACTGGAACATGATATTTTAAAATTTGTATGGAAACACAAAATACCCTGAATAGCCAAAGCAACATTGAAAAAGAAAGTGGAACTGAAGGAATTAGATTCCTTGACTTCAGACTGTATTACAAAGCTAGAGTCATCACAATAGTATGGCCCTGACACAAAAATAGAAATACAGATCAATGGGTCAGGATAGAAAGCCCAGAAATAACCTCGAACACCTCTGGTCAACTAATCTATGACAAAGGAGGCAAGAATATACAGTGAAGGAAAGATAATCTCTTCAATAGGTATTGCTAGGAAAGCTAGAAGTTACATGAATGAAATTTGAATATTCTCTAACATCATACAGAAAAATAAACTCAAAATGCATTAAAGGAAAATCCTTTGTCTTCTTGTTCAAGAAAAACTACATTGTAACTAAACTTAGACCATGCACCTGCATGCTCTACTCATCTCCAGGCCAAGCACACCTTTCAAAAATTTTGACCAAGTGATACCTTGCCTAACTTGTCAGTTATTGCCATAGATCAAAGAAGCAGAAATGAGTAATGAGTAATGAGTAATTAGCAGATGACCAGATCTTTTCCTTGGCTTCCTTTCTAGTAATCTCTAAAACTGTATGAACAAGAGAAGCATCTGGAGGAAGATCTTGAGAGTTGACAAGGCTGCACACAATGGGGGATGGAGACAACTCTGACCCCCCATCTCAATGATCAACTGAGGTTACTTCCCTCGTCCCTTTAAAAGCTTTCATGGCCAATCGGAATCTTTGGAGGTGGTTTGGGGGGCGGGGGTTGCTGAGTTCACCATCTCCCTAAATTGTTGGCTTTCTGATTAAAAGCAGTTTTCCTTTCTGCCAACACCTGCCTCTCTCTCCCCCAGTATTGATTTTGGAGCAGCTGGGTGAGTTTGGTAAGAGTCTGTCTCTTTGTCCTGATACCAGGCCTCAAGGCAATCAGAGTTTTGTCAGACACCCAACTCCCATCAAAGCTAATGAGGAGGAATTTTTCTTACTTCACCATTTCTATTCAATTTGATACATTTAAGATTATCAGCACAAAATAGTCCATGAGCCTGCCGCCATTAATAATATATTTAATCATATCTTATGTGAATAGATCTAATTGAATGTCACCCTTTTCTTCCATGATTCCTGAAGCTCTAGAGACATAGCTTGATCTATTTATAGTACTCAGGTCACAAAGACAGATTATAGTCATCCAATAATTAAAATAACAATTAGGACTATTTCCTAATCATAATTCTGCAAACAGACCTTGGTGAATACAGGGTTTTTTTTAAAAGGAATGTCAAGTTTTTAAAGTACACCACTCTCAAGTTAAAGGGAAATCTATGTTTTTTTTCTCTTTACTCTGACCACACTCACATTTCCAGAGGGATTTCTTTTTCTAAGTAAAAGAAATAAATAAAAGAAATAAATAAATCATGTACGCTGATTTATTCATTCCTCACTTGTTCGTCTAATATTGCCCATGAGCCAGGCACTGTTTTAGGTGCTGAAAATACAAAAATGAGACAAACAGACAAAACCCTGCCCATGTGGAGCTCACTTTCTAGTGGGAAGATAGATTAGAAACAGAATACACTGATAAAAATACATGATACTCTGACGGATACATGATAATCTAGATCATTTATCAGCTGTTGATAGATAAAAGGAAGAAACATTTGGCAGAATAACACCTCACCTTGATGAAGGGGATGATAATTTAGATAAGCTGTGACAGTGCTTCTCATCACATGACCATTTACCTGAGACCTGGATGAAGTGAGAGAGGGAGGCATGTGGGTTGGGGAGGAGAGCTTCGAGGCAAGGGACAGCTAGCTCCAAATCCATGAGATTGCCACGTGATTGGTAAGTTCAAAGAATATCAAGGTCGCTGACACAACACAGATAGTAGGCTGGAGAGTGGAGTTGGCAAGGAGGCCACTATGTTTTACCAGAGGTGTCAAACAGGATGGGCAAGACAGTTACTCATAATCCTGCCTGTTATAGGATGCCTGGTTTCCTCTGTCCCCATTATTAAAGGCACCTCTCACTTACTATGACAACTGAAAACATCCCCTTCTCATCTCCTGTGGCACGTGGGGATATGGGGTTAGTATCCATTGGAGGACTAAGCTTTCCAATAAGGAAATGATGCGATCAGGTTCACATAGTTGAGGTCATTGAGGCTGCTGAATGGAAGACAGACTGAATGGCTGGAGGGTTGAAGAAGATAGACCATTGAAGTTGCTATGGCAGTGGTCCAGGTGAAAGATAATGATGGCCAGACTAGGAGATGGCTGTGTTGTGGAGGTGGTAAGAAGCAGATGGCTTGGGAGTATCATTTAAAAGTGAGGCTGGCAGGATAGGCTGATGTTGGAAGTGATTGACTGAGAGAGAAATGTCGTGGAAAACGATAAGGTTTGCTATTTCCCTGACTGTTCTAGTTTTGCTTATAAAGTTAGAAATAATGTAGATGGCTATTTTATCCTCTTCTGGTTGTGTGTGTGTGTTTGTGTCAGTATGTGTGGGCATGCAATGTGTGCATGCACATGAGCAAGTGTGCGAGGCTTTACATTTGAATGTCACTTCCATCCCGGGGTTTCCTAGCCTTGACACTACTATGTTGGAGAACCATTTAACAACATCCCAGCCTTTACATACTAAACACAAGAAGGCAATATATATGCAGGTAGTAACTTCCTCCTAGGATGACAACAAAAAAATGTCTCCAGACACTGTCCAGTTTTTCTGAGAGAGCAAAACTGCCACCAGTGACGAGTCACTGCTCTAAACAAAAGTAGCATTGAGGGAGTTCCCCTTGTGGCTCATCAGTAATAAACCTGACTATTATCCATGAGGATTCAGGTTGAATCCCTGACCCCACTCAGTGGGTTAAGAATAGGGCATTACTGGAGTTCCCGTTGTGGCGCAGTGGTTAATGACTCTGACTAGGGACCATGAGGTTGCAGGTTCGATCCCTGGCCTTGCTCAGTGGGTTAATGATCCAGCCTTGCTGTGAGCTGTGACGTAGGTTACAGACGCGGCTCGGATCCCCAGTTGCTGTGGCTCTGGCATAGGCCAGTGGCTACAGCTCCAAATAGACCCCTAGCCTGGGAACCTCCATATGCCGCAGGAGTGGCCCTAGAAAAGGCAAAAAGACAAAAAAAAAAAAAAGAATAGGGCATTACCATGAGCTATGGTGTAGGTCTCAGATGCAGTTCGGATCCTGAGTTGCCATGGCTGTGGTTAGGCCTCCTGTTGCATCTCCGATTCAACCCCTAGCCCAGGAACTTCCATATGCTGCAGGTGCAGCCCTAAAAAGAACAAAAAGAGTGGCATTGAGGCTGTGCTCTTGGTTCTGCCTCTAGTGGAGTAAACTTGGGCAACGCATTGAACCTCTCAGGGTTCTATGTTTTTCCGCATGTTTATCATAAGTATAAGATGTCTTGGAGTTCCTGTTGTGGCTTAGTGGTTAAAGAATCCAACTAAGAACCATGAGGTTGTGGGTTCGATCCCTGGCCTTGCTCATTAGGTTAAGGATCCAGTGTTGCTGTGAGCTGTGGTATGGGTTGCAGATGTGGCTCGGATCCCATGTTGCTGTGGCTCTGGCATAGGCCGGTGGCTATGGTTCCGATTCGACCCCTAGCCTGGGAACCTCCATATGCCATAGGAGCTGCCCAAGAAATGGCAAAAAAAAAAAAAAAAAGATGTCTGATAACACAAGTTGTAAACCTTATAAGTTATTTAACCAACTCTGTCTTTCTGAGGAATGAACTTCCACTGAATTTCAGATGAATAGTGTCTCAAGAATATCTTAATAAAAACCGAAAATTATTTTTCTTCTGGGAATGAAAAAATGACCCCACCAATTACAGGACTGATTTTCTCCATGTAGACCAAATTTGAACAGGCAAGATTTGCTAATAGACATTCCCAGATTCTGAAAACACACCTGCAATTTCCCTATTTGTCCCTGAAAGGATAATGAGGACTTGTACCCACAGCCGTCCGTGTGTGAGTTTTTGTGGTCCTTGTTGGGCAATTTGGTCTAATAAATTTTGGCTTTTGGTTGACAATATTGCATTGTGGCAGGTGCTGCTAGGGATTAATTTTTGCTTTATTAGGTCTGCTTCTTTGTCCAATTACACTTGCCAGTACATTTTCTTGTGTCCAACCTAACATTTGTGATTGAGAGGTGTTCATAATCAAAAGGATGCTTCTCATCCTTGAAGTAAACTGAGGCTGGGATGGGCTCATGTCTCCCTTCTAAGCAGTGTGGACTTGGAACCCCAGCCTGGATCATTCCTCTGAGGTCTGGGCTTTGCTCAGCACAGCAGAAATGTCTTATTTTTGCCAGATATTGAAGAAGCAGGTCAGAATACAGATCTACCACAGGCTGTGAAGGTGTATTTAAAAAACCATGGCTACAACTGAAAGTCAAACCACAGTGTTATCTATTTGTGTGTGTGTTATAAGCTGCCTAAAAGCTGTGCTGTGTGTGTGTGTGTTGTCTCTTTGGATGACCTATATGCAAGGTTTCTTCTTCGTGAAATCTATGGATGCTTTTTATTAAATGAAAAAGAGAAATCAATTTTCCATATTTAATCCCTACATTCTAGCTTCTCAAAGCTTGGCCACTGTCATAGACTTTTAAGGAAAGCAGAGTCAGCTGAATGTGCCTGACCTTTTTAGCTTTCCTTGAATTCTAGTTGGCCAGGGATTTCCTTCCTGACCATACTCTGTGTTCAATGCTTGATGCTAAATAATGGATTGATCTGTGGCACTGATTATTTTAAATTAAGCAGCATATGTACGAGTGGTCTCCAGAGGCCTGAATCTGGTGATGTTGTCGAGGGCAACCTTGAGGTGACTTTCATTACTCCAGTGACAATAGAACAACTAAGTTTTATGGAGATGGCAGATGTGGTCCACCATGAAGACCCAATATTTATCAAGCATCTTGCCTCTGAAGAGCTCTGTCAAGCAGGGTTCTACCTTGAAAAGCGGCTCAATAAGAAGACAGAATACATTGATAATCCAAGGCAGGCCATTAGCACCGTAGAAGCCATTATGTCTACTACATTTTGGAAGGTTTAAAATTTTCATTGGCTAGAGGAATGCAATGAAATTACTTTCCCCTAACACTAACCCTTTACTCTTTCATTCAACAAGTATTTGAATATTTGTTTTCACAGAGCTTAATGCTAGGAAGAAAGGGGAAGACAAAAGTCAATAGGACAGGAACCTACTCTGAAGAATTTATAAAGTTGTGTGGCTCAAACTGCCATGGATAATTCTAAGTTTACTGCATATACTTGGCAAAATAAAATGAATACTGTGATAGAGGGATGATCAAATATTACAGAGTAACAGAAACAAGTATAATCCATAGTAGTAACAAAAGGAGTTACTAAATGTGAGAATATTAATTGGGAGGCTTCCACCACAAGTAACAGAACACTTTATGCAATTAAAAGTGACTTAAACTGGTGCTGGAGATCTTGGTTCAGTAGTTCTGGGTTATTGCCCAAGATCTGCAGTGTTAACGAGTTCTGGGTTATGTTGAGTGAGTTGGTCCACTCGCCACCTTTCAAGCAGCAAGAACTTTTAAGATGAGATTTTGCATTATTTCACAACGCAAAAGTGTGGAGGGTGGAAGGTGATTACAGGGCTGATTTTAAAGTCCAAGCCACTTTCCATCCTTCTTCTCTTTCATTTTCAGCATAATGACTCTGTCTTCAGGCTTTTCTCTCAAGATCTCAGGATGGCTGCCATGGTTCCAGGCATCACACATAGGCATGACAAAATGCATGAACAATAAAGAGGAATACTTCTCCTCTTATGATTCTTTTTTATAGGGAGAAAGGCATCTCCTAAAAAACTCTTGACAGCAAGATTCCCTTTAGTTTCCACTGACTGAAATCAGGACTGATGCCTGTCCTTCACTGCAAAGCCTGCTGGGAAAGCAAGTGTTCAGCCTCTTGGGTGAGATGTGGACTCTGTGGGAAGAATGATGGGGAGGAGACTGGTCATTTGGTTGAGCAGCCAGCCGTATGTGTCACAGTGTGGTTGGGGTTCTCTTGGCCATGGAAATCTTGATGAGAATAGGAATACCCCACTGAGTTAGCCCAGGGAATGGAAAATTGGAATCCATCATATCCTGTGTCACTTAGATAATGTCAGATGCCTTAATTTACCTTGGAGTCATCTCCTTCTATGGGTGCACACCTCATCACCCCATTCTGTTGCTCTGATTCAGAACACTAACCTTCTCCCTTAGAGCATTGTTAGAGAGTCTGAAATGACCTCCTTACCGCCATCTTTCCATTTATACCTCTCTTGCAGAGGGTCAGAGATTTCTAGCCTGCAGATGTGACTGTGATATACCTTGTTCAAAATTCTTTAACTGTTCCCCCATCCTTCACGATAAAATATCAACTCCAAAGCCTAGCCTTCAAATCTTGTTATGATTTCCTACTACTTGTCCTACCTTGCGTCCCAACCCTTTCCATTAAGAGTCAATGTCTTCGATGTTAAAAAGAATGATGATTTGCTAGGACCAATGATTCAATTCTTTGGATATAAAGTCATCTACTTAAAAATTCCTGTCAATATCTGCATACCATAAAATGTGATTACTGGAATTCCCCTGATTTGGAACATGTACATTTTCTGAACTACTCCATATGCTAGATGCTTAATTATCAAGGTCATCTTCAAATATGCCAGGAGGCTTTAAAGTGAAGACTCCAGAGCCTTTCTACTTGCTGAGGAAGTAGAAGTCACTTGGAGTCAAAGCTCTTATGTCCTTAACATTACCCTTAGTTTGTGTTTCCTTCTATGATTGGTTAAGTTCTAACCAAGACCAGGGACTTTCCAGCTTACTGACTTTTCAATATGTATTTTTTTTTAATTATTGATATCTCTGCACATACTCATTACTTTCATCATTCTGCCAGGTTGTGGGTCATAGACTGCTTCCTTTCTCTTCCTGTGCTTCATGCCTACCGCTTGCCAACAAAATCCAACATGATAACTGTCATATCTTAGGTACCTAGTAAATGCTCCTTCCATTTTCTTTCTTGGGAATTTATTGAACACCTCTTCTGATTTGGTGCTAGGGGTTTGCAGATCAAACACAGGGCTCCAATGTTTAGGTGATTGCACTTGCTTTCTCCATGATGTTAGGTCATCGCCATTTTTAAAGCATGTACATTGGAATGTGGGAAATGGGGAGGAAGTGGTCCTTAGGTCTTTGAGGTAAGTTAGGAAAGACAATTTGGGGAGGATGCTGGTGATTGAAACCTAAAAGATTGGAGAGCCTGGCTGCAACATGGAGATGCCTGGCAGTAACCAGGTGAGAGGCACAAGAGTCCAGGGAATTTGAGAGAACTATGAGCCACTAAACTGGGCTGGACCTAGAAGCAGGGCCAGTGGCAGAGGATGAAGCTGGCAAGACAGGCAGCAGACATTATAGCGAGACTTGTAGGCTGTACAGGGAAGTGAAGATTTTGATCATGAACCTCTGAAGAATTCTGAGCAGGGAGTGTCACAGTCATATTTGCAGACAAAAGGGTCATTCCAGCTGCTGTGCTGAGAATGGAGTGGGCGGGGGTGGGCCTTTCAGGAGGGAATTCAGGGTTCAGTGGGAAATGGTCATGCTCTGAATCCAGACAGCAGTGGAGGGGGCTTGATAGTGTGGTGTGGACCATGAGAGAGCTATCAGGGAAGAACGCTTGCTCCTATTAGGTGGTGCGCATAGTGAGTATGACTTCAGGATAAAAATGTGTGGGTAGAAAGAGGAATATGCCTTCCAGGTTCCTTCATTTTGAAAAGATACCCCCTTGCTGAAATTGCTGCACTGCTCTTGTGTACAAAGCTGTGGGCCAGACAGAACCAAGAGCCTGCAGCTACAACTCAATCTTGATGCCTGGTAAGGCGCACTAGCAAAAGCCTCTCCCCATTTAACTCTTAAGGAATTGAATGCCAGGGCTCACAGAAGCAGAACCTTGGCCACGTGTGAATATTGCACTTTTCCTCTTGGGGATGCTCTCTATTTTTATTGAACAACTGTCAGTAGACCATGCAGCATCGCCAACAACACACTGAAAATAGAAGGGAGGCAATTACCTCAGCAAAGATTAACGCGGAAAGTAAAATTGCACTTATGTAATGCTCATTCTCCTGCCACTGGTTTCTCTGTCTCTGTCTCAGCATCTTAACAGAGCAGCACCATCCTGGGTCCCTGCTGGCGGGACCGACTCTCTCCAGCGTCTCCCTTCCTGTGTTCTCTATGCCTTTTCTCAGCGCAGACACCAGAACACAGAGCTGCTCCCTGTGATGAGTTCCCATCGAGACGCTGTGAACAGATGAGAGATAATATTAGCTAACAACATTTCAGCACCCCTCTGGTGTTTGGCAACTACTTGACAGTGAGCTTCAGGGAAATACTTGTGTTTGGGGGAACGTCAGGCCTGAGAGGAACTTTGCATACAGGCTGAGGCCAATCTTCTCTTTTCACAGAGGAAAACCCTGAAGACTGGGGCATTAAATGACTTGACCTTGACTTCTTTGGTCCCTTAAAGTTTAGAGAGAGGACTGGAAGCCCAGCCTCCACGCCAACAAGGGCATCTCCCTCATGCCCTTGGCTTCTTATAATGAAACAAGGACGATCAGAGAAGCTTCCTTGTCAAATCCCTAACACCCCCAGTGGGCGGAGAAAACTTTAATACAAAAGAAGAAAATCAACCCCATAATTAGACACCAAGCTGACTCCAGACCAACTAGCAGAAATATTGTGCTGGCTTCCATAAGTGCTACAGAAGCAGGAAAAGAAAGCTTGCATCAGCAGCTAGACTTGCATGTGGGTCTGATAGGATGATACCACTTTCATAAAACCCAAATAATAACGAAAATAGCTATGATGGAATTCAAGAGAAACAAGAACAGCTAATTGCTAAGGAGGCCTGCTTTGGTATCCATTGTTAATGTCATTCTACTCTCCCCCACCCACTGCCCCCCAAACTGGAGGGAGTTGCAAACTGAGCTGGTTCATTGCATCTATTAAATTGTAGTAATAAAAACATTAACCTCAGTGTTGGAACTCTCACCACACCTTGTCAAGCCAAACTCTGTATCAGAAAAGTAACAGGGAGGTATGGAGAGTAACAGAGATCTTAGGAAGAAATGGGGTGCCTGAGACTCCAGTAATTCTACCCTGTGTGCCTAGATCCTCATTTTAGTGTGAGAGGGAGAGAGAGAGAGGCAATTTGCCAAATACACTGATGTCATAGACACTTATCTCAATTAGTTCTTACAACCACCTTATGAGATGACAATGAGAATATTGTTCTCCCTTATAAAAGTAAGAAAATAGAGTCAGAGAGGTTTTGAACCTCCTAAGTTTGGACCTTCTCAAATTTATACCCATGTAAAAAACTCATTCGAAATTGTTTTGCATTTACTAAGAGTTGCCAAGTAGAGTACAGAGCATGTTCAGACAGCTTTGACCCAGCTTCCCCTCATCTTAACATTTAGTGTCACCATGTAAACTGAACTTTAACAGGTTTATTGCAATATAATTCATATACTGTATAATTCACCCGTTTAATGTGTACTTTTCAATGGTTTGTAGTGTATTAATAGATATGGGCAACCACCCTAAGCATCCACTAATCTATTTTATGTCTCCACAGCTCTCCTAGCATTGCATATGAATATGATCATATAATTCATGGCCTTCTTTGATTGGATTCTTTCACTTACCATAATATTTTCAAGATCATTCACGTTGTAGCCTGTATCAGCTCTTCATTTCTTTTAGTGGCCAAGGATATTCCATTGTAAGGATATAATATATTTTATCTATTTGTCACTTGACATATTTTTGGCTTGTTTCTACCCATTGACTTTTTTTTTTGTCTTTTGTCTTTTTTGTTGTTGTTGTTATTGTTGTTGTTGTTGCTATTTCTTGGGCCGCTCCCGCGGCATATGGAGGTTCCCAGGCTAGGGGTTGAATCGGAGCTGTAGCCACCGGCCTACACCAGAGCCACAGCAACGCGGGATCCGAGCCGCGTCTGCAACCCACACCACAGCCCACGGCAATGCCGGATCGCCAACTCACTGAGGAAGGGCAGGGACCAAACCCGCAACCCCATGGTTCCTAGTCGGATTCGCCAACCACTGCGCCACGACGGGAACTCCCCATTGACTTTTATGAATCATGTGGACTTATTCTAGATAGAATCAAAATGTCCACTATATTGCTAATAAAGGTGATTGGAGAACATGGTTTTAGATCTATAAACACCTGGAGGGTGTCCTAATATATCTATCACTCCAGAATTAAACTGACTTATCCAACCAGTTGCTAATTAAAGACCAGCCTTTGAGGGCAAGCCCTCAAACACAAAGCAGAGGGCAGTCCAAACATTCATGCCCTACAGACTGGACTTACCATCCCTCAAAGAGAAGAATGTAATACATAATGCTCAATTCAGTTTCTTCTTTCAAATTAATCAGTCAGGTAATTTGCTCCTCTCCCTTAGGGGTCAGTAGTGAAGGGGTCAGAGAGATGATTTATCTTAGGTTATCCCAGAGGTAGACCCTTGAGATAAAGGTGAGTTCATATCGCTTATTCTGAAAGTTCTATTAGAGGGTCTAGGAAAGTGAAACAAGGAAGCTAAAAAAGGCTTAAATGTCGAGCAAGTTAGTGTTGGGTTTAAGTGGGGCAGAGTCACACTAGGGCCTCTGGGAGATGGTATAGAATGTGCCTTAGAGTCGAGTCAATGGAGGAGTAGGTAGGTGGTCTTCCTATCAACTCTCACTAGCTACCGGGGGTGGGGCAGCATGTGTCCTAGAACTTCTAGGCTATCCTTCAATGGACCAGGTGTGGAGTGGCAGGTGCTTACAGTTGGAAGAAGTGGGGTTGAGAATGGTGGGGCCAAGAGGATGTGGTGGAGCAGCAACACCTACGAGGGATGGGGAGTGCTATGGCATCCACTTATGGAAGGCAGGGCAAGAAGAGGAGGGCTTCCATCCTGAAAATGAGACACTGGTCAGTGAGTACAGGAAGCAGCACATCAGATCTGAACTTACTTGTCTATGAAATGAGAACTAGTTCTGGGTTCACTAAACCTTTGAAAATTAGGGCTGAAATCGTATATGAAGCAACATTCCAGCCCAGCCTTGCTCTCTTTCAGCTTATATATTATCCCAGAAGACAACTCTGCCCTATAGATAAATATGTCACTGTCCAATTGTGGTATGGTAGACAGTCCACATTTTGACATTTTGGAGGCTGATGCTTCTGGGTTCAAATCTTTTTTTTTTTTCTTTTGGCTGTTCCTGCGGCATACAGAAGTTCCCAGGCTAGGGTCGAATCAGAGCTGCAACTGCCAGCATATGTCATAGCCATGGCAACACTGGATTCCAGCAACATCTTCGACATATGCTGCAGCTCATAAGAAACAATGTCTGATTTTTTTTTTATTTTATTTTTAGGGCTGCACCCACAGCATATGGAGTTTCCCAAGCTAGGGATCGAATTGGAGCTATAGCCACTAGCCTACACCACAGCCACAGCAACTCAGGATTTGAGCTGCATCTGTGACCTACACCATAGCTCATGGCAATAGCAGATCCTCAACTCACTGAGGGAGGCTAGGGATCGAATTCACATCCTCATGGATCCTAGTGAGGTTCGTTAACCACTGAGTCAGGAAGAGAACTCCAATATACAACCCTTAAACCACTGAGCCACAACAGGAACTTCTGGGTTCAAATCTTGACCCCAACATATATAATCTGTGTACACATGGAACGAATGGTTTAGTCTCTGAGAACAAGTTTATCTCAATCCACTCCACTCCAAAGTCTGGTAATTACATGAGATGTTTGATGACACAGCGTAGTGGCTGGTTTACAGTGTGAGTCCTGTAAGTGTAGTTTTTCATTTTTCTTACTGGGAGTAACGAAGAAATACAACCAGGAAATACATGAACTCATTCAATGAAGATTTATTAAACCCCTACTATGTGCAGAATTCTACTGTCATCACTGGGGAAAATGGCATAGAAACCAAATCTCTGCCCTCATGAAGCCACCAATCTAATAAATCACAAATGCTAGGATCCTGTTTCTATATGTCAGGTCCTACCTTTTTGCTTAGAAAAACAGGATTCAATTTATATTACTCACTGGGCTTTTAACTTTTCAAAACATAAGCTTTATATATTAAGTGTCTGCCAGTGTTCTCCCTCCAACCTTTAATCAAATGTATTCTGAGAAGCATTTCTCAGATATTTCTTTGATGCTGCATTAGTTGGAATTCTGCATTAGTTGGAATTCTGCATTAGTTGAGTCCCAAGTGACAGAAACCCAAGTCGAACTAGTGTAAGCAAAGAGGCAAATTTATTGAAAAGAGAGGACGAAGAAAAGCTGTGGCTTAGGAAATCCTATTGTGGTTCAGCAGGTTAAGATCTCGACATAGGGTCCATGAGGACTCGGCTTGGATCCTTGGCCTTGTTCAGTGGGTTAAGGATCAGCATTACCTCAAGTTGTGGAATAGGTCACAGATGCAGCTCAGATCTGGTGTTGCTGTGGCTGTAGGCCTGCATCTGTGGCTCCAATTCAACCCCCAGCTGGGAACTCCCATATGCTGCAAATGTGGCAATATAAAGAAAGAAAAAAAAAGCTATGGCTGGCCCTCCAAACAGCTGGAACCAAGGACTCAATTGCTCTACCTCTCACATCTGTCCCCATGTGGCAGCTCCATCTCACTCTGTAGGGTTCTCTCCACATGGCAGACAGCAACCCCGCCCATGGCTTTTATGATCTACAGCTCATGTCCTTAGCCACCAGAAAAACTAACCCAACCTTCCCAGTTGTCTTGGCCAAAATTCAGAGACTTCCATCTTAGGACAGGGCTTCTCTGTTGGAACATTCATTTTTGTAGTTACATGACGTCTCACACAGGAATTCTATGGCTGAGGGCCTAAGAGGGCACTCCTAGAATCCTCTAGGGGTCCACACTACCTGTCCGGATCTAGAAGCTCCAGAAGGCTAATTCTTACATCATGGTCACCTTGATGGCAAGAAGCACGTATAAATAGCAGCTCTGAAAACTGGAGAAGTGAACAAAGGCTAGAAGAGGCCACATCTTATTCAGTCCACACAAGGTGTCCATCAGCAGAAATGAGCTAACGATGTGTTACTTCTGGCAAATTTGTCTAGTGTGTTCAAAACAGACACATTAAAAAGGGATTATTCACCATTTATGTGTCAGGGAAGTAACAATCAAGTCTCTGTTGCACATATTAATGTTCTTGAGTGCTTCCAAAATACGGTGGAACTTGAAAACATTTTCCAGTTTCGGAGAATTCATTAGCTCCCTCATGGAGTAGCTCACAAGCATTATTGCCATTCTGGAGATAGAATGACTGAGTTGGAAAGGCAAGGGGTGTTGAAGAGGTGTGGCCTCTTCTAGCCTTTGTTCACTTCTCCAGTTTTCAGAGCTGCTATAATAAGTATGTAGCAAGCATCCACATCATGCATGGCTCTGGCCTGAGGGTTGTGGGGCCATAAACTGATTGACATAGTCTTTGTTCTCAAGGAACCTACAGTCTAGTAGGAGAGGTGAACTTGTCAACAGCAAGCTCTAATACAAATCAAAAGGCCCAGATAGGATGGAAACACATAAGAAGCTAGAGGAGGCTATAAGATAAGGTATGAGATAAGGCTGGGAAGAGAGTCAAGTTGCAGAGAATCAAGAAAACCATGGTTAAAAACTTGGTCTTTCACTATGAGAAGCCATCATTAAAAAAATAATAATAATCTCAATTCATTTAAATGGCTAGTCTTAAAATTATTAGTTTCTTTAAATCACTAACAAGCTCATTTCTCCCACCTGACCAAACCCTACCTCTGGCAACCACTAATCTGTTCTCTGTATGAATGTGTTTGTTCTTGGTGGTGTTGGTGTTTTTGTTTTTTTAAAATTCTACATGTGCCTGAGCTCATACAGCGTTTGTCTTTCTCTGTCTGACTTATTTTACTTAGGGTAATACCCTCAGGGTCTATCTAAGTTGTCAAAAATGGCAGGATTTCCTTCTTTTTTCATAGCTGAATAATATTCCATTATACATTTATATTCTACATTTTCTTTATCCATTCATCTGTTGATGGACACTTAGGTTGTTTACATCTCTTGGTTTTGTAAACAATGTTGCAATGAATGGTATAGATGTCTTTTCAAGACAGAGATTTTATTTCTTCAAATAAATACCCATAATTGGGATTGCTGGGTCCTATGGTAATTCTATTTTAAATTTTCTTGAGGAACCGCCATACCATTGCCATAGTGGCTGAACTGATTTACATTCCTAGGTATTCCTCCAATTCTTAATGAAATAACCTCATTAAATGGGAGAAAAATCTATCCATTTGCTGAAATCATTCAAGTGTTCAAATGATAAGCTGGTTCAATAGTTTTCTTTGCCAGGTGAGTTCTGGATTAAAATTCATAATATTGTATGAAGACTGGGTTGTCTGTGTAATGGGCCACACTTCACAGTCCAGGTTTTCATTATCCGGGAAATGCAATCTTGGTGGGCCAAACTGCTATGAGCCATGAAGTGAGGAAATCTATGAGGAACTGTGAAGAGACACACATGGAGAGGTCAAGGTGGTGAGAAAGTGAGGGCCTGGCCTTCAGCTCCAGATGAATGCCAGGAGCTTGGCACAGCATGCCAGGCATGAGCTGTCTGGGAAGCAAAACTTTCAGTTCTGAGTTCAGTGGCCCTGAGCTAACACCAGGGCCAGAAGTGAGACTTCCTCCCTGAGCCTTGTCCAGATTCCAGAATCAGGATAATAAAAGATGGTTATTTTAAGCCAAGAAGTTCAAAGGTATTTGCTATTAAGCATAGTTAACTGGAATACCTTCCACAAAGAATTGATGACAGTAACATCTTTTTGCCTTAATCCCATTCATTCATTAGACACCCCAATGATTCAGATTTCAGAAATTCAACTCAAAAGCTCAGAGAAATGCATTTCCACTTCTGCTGAGAGTTTCCAAGGAAGACTACAATTCAAAATTCAAGGGATTTCCTTTACATGCAAAATTACTGAAATCTATTGATTTTAAAACAATTGACCTGGATTTCTAAAAAAAATTAAACTGAAAACACCCGTAAATGATGTTTTGCTTTTAGATTTCTGTCACATTTGTCATATGCACAGACAAGTTTTACAGAAGCTCTACCTCTGACCCAGAGGGGCCAGTTACTGTAACTGTGAAGGCCATAGACCCTCCTGGCCCTACACTACCAGGCTTTTTTCTCTAATTCACTAATCAAAAGTTACAAACATAGCCTCTGATGCCACCTCTTTCCTCTTGTTTATTGGCTTTCAAGACAATCAGCTCTTCATATTAACCACCATATTTTGCTGAGCTGGACTTGACTCCTGGTTGCTACAAAACAAATCTAAGTTTACATGGAAGGTGACAAACTCCATGCCCTGTCATTTATCCTTTTTATAGCATGGGCAACACCAGTAGTCAGCAAGTCTTCTTGATTCTGTGAATCAACTAGAGCAGAAAGCTTCACACTCTAGAGATTTCCTGTATTGATGATTAGAAATTGTCTGTTATAATTAAAAGAAAACTAATGCCACTGCTTTTGATTACTACATAAATTTTTAAAAAGAAACCCATAGTCCAAGTATAAATGGGGATTAAACATTGTTTATCCCTGTTAATACTGGAATGCATATTACTCTAGACATGTGTCTAAATACATATATATACACACATATATATACATATATATAGCAAAAAAAGTATTATACCTTAAACTCATCTTTAAATACTTAATGATTTCCAAAACATTGAGATTTTACTATACCCTAGGCACTATACTAAGTTATTCACAAATACTATTTCTTTTTTTTTTTAATTTTTATATTTGGCTGGACCCACAGCACATGGAAGTTCTTGGGCCAGGGACTGAACTCACCTCACAGCAATGAACTGAGCCACAGCAGTGACAATGCCAGATCCTTAACCACTAGGCCACCAGGGAACTCCAGATACTATTTCATTCAAAGCACAACACTATGAGGTAAATAATATCAACTCACTCATACAACCAGGTACTGGAGATTAAGATCCCAGCTAGCAAGTCAAAATGTCTGGCTCCAAACCGAGATTGTCGAGTCCAGGTTTTAATTTATGTCATCTCCTGCATCTGAATTTTTTCAGCTAAAATTGTGCTATACTTGTCACTCCTGACAATAGTCTCCTATATACTTACAACAAAGGTTTAATGCCTGAGAAGTATTCCATTTATATTTTTCAAAATATTTCATTATTTCTTGTTAGACATTTGAGTGTGGTTTTGGTTGCTTTCAATTTTCTACTACTATAAACAATACAGTAATAAATATCTTCGTAGATAAATCTTCTGGTCCATCCTGAATTACTTCCTGAGAATAAATTTCCAAAAATAGAGTCATTGGGACAATGGCCTGCAAACACTGTGTGCTTTCAAAGTAACACCCAAATTTCCCTTCAGAAAAAATTATACCAAATGACATACCTGCCATCCATATTCAACCACAACCTCATTTTAAAAAAGCAAAAACCAAAAAATAAATAAATAAGCAAAACTTCCAACTACAAGCTTTCCAATCACAGTATCATCTCAGAAATAGAAGATATCGCGGGAGTCATTTTTTCTCTAATTTTCTTACGCACTATGGAACTTTTTCAGCATGCATCCCCGATCTAGGGTATCTGTTCTATAATTCATAGAAAGTGAGGAGAGAAAATAAAGGAGAATTTAAAATATCCCTAAACCACAAAACGCATCCACCAAACTACAAAGCACAAACTCACAGCAGTGAAATACTGCTCAGACAGTTCTAAAATGCATCCGGCATAAGAGATCCTCATTGGAAATGAGGAAATTTTGGCAGGCTTTCAACATACTTGATACAGGTCATGAGATGATAAAGATTTTCTCTACCTGGAATGGGTTTGTTCTAGGTATTGACGGCAGAGTACATACCTCTTGCTCAACGCAGTTGTGCACCAGCTTGGTTTTCTGTGCCTTTAAGAATTCAGCAGAGAGAGGTAGTGTGGTCAGTGGGAGAAGAAGATTGTTTAGAAACTAAAATGAATGAAATAGCTTTCCATTTCTAGGTCATAGAGCCTGTGAATTTCACTTTCTTTTTTCTCTACTCTTTCTCCCATACTCTTAAAAATTTCATCATAGAGTCCCTTTATTTCTTATTGTTGTTGTTCTTTAGTTTATATTTTTTTATTATAATTGATTTACAATATTCTGTCAATTTCTGCTGTACGGCAAAGTGACTCAGTCATACATATAAAAGACCCAGTCTTTTTCTCATATTATCTTCTATCATGTTCTATCACAAGTGATTGGATATACATCCCTGTGCTATACAGCAGGAATGGAATCCCCTTCTAAAGACACCATGATTTAGCTATGTTTGAAGGAGAAAGTGACCTTCTACTGGTTAAGTTTTCCTTGAGAGTCACACCTATTATATACAAAACAACATCGCTAGATGAACTCTCCGCCTCCCCCCAAAGTAATACTCACAGGTGATGGATGCAACTGAAATCTACAAAAAATTATAAATATGTAAATTCTGCAGCTGATTGGCAAATACATTAGTAACAGCAAAGAAAATGGAAAGATTAATTCTGCCAGGAGTGAGGGTGAGGATAAAGGTGAAAGAGGGCTGTAAAATAAGAGGTATCTAGATGTTGAGAAGGCTGGTCCTTTGGCCCTATTTTTTTGGGGGGGTGCAAATCTGAAAAATAATTTAAATCAGGAAATAATAACGTTATTAAAAACAATAATTTGCTTTAACCGTACACTCTCTTCAAAGACATATACCCCATTTCGGCTACACATTCAAAGTCAACCCTGGAAGGGGAAAGAAAAATTGAATTTTCTAACACCTTTTTCTTTATAAGGAAACTGGGCTGGTTGGGGGTAGGGAACAGGGCCAAGGACTCAACCCCAAAACTTTGGGCTTCAGGAACTGCTGGGGACGATTTTGGAATTTGATCTTGGAGTCCTGGTGGTGGAGGTGGGGTAGCCCACCTAGTTTATCCTCTGGCAAAACAGCTAGTACAATACTTGGCATCCAGAAAGCAGTCATTTGTCGAAAGAATTTTACGCATCAGCCTTTTTCCCCATTAGAGGATAATCAACCCATCTCCACGCTGTGCTTCTTCTGCCAGCTAAATTCAGCTCTGATCTCAGTAGTTTAACAGGAGAAAGAATCTGGTCAGAGCATCTGAGAGTGGAGCTAGGCAAGGGGGTGTGAGGAAGGAGGGCGGAGGCGTCGGGGGGAGCGAACACTCCCACCCCAGCTCACCTCCTCCTGCAGCAAATAGCTCAGCCCCCCGCCCGCTCTCTCCGTCCCGGGCCCCCACCGGGAAGGCGCGAGGGCAGCGCCCGCGTCGCGGTGGCAGGGCTCCGACTGTCACGTTCAGTCCCTGCTGGCTGCTGTTACCGTCCCCAGCTTCCTCGCCCCTCCTCCCTCATCCCTAGCCCGGGTTAGGAGGCGATTCCCCTCTAGCGACTGAGCGGATCGCGTCTGGGCAAGCAGCGCTTCGCCTCCCTCTGGTCTTTGTCTCCTTCTCCTGCGAGGCTCCTGGGCCCGGCGCAGGGTCTGCGGCGGCCGCCGCAGCAGCGGGAGACAAGCGGTCCCTCGCACGGCCGCTTGCGGCCGCACCCTCTCTCGGTGGAGGCGCGGGAGGACGCCAGCTTAGCCACGCACCGCCGGCGTCCCGCGCTCCAGCCGCGGCGCACAAGCGCCGCCGCCGCGACCGGAGAACTAGCCCGCCTGGCCGGCCGGGTCCGAAGCAGGCGGCCCGGCTGGCAGTCAGGCAGGGATAGCGGTCGCTGCAGGTTTGGCAGCGCGCACGCCGCCAGCCAGACGCACCCACCGCCTCCTCCCTGCGCCACGAGGATGGAGCAGCCACCCCGGCCCGGGACTGGCGCAAGGTAAGGTGCAGCCGCCTGTTGCTTTTCGCAAAGCGCGGTATAGTCCCCTCTGCCCGGTGCCTAGGCCATCCCTCCAGGAACTGGTAGAGGAGAACTCTCACCCCGTTTCCGAGCCATGTCCAACCCCCCTGGTTCCCTGTCGCTGATCCTTGGAGAGACCCCTCCTGGCGAGAGGGGGTCGACCCTCTTTGCTCTTGTGCAGCTGGCTGCAGTACAATAGTCTGCAAACTTTTGTGCCCCCTCCTTGCGCGGTGCTCACCCAGTGCGGTGCAAGTTGCACATCTAGTTCTCGCTTGCGCCCTTCCCCCAGTCTTCCCCCCACCTTGCCATTGGCATCTCCACACATCTCTGTGTGTTCTTGCCAGTCGACTTTTCACTCCCTGCAGCTCTCGCTAGAGAGGCAAGGGTTTGGGACTCAGCAGTGCTCATCCTGCCTGTAGGGGTTGGGTAGGAGCCGAGATGGTGAAATAGGATAGGTGGGACGTGGGGGAAGCCTGCCCCCACCCTTGGGGCTCTGTCCAGCGCGGCGGGAGTCGGTCCATTCCTACGTATGCTACCCCCAATTCGGTAATGAAACCCTCGGAGTGGCTTGCGGCTGTGCGCCGTGGGAAGGCAAGTGCAGATCCGGGTGGGTGAAGTAAGTGGTGTGGGGAGGGAAAGGTTGCTGGTTGAGTGGGGGTGGAAACTGAGGGCGGGGATAGATCTGATTGAGGGGAGACCAAAAGGCTCCGCCAAAGTGGGCGAGGGGCCGGCCCTGAGCCATCTTCAGACCAGGAGGGTAAGGAATTTGAGTCTGGAGGGCGCTGGCCCGGGCGTGTAAATACCGGTGGGGGAGGGGTTGGGCACCTGGGGAAGCGCAGAGGGGCAGACCGGAGCCTTGGAATGCCGGCCCTGGGGGGACTTGGGAAGGCAGGCTTCTGGGTGGCTGGGATGGGGCGAGCTTCCTCTCCAGAAGAAGCAAACCTCCCGATTCTGTGTACGCTGGCGTCTTGGGCCGTGACTGAGTGGTCAGATCATGGACCAGGGGAGCGTTTTCTAGCTCCTAGAGAACCAGAGTCCCCTTGTTCCTCCGGCGCCGGCTCCTACACCCTTCCACCTCCGCAGCCGAGTCGGCAGACCGGCACCCACCTTCTGGGCTGGGCGCTAGGGAGTTGGGGGTGTTTCCACAGCCGCAGGGTGGGAAGGGGATTCCGGTACTCGAGGGGAAGGCTTGTGTGCTGGGTAGGGAGTAGTCCCCAGCGCCTGACGTGTAGACCCGGATCCCAACGGGTTGGAAGGCAACGTACGGGTGGAGGCTGCAGTGGGAGCCCCCTCCTCCGCCCCCACCCCTCGCCGCTCCCCACCTGGCACCTGGGCGGAGCCAGGGAGTAGGGGAGCCCCAGGCCGCCCGGGAGGCTCCGGAGCACAGAACTGTAGGGTGTGCAGCGAAACGCAGAGCCAAGGGGGTGTGGGCATCGGATGAGGGGAGGCCTGGCTCCCAGACCTGAGGCCCGGGCAGAGGTGGGTCTGTCCACTCCTCGGCCCCCAGGTAGATTCTTCTGCTTGTTCCAGATCCTTTGGCGGATGCTGGAGGGCGAAGTGCTTTCCCCTGATGCATCCAAGCAATCCGGAATGGAAGAACGTTTACAGGAGGGGGCCGAGACTGCTGTAGCGAAGAAGGGGCAGCGCTGGGCTCCATATATACTGGTGGGGAACACACTGGGCCGTCAAAGGTCTGGAGGTACCTCATTTAACCCTTCTCTCTCTGAGGAGGTGCACGCCCCTCTCCAAGTGGCGCCTTCCCCGTTCCTCCTGGTTCCATAGAAGGAAGTGGAGGTTGCGGGTCTGGAGCCCTGTAAAACCTTCTGGTCCTCCCTGTTCCGAGCTCCTACATGCAGGCTTTTAGGGGCACAGGCAGGCGTCTCTGCGGTTGCCCTGCAGCTGTATATCACTGGCTCTCTGAAGCTGGGGGAAGGCAGAGCTCAATGCAGTCCCCTTTCCTGGGCCCCAGGCTTGGCAAGATCTTTTGGGCACTGAATAGACGTCCACTGGCCAGGGCTCCGGGAGGAATCCTGAGTTGGGTCGCTCCCATCAGGGACACCCCAGAAGCAGCGAGCTCCCTGCCTTCCCACACAAGCCTCAGAGCCCCAAGCAGCAGATTGGAATCTGGGGAATCCCTCGGAACAGGCTGGGGTGCAGCTCTTGACCAGGAAGGCCACACCCTCACAGGCCAGAGCCCTGGCCTCTTCTGAATTTCCTGCATAATGGAGGTAGGATTAAGTCCCTCACTGTGCAACATTGAACTTTTAACACCCAAGGACCTGGTTCTTTTCGGAATGCTTATCACCTGGTTTTGTGCTCAGGCCACTTCCTTTGCTTGTAGAAATGCATTGGAACGTGTCCCTTGGCCAACTCTTGAAGAAAGACTTAAAATCCACACCAAAGTGGGGTTTTTTTTGTTTGTTTGTTTCAGGTTGCAGAGCTATTCTAGGGAGCTAGGTAGTTATAATAACAATCAGTGCTAGGTTTATTCTGTGCCAGGCTCTGAATATTTTCTGCACACTGTTTTATTTTTAATCCTCATAACCACCTTAGAAGATGGTAATTTTCCCCATTTTATTGGTGAGGAAACTAAGCCATGGAAAAATTAATCTATTTGCTCATTGTCATCCAGCCAGTACATGGTGGGACTGGTTAGTCTTGTGGGTAGAGCACTGGTGTATCCCCTGCTTTCAGCCCCATTTGGTTTCAAGGACCCTTTGTCCATAGGATGTGTGGGTGAGACACCAGGCTTTCTACTCCAACCCCTGGGGCCATGCTTGAAGGGCCAGTCCTTGCCTGTTAGCCCCTGTGGCTGTGGCGCTGGGAAGACTGATGCTGTACGTCCCCCCTCAGAGCCCTTTGGGACATAAATTGGGAGGATGGGCTCCAGGCACTGGGGACAGATGTAGGGAGTTGGCTGTTGGCATTGGACTTTTCTGAATCTTTTGACTGACATTCCCTTTTTCAATGTGAGATGAAATGGGAGGGGGATTTGAATATGAGCAGAGGTCTGCTTTAGGGACGCAAATGGTAGACACTCTATTCTGCAAATGAGTACCTTTCTAGGAACTGAATCACAGACTATTAGAGCTGGAGTCATCTCAGATACCACCCCTCCCAGTCCAGCAGCAGGGAGAAGATCCCTTGATGTGCTAAAGGCCATGGAATGTGTTCCCGGCATAGCTGCTAGAACCACTGTCTTCTGACCCTTGGTCAAAATAAACTCTGTTTATACACAAATAGATTATGTTCACTGTAGCTGTTTGTCAGCATCTTAAAATTAATTAGTGGAAAACTAAATTAGAGAAAAACTTGTTGATTCAAAAATGTTGATCATTTTGCTAATGTCTCATAAATGCCTCAATCAGCATAACCAGAAAAATAAAATCACTATCCCATAATGGATAAACCACCACGAATGTGCCTCATTTAAAAAAAAAATTGCAGTAGAATATTAATAAGCCTTCAAATAAGTATTAACTAACCACACACCCCTTTAGATGATTCTAAATTAAATTAAATGGATTCTCAACCATCTTAGCCAAGTGCTTCTGTCAAGTTGAGTGGCTCTGACCTGGCCCACCTCCCATCCCTCAGTATTTGCCAAAATAAGAGAAAATGTAGTACCTCAGAGGGGAAGATTGTTTTGCATACAATGAAATGATATGGTGTTATTTGCTCTGGATATCAGACCATTGGGTTAAACTTTAGGCTGATGTAAAGCCTAACGGGGCAAAACAATATCTTTCTAGTGGGCCTACCTGGGGCTCAGAAAGGGAAATAATAATTCTTTGCCCCTTTCTCTCTCATTGCGAGTCTTTAGCGAAGGTGACTTTCACTTGCAGCTTTGGAATTCCATGGGCTCATAGGCATTCTGGTAGAACAGAATCTTATTTCTAAGAACATTCCATGTCTTCTCTGTAGCTTCAGTACTAGATGTCCTACCCCTGGAGATGAACCAACAAAGTCAGTTGGGAGGGGAACTGGGAGGGGAAAGCCTGTTTCTCAGGATCACGTTGGGGGTGGGGGAGGGGGGACAGGTAAGAGTCTCAGGCAGATGGTGGAAACTGATGCCTTTTATGTCACCTGGAACAAGATTTCCATCTGATGCTGTGACTAGCTGGGACAGAGGCCCTCAGGCAGTGATGATGGGGTGGGGGTGGGGTGGGGAGAGATACTTGGTTGATGGAGGGTTTTGGTGTGGCTGAACTGACCCTGGAGAGCCCTCCTACCCACCTTCTGGATCTGCCATCTGTGCTGGGTTGACTGATCTGAATCCTAGAGACCTCCATTATTTCAAGGGGAGCATTCAAGGTCTACAGAGAATTCATTAGAAATGCACGTGCTTTTTACTTACGTAAGGAAAAATAGGCACAGATGCCCCTTCTCAGGGAGAGCTCTAAACATCCGATGGTGCCCAGAGGGATGGTCTTTGGAAAATGGGGAACTGATGCTGTAGTGAGATATCAGCAGTGTGAGGAAATAAAGGATGTACCAGAGAATGGATCTCTTTCTTAGGAACCGCAGGAAGAAGGGTCTCTTTACACCTGGGCAGACTGCCCGGTTCCAGCTTCATAGCTTTGCAGGGGTCCCTGGGGAGTAAGCTGTGTCCTCATCCTGTATGTGTGGCCTGCATCCCCTCCACTCACTTATTTACTCACTCTGTGTGGGGTCCTTTTAAAGGGCCCACATAACACTTGGGGCAGTTCCTTGGCGGTGTATTTGTCTTAAATCATATAAACAGAGGTGGCTGACAGAATTAAGCAACTTGTTCTAGGAAAAGGTTATGAAAAAAAATGACACCTTTTAATTTAGAACACAATGAATCAGTATTTTTATGCAATACATAGAATTAAAATTCTCAGTTTTGGTTAGATAGTTAAATCTTTTTTTTTTCTTTTTTGTGTTTTTAGGGCCATACCCATGGCATATAGAGGTTCCCAGGCTAGGGGTCAAGTTGAAGCTGTAGCCGCTGGCCTACGCCATAGCCACAGCAACAACAGATTTAGAGCCTATATCATAGCTCACAGCAACGTCAGATACTTAACCCATTGAGTGAGGTCAGGGATCGAACCTGCATCGTCATAGATACTAGTTAGATTTGTTTCCACTGAACCATCATGGGAACTCCTGGTTAGATATTTAAAAAAAAAAAAAAATTGAGTTCCTGTTGTGGCTCAGTGGGGTAAGAACCTGACTAGTATCCATGAGGATGCAGGTTTGATCCCTAGCCTTCAGAGTCACTGCAAGTTGTCGTGTAGGTCACAGATGTCACTTGGATCAGTGTTGCTGTGTCTGTGGTACAGGTGGGCAGATGTAGCTCCAATTTGACCCCTAGCCTGAGAACTTCCATATGCTTCAGGCATGGCCCTAAAAAAAAGATAGATAAGTAAATAGATAAATAATTAAATACGTAATCAAGAACCAGAGCAGCCAAACTTGACCTATTTTTAATAACAAGAGAAGCCAGTTGAGGACCTGTGGAATTTGAAGGAGGAGAAAAAGAAAAAAATATGTATAACCAAGCAGAACTTAAGAAGCTATTCCCTCATGGATTTTATTTTAAGTGAAAAATACCGTTTCTTAATCTACATTTAGATTTGAATAATCCATAAGAATAAAATTAGTATTTTATCTTCAGATTGTGGCTTTGATGAGCTTCATTCTACAAGTGTTTGGGAACCAAGATGAAAGTTTTCTATCTGACATACTAGAATATATCTATGCTTTATAAAATCTCTGAATTAATGCATCACAACATGACATATGAAATGGCTATTTTATATAAGAATGGCCATTTTATATAAGAGCTGACAGGCTTGGAACACATTTTCCCAAAATGGCTAAGTTAATAGTAACGGCTGTATAATTCATTTAAAATAATGAAAATGAGGAATAAATATTGAAAAAGAACCACCCTGATAAAAAGATTTTTGTGTTTAAGAAGATAAATGAACAAATATTTACGTTTATAAAATGTATGGTTTCAATTTATCCTAAGCTCTCTGAGCTGCTTTTTATGTTAATAGTTGTCCAGGGAGCTCCTGTCATGGCTCAGCGGAAACGTATCCAACTAGGAACCATGAGGTTGCAGGTTTGATCCCTGGCCTCACTCAGTGAGTCAAGGATCCGGCATTCCCGTGGGATGTGGTGTAGGTTGCAGACACGGCTTGGATCCCAAGCTGCTGTGGCTGTGGTGTAGGCCAGCAGCTGTAGCTCCAATAGGACCCCTAACCTTAGAACTTCCATATGCTGCAGGTGTGGCCCTAAAAAGCAAAAAAAAAAAAAAACCAAAAAAAAACCTTGTTCAGTGAAAGTATCACTGTACTTTTGGTTTGTGGAAAAAAAAACAGGATTTGTGCCTTTTATTAGAAGTAAAATGGAAACAAGAATGAAAAATAAAATACTGTGAGTCATTTTCAAGCATGGAGTAATACTTGACAAAACTAAGTATGTTTTCAAATTCAGATTTGTTTTCTTTTCTTTCTTTCTTTCTTCTTTCTTTTTTAGGTCATTGATAGAATTTTCAGTCTGCATGTAGGTAAGCAGTACCTTGCTGGAAGACATGGCTGTTTCAGAACAAATATTTCCCCTGGCGAGGGCAGGGAGAAGGCACAGTGTACTTGTGTCTTTGTCCAGAGCCAAAGCACAAAGGTCATGAAGTCACACTGGCCTCTCCTCTAGTCTTCTAACCTCAGTTCTGATCTAGGGAAGCAGTCCTTGCCTTGGCCTGCTTACAGAGGTCTCACCCTGGTAAGCAATGACTAAGCAGTATATACTTTCCTTGGCTACACTGGGAATTTATGCACTGAGAATCCTGGTCCAGTCGGCTGACCTTTTCTAGACATCTGGTCATGAAGGCTTATCAAGCAGGGATGTTTTCCATTCTTTCTACAAATTATACTCAAGTTTGGGTTGGCAGATGTACATAGTCTCCAGCCATGGCAGTCGCTTATTTGGATGGTCATCTGTGTTTCAGTTACTTCTCAAAAAACACTTCCTATAAACAAAATGAATGCCCTCCCCTAGTGGAAGGTATAGGGGAGACTCTTGGTACCCAAAGCATCTGCTCACAGAATCTGTGAAACAGGGATGGCTGGTAGCCAGCCAGGTCAGGAGGCCCAGGAGAGAGGCAGCAGAGAAGCAGAGGAGGTGGGGGTAGAAGGGAAAGGGGTGAAAGGGACAAACATCATGGGAAACAAACCACCAAAGGAGGAGGGCACAGCGGTTAGTACAGGGAGACTAAGAGATAGTTCTCATTACGGCTTAGCAGGTTAAGAACCCAGCTAGTATCTATGTGGATGCAGGTTCAATTCCTGGCCTTGATCAGTGGATTAAGGATCTCATTGCTGCAAGCTATGGTGTAGTTTGCAGATACAGCTCAGATCTGGTGTTGCTGTGGCTGTGGTATAAGCTGGCAGCTGTAGCTCCAATTCGACCCTAGTCTGGGAACTTCCATATGCTGCAAGTGCAGCCCTAAAAAGAAAAAAGAGAGAGAGAGAAAGAGATATTTGGTATCGGCCGAACCAGAAGGATTAAGGAAGAAAGGCATAAAAGTAAGAGGAAGTGAAGAAAGCTAAGGAAAGGGAGTGATAAAGGCCTGAAAGAGAGGTGTACAAGTTTTAATTAATGCACCTAAATAATTTCTCAAGGTCTAGCTGAACCCAAAGGCAGTCTGGGTCCTCAGCTGAAGGGCAGGTTCACTCTCCCACATTCCCTGTTGCTGGTTTAGGTGGCTTCCCCATCCTCGGGCCAAGGGCTCTTCATATTATTGATGCCACAGTGCCCTTTGGCAGTCTGAGGAGCTTAGGGACTCTTGAGTGTTGTGTTTAAACATACAGGCTGCAATATATAAGATTATAACACAAATCTTCTTGAGGTAATTGTACGTGCTCTATAAACCACTGTGACCTACTAATGGATGCATAATGCAATCTGATGGGGGACTGGTGGCTGCCATCATTTGGGAGTGGGGATGAGCCTAGCAGCTGTGAGGTGACTGCACACCTGTACCAAGAGGAAAATAATCTGATTTGTACTGATGACTATATCGCGGGTACCGCTACTGCGTTTCAGGTTTGTGGCCGCATTTACAGAGAACGAAGTGCTAAATCGGAGTTCAGTGTTCCCGAACAGATTTGTGACTTTTTTCCCATTCAAGTTCATGGATTCTTGAGTTCTTTTGACATGTGTCTTGGAAGGCTGTGACCAGGGTGACCGTATCATGACCAGGATACTTGTGAGAATGAAAGGGAGCAGGACTGTTGCTCTTAGAAGTGGGTGTGACTCGGGACAGGCCTGGGCAGAGTGTAACTAGGGTCCCTGAGCTGTTGTCACCTCCCTGGAGTCTCTCTCCACAGTTCAATTTTCGCTTCTCTGGCTCGAGGAGATTATTATGATTATGGCTCCTGATAGGCATTGGGAAGTGGAAACCAACTCTGGCTGGAAGGAGTCACTTGTTAGGGCCATGGCCAGGCTATAGGATGCCTTGGTAAGACCTGAAAAATGGGCTTCCTTGGAGCAACAGCAGCCTCTGGTTCCCTGCTGGGTAAACACTGGCCTGCCCTTCAGCTCCTAATGGCCACCTTGGCCAGATGTTCTTGTAGCCTTGGCCAATGTCATCTGAAGTGAGGTTGAATTATTCGGCTATGTTACATTTCATCTGAGAGTTTCAACTTCCCTCCCAATTTTTTTTTTTTTTTCCAAAACAGAGATATCACAGTGGCTTTTAGAGTTTCCCTTCCTTTCCCTGCCCACATCCTGATTATCAGAAAGTGGCCTTTTGCGGGCAGGTGGCCTGAGACTCCATGGGAAAGGCCAGGATCTGGATAAAGAGGCCTTGAGGGATGTCAAGGGGGCAGAGGAGGTCATGGAGCATTCCCTAAGCAGATGGCTGATGCTGTCCTGTGCTGGGGGAGATGACAGGGCATCCCCACTCCTGGAGATCGCTCTGTGTCTGTCTATTCTAGCTGGTGAAGTGGAATCTACTTAGTAGGACAAAAGGCTCTTCTAAGCAAGCTTTTGACTTTGCAGGGGGCAAGCAGTAGCTCAGAAACATTCTGTTTATGTGCACTCAGAGTATCGGACCAGGCATCCTATTCTGCCTCCAGCTTTGGCCCTCACCAGCTCCATGTCTTTGGGCTACTTTTCTTTTTTCTTTTTTTCTTTTTTTTTCTTCTTAGGGCTGTGCCTGCATTATATGAAAGTTCCATATGCAAGGGGTCAAATTGGAGCTGCTGCTGCCAGCCTATGCCACAGCCACAGCAACATGGATCCGAGTCTCATCTGCAACCTACACCACAGCTCATGGCAATGCTGGATCCTTAACCCACTAAGCAAGACCAGGGATCAAACCCGGAACCTTGTGGGTACTCGTTGGGTTCGTTTCCCCTGAGCTACAATGGAACTTCTCTTTGAGCTACTTAAGATGACCGCCTTCTGCTCTCCTTTCCCAAGGAGAGGACGATTGGAAGTGAAATGGTTCCTAAAGCCCCTTCCAGCTTGTAGTTGTTGTATTGATATTCCACATAACGGCCTCCCTCTTTAGCTGCTTCAGGATCACTTCTTTGCTTAAGGCCTTCCAGCCCTGAAGTACACAGATCCCAGAAATTTTTTTTTGGGTCTTTTTTTTTTTTTTTTTAAAGGCCACATCCACAGCATACGGAAGTTCCCAGGCTAGGGCTTGAGTTGGAACTGCAGCTGTAGGCATCTGTGACCTACACCGCAGCTCGTGGCAACGCTGGATCAGAGCCATATCTTTGACCTGTGCTGCAGTTTGTGGCAATGCCAGATCCTTTAACCCACTGAGCCAGGCCAGGAATCGAACCCACATCCTCATGGATACTAGTCACATTCTTACTCCCTGAGCCGCAATGGGAAATCCAGATCCAAGAACTTTAGATGAAAATACTCTACGATTCTGAGGGTCTGGGAATTGGAGTGGGGCTGGGGCTGGGGAAGGAAGAAGAGCTGGCAGGCTAAGGGACAGAGCAGGAAAGGAGGGGAAGAATGGGTAACCATCACTCTGGAAAGGTGTAGGAAAGGTGTAGAAAATGTGAAGGAGGCGTATGTAAAATTTCGATTGCGTGCCCATCTGTGTCTAACTCTTTATAGCCATATACGCCTGTCACTCACTGCGAACAGCACTGAAGTTACTTCTAGTTGCCTCTAGGAGGGTTCCATCCTTATGGTACTTAACAGGTTCCTTGTGGCCTAGTCCTGCCTGTCTGTTCATCTGTCACTTTCCTTGGCACACTTGCCCCCGGGGTGTTAGAATGAGTATCTTAGTCCTGGCTTCGACTGACAATGCTTCTCACTTCTTATCTCAAACTCTACACTCACTGATAGCATGTTGGAGCTGAAATGAGCTGCAACAGGGCCATCTACATCACAGAAAGTGACAGACATTGGAAAGCAGTGTTTTTTTTGGTTTTGTTTTATTTTATTTATTTATTTATTTATTTTCCGCAGCAAATCTAGCACACATCTCTGTCCCCGACCCACCAAAAGACTTACTGTTCCTGCCACAAAAATTGCCCTTTCATGTCTCTCTCCATTGGCTGTTCCTGATTCCTGGCAGCTCCCGTCGCTTCCTGCTTCTCTCTCCCTTCTTCTCTTCTTCCCTTCCTTTTTTGTAACTGTCCAGCCACCTGCTCGTTCAGAGATAGCCAGGTTCTGTTCTGTTCTCATTCCTCTTCTGGAATAGCTGAAGGAGTGAATTGGGGAAACTTTACTAACTTTTCCTATGCCTCAGTTTTCTCTATGTAAAATGGGTGTCATCATAGATCATTGTGAGGCTTAAAGGAGTTAACATGTATAAGATAATTTGCATAGGGTCTGGCACATGATAGATACTATTTAAGTCTTTGTTTTCAGGATCGGTCACAGCATTATCGATTGCTTACTGTGTTCCCAGCATTGAGTACTGCACATATGAAAAGAGGTCTAATAAAATGAGCATAGGAGAATGTTTAAGAGCCTTGAACAAGGCCTGGTTAGTTCTTCCAAGGAGATCAGAATTGACTGCCATGGGGCCTGGGGCATTTGAACTGCATCCTGAAAGACTGATTACTTATACCCATTGAACTGGCAAGACAGAGGGAAGCAGCTCAGGAGGAGGGAAGTCACGTGAGCACATGTATGTGAGGGAATGGCATGGTCCATACAGGTTTTCATCGAGGGAGGGGGATTTGATCATATGCCTTGGTCCACCAGGAGCATGAGCCACGGTCTTCTCTTAGCTCTGCTTTTCTGTTGCTTGCAGCAGTACAGGTCTGAGCTTTGGATTTTCCAAAAAAAAAAAAAAATCAGAAATCCAGATTTTTAGGCAATAGCTTTTAGGTTTTACGGTAGAACTAATTCAATTAAAAAATAAATAAAGCAGTAATTCCCTGGTGGCACAGTGGCTTAAGGATCCAGTGTTATCACTGCTGTGGCGTGGGTTTGATCCCTGGCCCAGGAACATCCTCATACTGTGAGCACCCATCCCCACAAAAGAAAGCAAAGCACGTCTATAAGCTGTATCTGGTCTCCTGCAGGAGAGTGGGGGTCTCAGTCCCCTAGCTGTGCCAAGCTAGGGTCTGCAGTGGAATTCTTGATTTTGAATGTGGTTCTGCTGTCGCTGTGTGGCTGTGCATGAGTTCCTTGGGGTCTTGGAACCCTGATTTTCTGTCAAATGGCTCTCTTGCCTCTTGTTCTGCCTTGCTGTTAGGAACCTTTTGGACTATGGAGCTAAAAGCCGCAAAAGAACCAGAGAGGCGCTAGAATTTTCCTAGGCTCCACGTGCTGTGGCAGAGCTGTGCACTCAAACAGCCCAAGCCCAATGGCAGTCACCCAGAGAGACCCTGTGTCCTTACCTGCCTCCTTCATTTTCACAGTAGATGGGGGGAGAGAAATGTAGGAGTTTTGTTTTTTTTTCCCCCTTTCATTCTGTGAAAAACATCCCACGGAGCTTGACATTCCATTTTGGAAGTCTGGATGTCACAGATGCAGCTAAGAGCTATTGATTGATTCTGCATGGTTCAAGCTCTCAGGGAAGGGGTACTGTCAGGCCCTGTGCACTGTCTGTTGATTGGGTCTTGGAGGTGCGGGAGGGGGCTGTGAGAAGCGGGTGGCCACCCTGGTTGTTAGTCAGGGTCAGGTCTAGATCTGCACTTTGTCAGATTTCCCCTCTTTTGATCCCTCTCCAGTCCAGGCTGGCTTTGATTGTGCAGGCTTCTGAGGAAAAGATCAAACCTTAGAAGAGGGACATTATTTCTAATTGAGGGGCCGGGCCAAGCCTGGGGAATGCCGGCTTCATCAGGCCTGGTTAAAAGCACTCTGGGAGTTTCTGTTGTGGCTCAGCGGAAACCAATCTGACTAGCATCCATGAGGATGTAGGTTTAATCCCTGGCCTTGCTCAGTGGGTTAAGGATTCTGCGTTGTTGTGAGCTGTGGCATAGATCCACAGCTGTAGCTCTGATTTGACCCCTATCCTGGGAACTTCCATATGCCATGGTGTGGCCCTAAAAAGCAAAAAAAAAAAAAAAAAAAAAGTCAGTCTGTCGTTGCAGCTTGGTGAAAAACCTTAGGCTTATTGTTATAGTTTGCATCTTGCCATTCTTCTGATTCTGCATTATCTGTGTGTGTTTTGTTGTGTTAACCTGATGGAACTTGGTCATGAGATGCTTCAGAGTTGCAGGCAGGCCTTGAAACAAGGACACCTGACCCACACAAGCACATCAGATCTGGATTCTGGCCCCATTGCAGGAGCTGACCAGAGCCTTAGAACCTGTCTCACTGTCCTCCAAGCCCTGAGCCACTGGGGTCCTTAGGACTGAGGTGTCCACTATAGCTGTAGCTCTCACCCTCTTTTGGTGTGTGGGCCCCTATCCCCACCCCAGCCTTCAGCTATTGTGGGGCCAAACCCTAGAGAAGCCAAGGGCCTACTCTTCTGAGGTGGATTGGAAACACTTAGGTCTGTTGGATTAATATCGTAGGTAAAATAGCATGTTTGATGTGGAGGAGGTGTTGGAGCTCTGACCCCTCATACGATGGTGTTTGGAGATGTGACCTTTGGGAGGTGATGAGGTTGGGGTGAGGTCAGGAAGGTGGGGCCAGACCCCAGAGATCTTGCTTCCTTTCTGTCCAGCCACACAAACCAAGGAAAGGCCCCTTGAGGATACAGCAAGATCATGGCCTTCTATAACCCAAGGAGAGGGCTCTCAGACACTGACCATTCTGGCACCTTGATCTTGGACTCTGCATTGCCAGAAGCAGGTGAAATAAATTCCTGTTGCAACCTGACCTGGTGAATACAGGAGGCCACTGTAGGTTAGCCTGGTGCCTGGGCACCTTTGTGAAACATTTCTGAGCAAAGATGTGCCTTTTTCAGACCACTGATGTTCACCCCCAGCCTGGTACAGAGCCCTACTGGCACACAGTAGGCTCTCAGTAACTACTTGTCGAATGAAAGAAGAAACGATGCCAGTCCTATTTATAAACAAACATTTAGAAAACAATTCATTTGAGTTTTGGAAATTTCCTGCATTTATGATTTGTGATGAAGGAAAAAGAAATTAGAGAAGGAGCTGTTAATAGCCTGCACTTTTTTAACCAGCTCATTCCACATGGGGTCTCCTAGAACCATTCTCCATGACGTGATGTCGAGTTGGGCTACTAACCTACCAAAGTGTAATTAAGTTGAGTAAAATAACAAATAAGAGTCATTTCTTTATAAGAGAATCATAGGATCTCGACACTGGAAAGGACTTCTGAGGTCCTTTTTAATTTTAAACACCCAATGGGCAGTTTGCCATAGAAGGATGTGATTTTTTTTTCTGACAAAAGAGTGGCTCTTGGGGGTCTTTCCTGCTGTCCTGAGAAGTCCCTCAGACACTCTGAGGCATTTGCTCCATGGCTTTTGCCATTTGAGCATGGAGAAGCTATCTCCTCAAAATGCTATTCATCTTTATTCATATCTGGGTGCAGATGAGTTCAGAATGTGTGGGTGTGAGATTTGAAGAGTCTGAAGTGCTTAGGTAACAGTTGGCATGCCAGTTGTGTAATGAAGAATATGTATTGACAGTATTAAATTGTAGGCTGAACCTTATTTTTGCTTTTTTTTTTTTTTAAAGGGTAAAATTTCCAAAAGCTACAGTGTTGTTTTTATGGCAGGGGTGTTTCTAAATGTTGGGGTAACTACGCTGAGAAACATGGGCCATGAGCCATGCATCGCTTTTTTACTCTGCCTAGCCTGGTTCTACTATGTAAGTCCCGCATAACTTCCTTTTTAATTGGAAGGCGCTTGCAGTGTTTCTAAATATACATTGATATTGTACTCAATTGATGGAGAATAAAAGGTGATTTTTTTTTTTTTGTCTTTTTGGGTCCATACCCGCAGCATATGGAGGTTCCCAGGCTAGGGGTCTAATCGGAGCTGCAGCTGCCAGCCTACACCACAGCCACAGCAATGCAGGATATGAGCCATATCTACAACCTATACCATAGCTCATGGCAATGCAGGATCCTCGACCCACTGAGCAAGGCCAAGTATTGAACCCAAATCCTCATGGATTCTAGTTGGGTTTGTTACTGCTGAGCCACAAGGGGAACTCCCAACAGGTGAATTTTTAGGTCACTTTTCCTATTGAAGGTGGATGAGCCAGCTGGTCCCTAAGAAACATTAATGGCTTTTAATGAGTTACTGGGAAGTTACTGTTTGCTTCCCAGGCTGCCAAATCTCTAAGTCATCATCAGCTCCTAGGACTTTCTCTGGTGAAGCTGGTGAAGCTGTGTATCATCATTTCTTTAAAAAGTCATGATCCTTTCTTTACTTTTCCTTTGTGCTGACCAGTAGAGAAGGAATACAGAGAAACTTTCTGTTTCTTAGTTGTGGGTGGAGTGACCCTGATGGATGCAAGGTGACATTGTGGCTTCTACTAGAAGCAGGTGCCTCTAGTTTAAAACACATGGATATTCAGGGTCCTGGAGCAATAATGTAATGCTTAGGTCAGGGGGTTTTAACATTTTTTTTTTCCCTACTAGTCCTTTTGGCAGCCTAGTCAAACTTGTGTGTCCCTTCTTATTTTTTAATGTAAAATTCATATTTTTTTAAATAAAACGTAAAAACATTTCTAAATGGAAAAGGTATGTAGGATTGGAGTTCCCGTTGTGGCTCAGCAGGTTAAAAACCTGACTAGTATCCATGAACATGTAGGTTCGATCCCTGGCCTCACTCAGTGGGTTAAGAATCTGGCATTCCTGTGGTTGTGGTGTAGGCCAGCTGCTGCAGCTCTGATACTACCCCTAGCCTGGGACCTTCCATATGCTGCAGTTATGCACCTAAAAAACCAGAAAAACAAACAAATGAACATAGGATTACAAAGAACAACAACAAAAAAATACACACTCTGATTTTCACAGCATTATGCATTATGCATGATCTATATCACTGCCCAGTCTGTCATCAGTATTTGAAAAATTACTTTACATAACACACTTTAATAGTTAGCTTAACCATCAGATGTGTTTGAGTTGGCCTGGTATAGACTTACAGCCAACATGCCCATCATATTTCAAAAGACATTGCTAATTCATAAAGAATTGAAAATTCTCATATGAACTGTCTAGTTTTGCAAAACTATAACTATTTATTTATTTACTTATTTTTTGGCTGTGCCTGCAGCCTGTTGGAAATTCCTGGACCAGTGATTGAAGCTGTACTACAGTTGTGATCCGAGCTACAGTAGTGACAATCCTAGATCCTTAACCCACTGTGCCACCAGGGACCTCCTATAACAAATAATTTAAATGGTTGATTTCTTCTCATATATCTATGAAGGACAAGCAAGTGTAAGACTATATAGCATCTTAGATGCCTCAACCAGTAGGTGGAGAATATACCTTCCCCCTTTTAGGACTGAATGAGGATCAGATTAGAAATTGACCAAGAGTTGCCTCTGTCAGTAACAATTAACTACCATGATTTTAAAGTTACGATGTGTGTAAGTGATATTTCAGGATATCTGGAACAACTGTGTTGTCATGTGAAAAAAACAGCTGTGATTTTTATTGCTGATGTCACAAGTTCTGATAATAATAATGCCATTTGCTCCTTGCCTTTATTTTATTTTATTTTATTTTATTTTATTTTATTTTATTTTATTTTATTTTAGTCTTTCATCTTTTTAGGGCTGCACCCAAAGCATACGGAGGTTCCCAGGCTAGGGGTCGAATCGGAGCTGTAGACGCCGGCCTATGCCACAGCCATAGCATAGCTATGGCTTGGGATCCAAGCCACGTCTGCCACCTACACCACAGCTCACGGCAACACTGGATCCTTAACCCACTGAGCGAGGCCAGGGATTGAACCTGAAACCTCCTGGTTACTAGTCAGGTTCTTTAACCACTGAGCCATGATGAAAACCTCGTTCCTTGCCTTTAAATTGGAAGGAAATGCTAAATTCCAATTGGACATCAGTGGAGGAAAGAAATCAGAAAAGACCTTGCAGAGTTGTGGATCCAAATTAAGTTAAGAAACCTCCAGATTCTTATTCTGGTCAAGGTCTCAGTGGGGGTAGGGATGGGGCATGGACCCTGAGTTACAAACCTGTCTCAAGGTATGAATAAACACCTGATAACAACCAAAGCAGTTCTCAGATGAGACTCTTTAGGAGGGATTATAAGAAAATGTCATTTTCTGGTTGGTAGTTTATTCAACAAACATGCCAGAATTTAACCTAAGGGGTGTGGTTGGCTTCATAACTGCTCCTATTGGAGAGGGACGCTATTGATTTTATTTAAAGCAGTGTTGGGTCTTCTTTGTTGTCAGTAGTATCATATTTTAAATATTCTCATCAATGTTAATTCTTAAACTGTTTTTGGGGTGGTTTGAAATAAGCCAAAACATTTGAGGTAAAGCTGCTGCTGAATGTTAGAGGGTGTTCAAGGGATGTAGACACCAGATCAGGACTTGAAAATCCCAAGGCTTCTTTTCAGAAACAACTCAGCACCCCCAAATGCTGTCCCATTAATGGTGAAGCTGGGATAGAGATGAGAGCCAAAGAGGTTGCATTTCCAAAAGGAGAGCATCTTTAGAGTCATCTTTAGGAGTTCCTGCTGTGGTGCAGTGGGTTAATGATGCAGCTTGTCTCTGTGGAGGCACTGGTTTAATCCCTGGCCTGGGGCCCCGGGTTAAGGATCTGTCATTGTTGCACCTGTCATGCAGGTCGCACCTCTGGCTTTAATTCGTTTCTTGGCCCAAGAACTTCCATATGCTGTAAGGATGGCCAAAAAAAAAAAAAATTAGTGACAGCATTCAATGTCATAGTCTATAGAGTCTTGACTAGAACTATACTGTCCAACAGAAACATAATGCTAGCTACTTCTGCAATTTAAAGTTTCCAGTAGTCACACTAAACATGTAAAAAGGAAAAAGGTAGTTTTAATAATATATTTTACTTAACCCAGTGTCTCTAAAATTATCACTTAAACATATAATCAAATTAAAATTTATTAAAAGTTTTTCACACCGAATCTTTGAAATCTAATGCGTATTTTATACCTCCAGTGCATTGCACTTGGACAGGGAATTTTCATCAGAAACGCTTCACCTATGTTTCAGTTTCATAAAATGGGCTGTCGAAAAGTCATATTTGCATATCCAAGCTGTTTCAGAAATACTTAAATGTTTTCCAATCACTGAATGAGTTAGTTTTTAAATTTAAATAAATCACATTTAAAAGTCAACCTTTAGCTTCTCAGCCTCGCAGATTGTATTTCAGTGCTTGATGGCCACATGCACTGGTGGTTACCGTACTATTTGGTGCAGATTGAGATTATATGGGGCAATGTTGGAGAGGGACCCATAGGCTTGTGGATGGTTAAAATGCTGGAAAAATTACAGAGAGAAGCCTCCTCTTCTAGTTCTCTGCCCTTCCTGTGAATCTGTGCTTTGTGTCTTTTTGTTAATCTCATGTATTTCCAAAGCTCTCGAGCTTGTCTTTAGAATCTTTCTTATGACCCCCAGACGGCCTTTCCCTATGACTCCTGATCACCCCAGGGGCTCTGCTTCCCAGAAGGGGTTTCAGGGATGAGAGCAGCTGACTAGTTGGAGACAGGGAGGAAACTCGTGCCTCTATCTCAGTTTCTTACGACTGAGCAGTTAAACTACAAGAAAAGTAAGTGTTCTGACTCTAAGCCCACTGGAAACATTATGTGGGGCCCAAGGAACCACATTTTTTTTTTTTTTTTAATGGCCGCACGCAAGGCATATGGAATTTCTGGGCCAGGGATTGAATCTAAGCTGTAACTGCATCCTATGCCACAGCTAGGGCAACGCCAGCTCCCTTAACCCACTGTGCTGGGATCGGATCTGAGACTCCACAGTGACCTGAGCTGCTGCAGTTAGATTCTTAACCCCCGTGCCACAGCGGGAACTCTGGAAACTACATCTTTATCCAGTCTTCCTTTCTCCACTTACCCCACCCAGTGACTCAAAACAGCTTAACTTAAGAATCGCCGGAGTTCCCGTCATGGCGCAGTGGTTGACGAATCTGACTAGGAACCATGAGTTGCGGGTTCGGTCCCTGCCCTTGCTCAGTGGGTTGGCGATCCAGCATTGCCATGAGCTGTGGTGTAGGTTGCAGACGTGGCTCGGATCCCGCGTTGCTGTGGCTCTGGCATAGGCCAGGGGCTACAGCTCTGATTTGATCCCTAGCCTGGGAACCTCCGTATGCCGCGGGAGCGGCCCAAAGAAATAGCAAAAAAAAAAAAAAAAAAAGAATCGCCGACCTAGGAGTCCTTCCTGCCTCTGTATTCTTTTGGCTAGTGGTTCATAAGGTGTGCTCCGAGGATACTCTAAATCAGAATGCCCATGTCCCCTTAAACTGAAGACTTGTAAGCCCTGCCCCAAACCAGCTAAACCAGAATATTTGACAGTGTGGCACGAGCAATCTGCATTTCTAACAAGCTCTCTAAATGATTCTTATGTTTGCTAAAACATCGAGACTTCAAACCTTCAAACCTTACGCAGAACCTCCAGCTTAGCAGTGTGGAATTCTTTTATCCTACCTTTTCTCATTCATCCTCCCTGCCGTATCTGACATTTAGAAATCCATATCCATATTTATTTGGCTTCCCCCGGGTTAGGGTATTGAACAGATATGCTTTTGTTCCAGGGCCTGGGGACACACAAATACAGATGCGGAGAACCTGTCTCAGACTGCCAAGAGCTCCAAGTAGGAGGGAGAGATAGATCTATGGAAAACGGGTCATAACACATTATAGGTGGCATGCCACACATATGTGCTGGGCACCCTGAGGACATGGAGAAGACCAGAGTTACATGAGGTGATGAGAATGGCTTTAAAAGGGCTTCAGAGGCCCTGAGGTGATTTAGGAAAGTTATCGTCGGTATTCCATCAGACAGGGGGACTTGGAATGAATTAGGATGTGAGAGGGAAGCAGGGCCACTATGAAGGGCATGCCCTCCTGGATTTATTGTGGAGAACAGACCTTACAGAGCTGTGGGAGGTGCTCTCCGTGCAGAGGTCTGCAGGTGGAGGTGAAGGAGCAGAGACAAGTTAGCAAGTCAGTGCTCAGAGACCAGAGAGGAGATGAGATGTCTGGAAGCACTGCCTCTCCTGGAGATGGGTCTGACCTCTCTGGAGGTCAGCAAGGAGGGCGAAAGTGAGGGGAAGCATGGGAACGAGGTGTGAGGGGCCGGTGCTGGGAGGATGAGCTGGAGTCCAGGTCAGTGGGAAAAGCTAGAGCGGCTGAACACACAAACTCAGATTCTGCGAGAGCGGGGAGGCCTGGTGGGAGCAGCAAAGCTGACTGGGCCACTTCCGCCTTCCCCGCGGAGGGAACCAGCAGAATGCCTGGGGGCTGCGGCAGGGCCTGCCAGGTCTGGTACGGACCTGTGAATTCCCTTCAGCTTCCAAGTCCATACAGATTTCTGTTAACTTGAACCCCACAGGGATGGGAACTCCGGCAAGAGTGGCCAGATGTGCAGAGTCAGCATGGTACCGATCCACTGCAGCTGGCTTAGGAAACATGTGCTGAGGTTTGGGGGGGGGGCGTGGGCTCAGGGTAGGAGAGAGTGAGGTGCTAGGTGGAGGTCAGCCCTGCCCAGATCCATGAGATCCTCACCTCTGGATGGCCACGGCTTACAAACTGGAAGAGTACAACGTTAATGAATTTTCTGTGAGTAAGAGAATATACTACTCAAGCAGCAATTCTCAAACTTTCTGGCACCCAAAACCGTTTCGATTCTCAACCATTTTTGAGAATCCTAAAGAGTATTTGTTTCTGCGAGTTCTAGTATCTCTATTTACCAAATTAAAAATTAAGTTAAATGTAAAAAGTATTCCCTAATGTGCTGAGTGTAACAATAATAAGCATATTACATTTTAACATGAAAACCACATTTAGATGAAAAAATAATTTATTTTCCAAAACAAAAATTCAGTGAGAAGAGGCATGCTTTTAGATTTCTGCACATCAGGTTAATATCTGATTCCTGCGTCTGCTTTTGCACTCACTCTGTTGTGATAGCCCATGTCAGAAAGCCTTTGGAAAAACCCACGATGCATTTATGATAGCCTGATCATGGAAAAGACAGATCATGTCTTTAGTATCGGGTCTATAGCATGATGGAAATAGTTTATAACATATCTAGGGTCCAATCATGTCTACAGTGTTAGGGAAAGAGTCTCATCCTCACTGATCCAGGAGTCCCTGGACCACACTCTGAGAGCTATGGGTGAAGAAAGTAGCTTGGATGCTGGGGAGGAGATCTTGTGACAGTGTTGGGCAGGATGAGGGCCTGCATCAAGGTGTATCAGCAGGGGGTAAGGAGCAAGGATGGAGGAGAGAGGTACCCAGGAGACAGATGCCAGAGGTAACCAACCGGAAGTGGAACTGGGAGTGGGGAGAGTCCCTGAGAAAGTCCTGGGTCACTGGACAGCTGGAGGTCTGCCAGCTGCTGGTGCGGAGGTTGGGGTGTTCCTCAACCCAGCCCCAAGCTAGCCATGCCTCTGCCCCATGGGTCACAGCTGAGGTGGAAGCGAGGTAGCCAGTCCAGCCCCAGAGGAGTTGTCTGAAAGTCTAAAGCTGACTTCTGGAGCTGGATTATACCTTGGCGGGAAGATCAGGATGGGCAGAGCTCCTGAAGGCATTGCTGGCTACATGGGTCACATGTACAGGGATAAGGGAACACACAATTGGTGGTGAGTAGCACAGACAGCAGGGGGTGAGCTTTGGAGAATGCCCTTCTCCTTGGTCATCTCTGTGGTGAAATAGCACTTAGGAGGCACTCAGGAAGCCAGAAGGTGGTCTTACATAATATAAGCATGCATGTGTGCATGTGTCTGTGTACATGTATGTTATAAGTATGTGTATAAGTATGGTTCTATATTTGCCTATGGTGGAAATGTAGGTGGTTTTATATATAAATAGCTTGATAGGCTCTGGTCGCAGCATGGGCAGTGGGATGCACTGGTCTAAGCATCAGAAGTGTTGGATGCAGTTCCTGGTTTGCCGCTGCCGACTACCAGTGTGACCTTGGACCACCCACCACAGAACCAGGGGTCTCGGTCTCCTTGTCTGGGAAATGTAGAGGACGTGAAAGAGCAGCTGTCGTGTGATCCACGGCATGTGTTTTAGAGGCTGCCAAGAGTGATCTGGAGGACAAGGCATTCCATCAGTGTCAGAGTCTCCTGAGCAGCGTTTTTTCTGGCCCCATTGTCCATCTTGCCTGCTGAGGGATTGGGAAATGAATAGAGAAGCAATCAATCTGAAATCAAGGGACAGCAGCTGCATCTCAGGAACTGCAGATCTTGGCATTTGTTGGAATGTTGTCCCCGGCTTGGCCTGACAACCTTGGCACTTTCTTATTTCCTTAGTTCTTGAGAAAGCCTTTGTGTGAACCCCATCCATAAGTGTGCTTGCACACACACACACACACACACACACACACACACTCAAACAAGCACACACAGCAATTTGTCCATATTCTGCTCTATTTTCCCATGGGCCCCAGTGTGCTCTGGGAGATAGTTTTAGATGTGCACACATTTTGGGGGGTATTGTGTAAATTTTGAGAGCATAGAAAAATAGAGAAAGCATAGCAAAACCATATTTATTGATTTCTTAGGATAATAGTTTGAGTCCCCTGGTGGCCTAACAGTTAAGGATCCAGCATTGCCATCACTGGGGCTCAGGCATTGCTGTGGCACAGGTTCACTTCTTGGCTCGGGAACTTCCTCATGCTGAGGCCGAGGTCAAAAACAAAGAGAAACAGTTGAAATAACTTGAATTTTAAAAAGATTGCATGAATGCTAATATAGGTAAAACTTGGATGTAGCCAAAATTCTTGTAGGTAAGATGTGAGTGACCAATATGTGGGGAACACTAACTTAATTAGATTAATGAGGCTTTTTAACAAATTCAGAAAAGGAGACTGTGAAAAGATAAGGCTATCTTATCAGGCCATACCTGATACCTGATGCTTATGTCAGAGGTGTTTTTATTCTTCATGAATTTGATATTTCAGCTCCCTAATTCCTTTTGAAAAAACTTGAGTTTTTTAATATCTACTTCATATTGGTCATGTTAGGTGCTTAAAATTTTAATTTTAACCTGGATTTACTCGGAACAACTGTTAACTGTATGGAATGGTCTCTGCTGTAGTAAGACTTTCATGATTTCAGGAGCCCTCATGAATCCTAGTTGGATTCATTTCTGCTGCGCCGCAACGGGAACTTCAGGAGGAATATTTTCTTTTACACATTCTATTATTTCTTCCTAATGCTCTCAGCCTTTGAGTTTGCCCCAGAGGTCAAGGTCAAGGATCTTCTGAAACCAGGGTGTCTGCCGTGCTGCCACGAGGTCTGTGCTTCTGGTTCATCCAGCCACATGAACACAGGGTGGGGGTCCATGCTGAGGAGCGGGTGGTACTGGTTTCCTCTTTATCTTGTTGATGAAGGTAGATGTTGTCTGTGCACTTTTCATCTCTATGATGGACTTTTAAGAAAGTTAAATCGAAAAGCCACAGAAAGCCCATCATTTGCTCATACCGACACATGGTGATGAAAGTTGAGTTATTGTCCCTGAATAATGCTGCAGGAAGCCTTCCAACTGGCAATTTTCAGTCATGCCACATCGGCACCCCTCAGAATTACTACCTGCTTTTGCTAATTCACTATGACAGGTTTCTAAAGCAATTTGAGTTCATGTAAAAGCAGTGACAAAGAGATTATTCAGACTTGCTTAAAAGGGGGGTGGGGGGAAGAACTTCGCTTATGTTCGCCAGGTAACACTGATCAAGATCCATTTGGATTCATTTCCTGGAGGCATTAAATATGTTTTATTTTTTCTTTTTCAGTCACCCTTTTTTCAGTTTCATCTGGTAATTCCATTCTACCTGCAGTGCTTGAATTTATCCCAGAGCATAGAACCAGTCAGCTGCTTTGCCAGCCTGGAGGCCACCAAGGACAGAAGTAAGGACAACATTCCTTAGCATTAGAGAAATTCTAATGTCCCTCATAGGAAATCACTCAGGAGATAGGCTGGCAGTTAAAAAAGATCCTATGTAGGATTCAAAATGTCCATGTTGCCTTTCTTCCCCCTGTTTGCACCTAGCTGAACTAAAGCTGGCCTTCCAGATGGCAGGGTGTGGGCTGGGCAGCATGTTGGAGTGTAACACATGGAGGGTTTAGAGTTAGAGAGCTTGGTTTCTGTCCCAGCCCTGCCACTTACAACCGTGAACTTGGCTCAAGGCCTGGCCCAGAGTAAACATCAGCAGACAGGAGCCCCGTTTCCTCCTGCCTCTCAATCTTGCTTCTTTATGCTTGTCTGGCCTCACACACTCCAGCCCTCCCCCACCAGCCCCAACCCCTGCCCGCCAGCTCCAGCCACTCTGCCACCTTGCTATCTGTTTGCAGACTAGGCATGTTCCTGCCTCAGAGCTGCTCAGCTTGACCTGCTCTGTCCCTCCCTCTGATCACACTTGGCCTGATACTCACCTCTTTCCCTCCTCAGTTCATGTGTGACCACTCAAAGAAGCTCCAGTGCTTGGTCACGCCAACAATTACCCTGATGGATTTTCTTTAGGGCTTCTCTTTCTCTCCTAAGTTACCTAGATGATGCATTTGCTTCTTCTGATTGTCCTTGTTGCCCTGAGCGCTGTGGGAACAAAGACCTTGATGACTGGGGGCGTACCAGCCACTGGTAGGTACTAGTTGCTCAAGAAATATTTGCTGCATGGGAGTTCTGGGGATGCCATGAAAGATGGGAGAGCCTTGCAGGGCTGTTCTGCAGATCAGGTGGTACAAGGTTTCTGAGAGGACTTTAGAAAGGATAACACTCTATGCACTTAACACATTTTTAAGGCTTCCCTACCTTATTCACAAAGCCTCCCTTTCCCATTGCCTCACATGGAGGCATCCTCTTCACCATCTTTTCTGGAAAGATCTGGCATTTTTGACACACACCTTAACTCCTGATACCTCTCACTAGCAGGAGTTTCAAATGAAACTTGGGAGAATTTGAAGCAAGAATTGGAAATTGGAGTTCCTGTTGTGGCTCATTGGGCTAAGAACCAGACATAGTCCCCGTGAAGATGCAGGTTCAATCCTTGGCCTTGATAAGTGGGTTAAAGATCGGGCCTTGCCGCGAGCTGCGGCACAGTTTGCCGATGTGGCTTGGGTCTGGCATGGCTGTGGCTGTGGCTATGGCATAGACCTCACCTGCAGCTCTGATTCGACCCCTAGCCAGGGAACTTCCATATGTCACAGGTGTGGCCTTAAAAAGAAAAAAGAAAAGAATTGGAAATTGCTTGTCACCAAGATATTCACAAGTACAGCATCAGGGCTTGTGGCATGTTGATGTTGGGCGTTCAAGCTGCCCACAGTTTCCCTGTGCCATATTTGGCTTAAAGAAAATGGCCTCTCTTGCCTGGTTTGGGGAGGTGGAGGTAGAGGCAGAGGGTTCAGCTTCGAGTCAAGTACCGCTCTTGTCCCTTGAGTTCCTTCAAGACACCGGTGCTGTGATCAAGGATGGCAGTGCTGATCATGAGCCACTGAGCACATCGTCCCTGTATGAGATGTAAGGATGTTTTTTGGTTTTTGTTTGCACCTACCTACCTTTGCTGCAAGTGTTCAACCTTTACTATTTATAACTGTTTCAGGCTTCAATCAAGATGTGTCGTCTGTTGGCTTTGAAAGAGCTTGATTTAAATTGTGGAGGGAAAGGAAGGGGGTTTCAGAAATCTCAATCCATTATACATGTGGAGAAAGCTGTGTTTTTGTTTTTTGTTTTCAGGAGTGTGAAAATCATCTGAGAGAGACACAGCCAGGCAGTGCAGGGCTCTGATTTCAGATGGTGAAAGCCCTCCTCTCGGCCACCTGGGGCCTCTCCCCTCCCCACTCTCAGGGTTTCCAGGAAATTAGAAGGGGTTCAAGTTTTGGTGGAAATTGGAAGCCTCTTGTTTAAGAAAATGAAGCCAAATCTTGGATTTGGGGAAAGAAATTACTTTACCTGGGCTCTCACAATGGATAGGCTGGCTCCCTCTTTACTGAAGTGTACAGATTTTTGGTAAACTGACTCAGGAAAGGAGATTGCACATCCAACCTGTTCCTCCCCCATCCCCAGAGGACCAGTTGCCGCCTACCTCCTAGGACATGGCATTGCTTTGTCCAGTTCCAAAGAGAAACCCTCACAGAGTTGCTCATCTCTCCTGAAACAGAAGTATAGAGCACAAGGATTTTGATGCTCGATGCAAAAATCCATTGATTATATTCTTTTTAATTTTTAATTCGAGTGACTTTAAAAATGAACAATTGAAACACCAAATCTCTAATATGGACTGTGCCTTAAAATTCAGCAAGTTATCTGTAACAAAGATAAGTATACTGACTCTATAAACTCTCTTAAATTTACAGTTCTTACTGAGATCAACTCAGAAATAAGAACAAGGCACTTTTTTCCTCTTCTGGAGAATTTAAGGGTTCTTACAGGGAGCTTTAAAGAGGAGAGGTGAATTAATTAGACCAGGAGAAATCACCAATTAAGAGCAGCTTTAAAATACGGCTCATTCAGACAAGGGGTTAAAACACATTTCTCTCTTTTTTTTGTCTCTTTTTGGCCCCACCCATGGCATATGGAGGTTCCCAGGCTGGGGGGGAGTCAGAGCTGTAGCCACTGGCCTGCGCCACAGCCACAACAATGCCAGATCCGAGTTATGTCTGTGACCTCACCACAGCTCACAGCCAGATCCTTTACCCACTGAGCAAGGCCCAGGATCGAATCTGCATCCTCATGGATACTAGTTGGGTTCTTAACCTGCCGAGCTACAATGGGGACTCCCACATCTCTTTTTTTCAATTGAAGTTATTTGTGTTTTCAAGGAAAGAATTATAAACAAAAGGTAGATCCTACATTCCTAAGGGGTTCCAGGGTTTTGTATTGTGTCCTCTGACTCAAGGCAAGATTGCCAGGTGGGCTGGGGCCATCACCAGACAGAATGTTCTTGAACATCATGCAAGGGATTCTTTGGCTTCTTTGCTTATTTTGGAGGGTGGAAAGCCTTTCCTGACTTTGGTGGAGAAACCAACATTTGAGGTCCCATGTTCAAAGAGAATTCTTTGTTCCTCTGACTGCTCTGCATGGCTTCTTTGGGAATCTTTAGTTCAGAATATTTCATCTTCTATTTAGAATAAATACAACATCAGCATATTGAAGAGAACTTTCCTAGAGGCTGATTGTGTGATGATTTCCCCTATACCCTGATCTTCCTATTCTCCAAATTAAAAATAAATTCAAACTCTGAGCTTTAATTTTGTGCTGTTTAATCCCATATCTAATGTCATATATTGCCTTGTGTCAAGCCTTTATCATTTTTTGCCTTTATGCATCCCAAATTTTTCCTTCTTGACCCCCTTCCTATATCTCCATTCTTACTTTATGTTAACACCAAATTTTTTTTTTTTTTTTGTAAAATACCATTTTGAGTCAGTTACCTCTTGCTTAAAGTGTTGGTGACCTCTGTTAAAGTCAAATTCCTTCACCTGGGGTTCAAGGCCATGGCCCCATCCTACTCCTGACAGATTTCATGAAGCATCTCAAGGCTCATGTTGGACGATCATCCATACTGTCCCTTGACTCTTTAACATGCTCTGCATTTTCTCTCTCCTCTTCCTCTTTACTTAGCCAATGCAATTCCCTCCTTTTGAGACCTGGCTCAAATATTACTAAGGAAGTTTCCCTTTACCAGCCCTGATTAAAGTAATCCCTCCTTTTTAATAAACTCTACCTCTTGAATGTATTTGATTTTTTTCTTTTTTTTCTTTTTTCTTTTTTGCCTTTTATAAGCTGTGCCCAAGACTAACTATATGACTTAAGATCCCAGACCATATCTCACAATTTTGTGTACCCCCTTCACTGCTGAGCTTGCCACTTACACATTATAGGTATTTAGTCATATCTGTTATTTGCTCTCAAAAGTGAGATACTGTTCTTGCTCATCAAGAGGAAGCCTGAGTGGCTCCTGTTTCTAAGGAGTCAAATGAGCTTTTCTCTTGAGCCTCAGCAACCATGTCAGATCACTTTAGTTTCAGGATATGGGATATTATATTCCAGGCTCTGAAAGGTCCATGGAGGAAAGTGTGAAACAGATTTGGAAAAAGGGATCATGCTAGATCTGGAAAGGAGGAGAGAGGGGTCACCCATCTCAGCTTGTCAGTGACATACCTAGGGGGCAGTGTGTGCCCCAGGGGCACGCAGTAGCAGCACAGAGAGAATTTAAAATTGCTATGAAATGGACATGGAGCTGTTCTATTTTTATCATCACCAAACACTAGCATTTCTAAACAATGAAAGTGATAAAATGCTCTTTCCTCCCCCAAAATATATTTTTCCATGTTTACTGTTAAATTTTAATGATATATGTAACCTCCAAATTAGTACATCATTATACTGTTTAAGGAAGGCTGTATTCTTCATAGACATTAATTCCAAGAAGTCCCAGTTATGCAGAGGGTTCACATGACTTAAGTTATCCACTCAACAAGGACACAGCCATTCTGGGACACTTCTCCTACTTCAGGCACAGCTCACATCTCTACCTGTGACTTTCTTGAACTTGATGATTATAAAAAGGAATAAACCCGTATTTACATTAATTCCATCATTCTCTGAGACAATTTGTGGGTTGTTTTCTTTTTTTTTCTCTGCGATGCTCATGGCATGTGAAGCTTCCCAGGCTGGGGATGGAACCCTCACCACAGCAGTGACCCTCGCCACAGCAGTGACAATGCCAGATCCTTAACCCGAGAGTCACCAGGAAACTCCCATTTGTGGTTTTTTATTTGTGTTTAGCATTTGGAAACTTCACATACATGATTTTATTTGATGACTGCATATTTTAGTTTCTTTTCTTTCTTTCTTTTTTTTAGGGCTGCACCTATGGCATATGGAAGTTCCCAAGCTAGGGGTCAAATTTCAGCTGCAGCTGCTGGCTTACACCATAGACACAGCAATGCCAGATCTCAGTCACATCTTCAACCTACACTGCAGCGTGCCACAAAGTTGGATCGTTAACCCATTGATCAAGGCCAGGGATCAAACCTGAATCCTCATGGATGCTAGTCAGGTTCTTAACCTGCAGAGTCACATAAGAACTCCCACATTTTAGTTTCTATATGAAATATGTTTGTTCCATTTCATGATTATCACTGAATATAATTTTTTCATGTAGAGGAGGGGTATGTCAAAAGCGATTAACTCTGAGAGTCAGGTATACTAAGAATTCCTGTGCATCATTGTGTTTGTTTTGCTGAAGAACAGTTTCCAAGGAGGTCTCCAGAGAAGGCTCTACACAGATCTTATCGTATTGGAGGGGCTTTTTCTATCCATCACCTGCAAACACCTGCAAGATATAATCACTCCCCTACACTCTCCTGCCCTGCTCTATATCATTCTTACCCCAGTTAGGTTTTCTCCATAGCACTAAACAACCTCCTGATATGTTATACATGAGTGTGTGTGTGCATGTGTTTGTGTGTGTGTGTGTGTGTGTATGTTTGCTGCTAGTTTTTGTCACCTCTGCTAGTCTCAGGTTCCATGGAGTCAGGAAACTTGATTTATCAGTGCTGTATCCTGGGCACCCATCAGATGATCCGCTATGTGGTCGATGCTCAATCAATATCTGAATATTTATTGAATAAACGAATGAATGAGAGATGTGTCAGAATAAACCCCACTTTCATTTATTTTCCTCTCTCTGGAGCCCCTCTGAAGTGGGAAAAATAAACAGACCTTCAAATGGCTTACAGAGGTACCTTTTGCCTATCTTAAAGAACATGGTTTTCTTGAAGTAGATGGAAAGTTGCCTCAAACTTCCCTACCCATCGGTTTAACCCTCAAACCAAACTCAGAAAGTTGGCAGTATAATAAAAATGACCCTAAAGTGAGAATTTATAGTTGGGCCCTTTCATATGTTTTATCTCAATGAATACCTAAAAAGCCGTTTTATAGATGAGCAGATGACAGCACTGTGATCATTTGAGCATGCCCCACCCCCAGGCCTGAGAAGGAAGAACAGCTGGGGCCTGCGTGTGAGGCAGAGCCCAGCCTTCTGTGGGACCCTCTCCTTTCCACACAGTTACTGCTGCTTTGGCACCTGCTCCTGCCAGCACATGCTGCCGCCAAGTGTGAGATGTCACCGCACAGCTGCGAAGTAGGGCGGAAGAGAAGAGCAAAAGGAATGGAACAGAAGAGCTGGGAGCCCAAAGTGAGGCTTTGGAAGGTGGGGGAGCCATGTTGGCTCAAATCCTGCAAGAACAGAGAAGGCGGTCCTCCAGGGGAGGAAGTGTAGGAAGCCTGTAGTCCACAGAGTCAACTGTGCACCAGCCATGTGTTACGTTAAGTCTGCCTCTGAGAAGGTCCTCACTCTTTTCTGTATCACTGTGAGTTACCCTACAGCCCCACTTAAAAAAAAAAAAAAGAAAAGAATTCATTAGATGTTTTAAAGACATTAAGTCAAAATTTTAAGTACTTTTTTTTTTTTATTCAAAATTTAAAATTCTAGGGAGTTCCCATTGTGGTGCAGTGGAAACAAATCCGACTAGTACCCATGAGGATGTGGGTTCCACACCTGACCTCGCTCAGTGGGTTAGGGATCCGGCATTGCCGTGAGCTGTGATATAGATCAAAGATGTGGCTCAGATCCCGAGTTGCTGTGGCTATGGTGTAGGCCGCCAGCTCTAGCTCCAATTCAACCCCAGCTCCAATTCAACCCCTAGTCTGGAAACTTCCATATGCCATGGGTACAGCCCTAAAAAGCCAAAAAAAAAAAAAAAAAGGAAGAAGAAAGAACAGTTTAAAGTTCTACTAATAAAGTTATACCAATATTACAAAGTTGTAACAGCACTAGGGAAAGTCAGCAAAGCCTATCCCTAAATTTCATAGTACTACAAAATCTCTTTCATTTTTTTCTGGGTCCTTTCCTTTCCAGTTCTTGTCCAAATGCAAGCCTATTTTTATAATGGGATGTGCCTGTGCCTTTAATATACTAGAATCTGGTTCCAGACAGAGGTGTTTCCACCGCCACAAGTGTGAGCAAGGTCTTGCCAAGGTCATGGAGGAGATGAAGGGAAGATAGCACCCCCAGTAGATTTATATTTAGGGGGAGATCACCCCAAAGCCAGAGGCTGAGCTTCTAAGATAGCAGACTGGATTTGCTACCAGAGAATAGACTAAGGGAAGAGAGAACAAAAGGGCCTGAGAGATTGGATCAAAAACATGGAAGGTAGGTGGGGCAGAGAAAAATGAGGGAAGAAAAAGACATTAGTGGGAATTAATAAAAAGATGACTTGCATCTTCCTGACATTTAATTTGGCTAACTTGTGTGAGCCACAGCCTGTATCTGGACAGTTTCTCCATGAAATCGGGCCTTTCTGTCATTTTTCGACAGGCAGAGTAACGAAGATGGCAAAAAAAAAAGACTGATTTCAAATCTTCTCAAAGATGGGCTTGGCTATACATGTGAGTTCAGATGTTGCAGAAATTGGTCTGTCATGAATAATGTTTTAGGAAAAACTGACACGTCATTCCTCATTGATTTCAGAATCAATGAGAGAGAGACCGAATATAAAACAAAACCTGTAAACTGTCAGGAGGAAGAACTCACAGAAAATAAAGCTGGCAGTGTCTTTTAAACCTCAGTAAGATAACCTGAAGGCTAACAGAATTTTTGAGATTTTGATCACTTTGTGTGTTTTAGGCTCTTAAATCATTTCTCTGATTACAGCTCATGGCCAGGTGTTAGATTTTACTGTGAATTATAATGTTATCCATTTCAGCTCACTTTGGGCTTTTTTGTTTTTTTAAGGTCGCACTCACTACATATGGAGGTTCCCAGGCTATGTGTCAAATAGGAGCTGTAGCCACTGGCCTACACCACAGCTACAGCAGCGCCAGATCCGAGACGAATCTTTGACCTACACCACAGCTCAGGGCAACGCCAGATCCTTAATCCACTCAGCAAGGCCAGTGATCGAACTCACATCTTCATGGATACTAGTCAGATTCATTTCTGCTGAGCCCCAACAGGGTCTCCTCAACTCACTAAACTGTTTCTTTTTGAGAACAGACTATACCCAGGTAAGCGCCATAAGTAGTTGGGCACAGCCATACTGAAGACGCCTTATCGAAAACAATGGTTCCTCTAGTTGATAGCATTTAGTTCATAGAGGTTGTTTATGTCATGTGGCTATTGGAGAAAAAGGTTTTAGTGTCTATACTGGGTGACACCAGATGGCTGTTTCTCTCTATGTTTCATTAACAGCCTAAAATAACCTGCATGATACTTTCCCTAGCTGTGGAAGCAGTCCAAAGCCTGGCTGAATTGTTGTGATGACTTCCTGTTCCTGGTGGCCTGTTTCTAATAACCTGTGCAATAATATAATAAGAGTCATGATTCAAAATCATTGGGGAGTTGGGTGTCCTGGAACAAGACCAGGCTGGCCTTTGCACGCCCAGGCCTAGGTGGGTTCAGAACTCTGAAATGGCTGTCCAAGCCTTTCTGTTGATGCCAAAGTGAGCAAATATCAGAGACTGACCCTCTAGGGTGGGTCTAGAATTGACAGTCTTGTCACTTCTCCAGATGATGACAAGTGTCTGTAGTGATGGTTTTCAAACTTCCCTATAGATTGCAATGTACTGGAGAGCTTCTACTGTCCTCTGAGTTCTGAGCTCTACACACATGAAACCAGGATGTCTAAGACTAGGGCTGAAGCATCAGTAGTTTAAATCATTTCCCAGGTGGTTCCAGTACAGAGCTATAAAATAAGGTAAGGTTAAAAAAAAAATTCATGCTAATGAGAAATGGTGATTACTCTAGGAGTCCTTTAGAGCAAAGAGAAACAGAAAAGACTTCCTTGGCTGGGAGGAAGGAGGGGTGCTAGGCAGAGGGGACAATAGAGACAAACACAGAAATAAGAAAGTGTGTGGTGGGACAGGGCAGAGTTCTTTCTGGCTGTAGCCTGGAGGCACAAGGAAAGAGCAGGGGAGAATGTCAGTGAATATCAGAATGTGCTGGCATTTCCGGCCATACCTCCCTGAGAGCTCCCAATCTCATCAGAATGTGCTGGAAGGGAGCTTGGATGCCAGGCTGATGAAATCTTAGTGGAAAACTGGTATTGCTTTTCATAAATAGAGGTTTAACCTTAGGAACCATAAAAATAAAACAAACTGGTTTCTTGTTACATATTCTCACCTGTCAATGCTTCTTTCTGTCTTTAATACCATTTGCAAATCTCCCTGGGAAAAGAGGGTGATTTGCAAGTGGTGTTAAGACAGAGTGGCACTAAGCCTAAGAAGGGTGGTGGCCCTGAGGGTGGAGGAGAGGGGTTGGGAGTGAGATGAGCCAGGCATGCACTCCCACAGACACTCCCAGTCTTTGGCCGGTGGCCCTTGTTGCCGCTGCACGGGGTGATGGGCATTTTGTCAGTATGGCCTCGGAGGATGCAGTCAGAGTCTGCCATCTGTCAGCTTCAACACTAAAATACCTATAAGGGATTGGCTGCGAAATAAGGTACAAATCACATCAGCAGATCTTTGAAGGTGCTTTCAGAGCTAATCATCCCCTTTTATTTTGCCTGCAGAAAAGGCAGATCCTGATGGTTTGATAATCCCACGAATAACGTACTTGTTCTCAGAGTGAATGAACTTAACTGGTCACATACAATTTAACTAAATATGCTTGGATTTAGAGATTGCCGTTTTCAAAATGCTATATTGAATAGCAGGAGAATTTGAAATGTCATGGAATTTGAAAATAGTGTGCTGTCTGGCAATAGTTTCATATGGGCACAGTTTATTTTGGTGACAATTTGATTAGGTTTGAAGCAATGGGAAAATTGTGGTGTCCATTTATGGATGCGTGTGTGTGTCTGTATTGTGTTCATTTAACTACAGTAAATGGAACTTTCCAAAGTAAAATTTTGAATTTAGTAGGCAAAGAAAGTAATGAAAAAAATAAGCCTGCAATCATAGAACAAACATTGTGACCCTATTGTTAAAGTTGGAAACCAACAGGTAAGAAAATGTAATTCTCTCTCACCCTCTGGAGTTCTCTTAAAGCCTGTGAGAGGCAGAGTAATGACTGTATTTGGGTTACACGCTGCTTTGATTATGTAGACTACTAGTAAAAGCCAATCTGCTGCCTCCTACGATTGCATGTTTGAGGCATTTGGCTGATAAGAAGGAGTTACTTGATAAGAAGAACTAACAATCCTAGGCTGACCTAGGATTGTTAGTGAAAACCAGTAGTACTGGAGATAAACAGGCTTCTGCTCTTTTCGCAAACTCATCGAACTCATCTGTGCCCCTTTCATCAACAGCACTTACTATCTTTATCTTTTTCATTGTCTTCTCTCTCTTTCCTGGCTGTGCCCTCTTTAGAATACCAAATGAAGAGCTCCTGTCTCAACCCCCCCCATTTTAACCACCCGTATTACCAGTTCTAGTTGTAGTGAGAGAAAAGCTCAGCAGTGTCCAAGTTAAAGATGAATAATGCCTACTGGTTACCAAGTATCTTTTAGGTGCCAGAGTCTGTGCCAAGCATATCACTTAAGCTGTGAAAGAGCTTCAGATTCGCCATAATGTTATTGCTATTTATTATCACTGCAGATGAGGAAGCCAAGACTCAGAGAGCCTTAGGGGACCAGCTAGAGTTTGCATGGCTAATAAATGATAGAGCAGGACTTCCAAGAGGTCCCCAAAACCTGGTTTCCTCTGCCTCTCTACACTTCCTCCAGATGCCTGTGCCTGTTTGTTCAGCCCCCCGGGTTATTTGGTTCAGTGAATTCTGAGTGCCTTGGAGAATCACCCCAGGGATGGCTTTGATAGTCTGTGTGAAGCGAAGCAAAGCAAGAGGCATGGTGCTGCTGCCCCAGATGAGCTGGCACACAGGACAGCTTGTGTCTAGTAGCCAATATCCACAGATCCACCCAAACGTGTCATGACTCAACACAACAATAGTTTGTTTCTTAGTCATGTGATCGTCCAAATTGAGGGCAATTTAAAGTTGGTAGGGAGTCAGGAGGGGAAGGGGACTCGACCCCATGCAGTTATTCAGGGACCTAGGCTCACTACGGCACTGTTATCCTCAGCACGTGGCTTCCAAATTTGTCCCTGTGGTCTCCATTCCAGTCAGCGGGAGTGGGGCAGGCTGAGAGGTGTGTACATGGGAGGTTTTTACACACCAAGACTTAGAAGAGGTATACATGCCTTGCACTCCCATTTCACTGGCTAGAATTCCATTGCATGGTTCTGCCTCAGTGCAAGGAAGGCTGTGAAATATAGTCAAGCTAGGCATCCAAGAAGAAGAGATAGTTTAGAGAGTGCTCCTAGCAAGGAGGCAGAGGAAACCTCCCTGGTCTAGGAATGCAGAGGGTAAGGATTTGGTCCTGATGACCCATTGTAGAGAGCCCCTTGATTCTGAAAATCAGAATCCTGTCCCCTTCTGTTTTCCACTCCATAGGATATTTAAGATCAAAATTAAACTTAAATAATGTGAGTATGCTTTGTAAGCAACTTGGGACTTTGGATGGGAGAGGAGACAACATTCTAGATTGGGATGTAGAATCCAAGTTCAAATTCTTTTTTTCTGCTGCTTCATGGCTGTGCAGGCATGACTCACCCATTTGCATTTTCTGAGCTGCTTTCCCATTAGGAGGAAAAGCACCTGCCTTACCTTCTTTATCGGCTTCCAGAGTATATACAAATCAGTGACCTCTGGGAAAGTGTTTGAAAACCATTACATATCAAATTTTTAAAAACATTTATTGGAGTGTAGTTGATTTACAATGTTGTATTACTTTCAGGTGTACAACAAAATTGAATCAGTCATACATATAAATATATCCATTATTTTCCCCATATAGGTTATTACTTGAGTAACCTATATGGGGATTGAGTCGATTTTTCTTAATGCTATTTCAGTAGGTTCTCGTTAATCCTCCAATTTATGTAATAGTGTGTATATGTTATTCCCACCCTCCTGATACTTCCCTCCCCTCCACAGTGTCACCCATAGTAACCACAAGGTTGGTTTTGAAATCTGTGAGTTAGTTTCTATCTTTTAAATAAGTCCTTTTGTATCACTTTTTATTAGATTCCACATGTAAGTGATCTCATATGATATTTGCCTTTCTTTTTTTTTTTTTTTTTTGCTTTTTAGGGCTGCACCCGCAACATATAGAAGTTCCCAGGCTAGGAGTCAAATGCCACAGCAATGCAGGATCCGAGTCGCATCTGTGACGTACACCACAGCTCACGGCAGTGCCGAATCCTTAACCTCTGAGGCCAGGGATGGAATCTGCATCCTCATGGATCCGAGTCAGATTCATCAACCGCTGAGCCATGAAGGGAACTCCCGATGTTTGTCTTTCTCTGTCTGACTTGACTTAGTATGATCATCTCTAGGTCCAGAAATTTTGTTTTTGATATTACTGGGGACTATTACCTGGAGGATGCTTTCTGAACCCACACTCCCTGCTTTGTTCTCTCCTCTGAAGTAGGGTATTTATGCACGAACATAATATTTTCCTCAAGAAATTGAACTACATGTCTCAGCACACACCATGAGTGACTGTAAACTCCCAAGGGACGGGCCTGAATCACCTCCAGTAACCTGAACTCCGCACCATGCCAGGTGTGTATAATCACTGCCTGACTGATACTGAAAGACATTCAATTTTAAAACAGACCCTCTGGCCAAAAACAAAGTGACTCGGGGGCCAGCACAGTGACAGTGACTCTGGGAGCTGCCATTCTTTCTTGGCAGGTAGGGTTAATCCTGAGTGATGATAGTCAAGCTTTCTTATTTGCTAAGTCACTTCTCTGAGTTGATGATATTAGTCACTTAAGCAGACTCACACTTTCTGTCTCAAGTAGTTCCAGAATCAGAGTGATTCATTGAAAGTTCTCTTTTTCCTCTTTTCTTTTTCTTCTTGGACTCTCTTGAAACTTCTTCATTCCAGCCAAGGCACTCATTACCTTCCAGGCTGCCTCTGAGCGGAGCTGTGTGGAGGGATGATCATCTGGCCTGGCTTTTCATTCATTTCTGGGCTCACTCAGCTCTGAATCGACAGGCAGAGCTTGCTCTGCTAATTGTGGTGTGGGATGACTCACTCATTCTTCTGGGTTGTTGCAGGTGAGGCTGCATCTGCTTTTTCAAGCTTTACTAAGTAACAAGAAACATTAGAGAAAAATCAGGAAGGGACTGGCTGCCTTTAGCTCTAGAAGGGTTGCCAAAGTATCTGGTAGTACTGACCATCAAACATAGGCTGGTCTTGACTTTACCTACTCGCTGAACTATCAGCAGAGTGTCATTCTTGAAATAGCCCCTCTGAGAAAAAAGAAATTGCAGATAAAGCACTTGCAGAGAAGTAACTCTGTGCATCTCAGACTTTCATGTGCATGGAAATCGCCTGGGATTTTCTTAAAATAAAGATTCTGATGCATTTGGTCTGAAGTTGGACCTTGAATTTGGCGTTTTCAATGAGCTCCCCGGGGATGCTGCTGGTCCCCCTATGATGTTTGAAGGAGGAGGAGAGCTGTTGAGGCAGGGGCCATTCTTACCCAGGCCTCAATCTTTATGCATATTTTAAGATAATGTGGTTTCTATAACAAGAAGTAATAACCAGGCTGCTTTGCAGAAATAGATTAAAAAAAAATGCAATCAGGAGGAAAGTGGGATCTTTCATGTTTTTTCAATCTACAGTATTTTTCAAAGTTCCTCCTCTAGGTCATTTGAATTTACGTAATTTAGGCAGCTCCCATTCTAAGATTGCAATTACCTTGACAATGAACAAGAAAGTAACCAACCCCGAGCCTGTTGCATCTGAGCCATGGTTTGGGCATCACTACCATCAGTTACCCCAAAGAAAGTATTGTTAACCCTAAGAGCAAGATGTGTCAGGATCATAGATGATTAAGGATCTGGGTTGGGATCAGATGCTAACTCAGTAATGATTTTGCAGAGTACCTTGGGAATTTTGCCATATCCAAACCAATATTGGAAATACCACATTACAAATACATTTGTATGTTTCAAAGGGGAGGTGGAACCAAATATCTGTACCTGTGTTAATAACAGCCATGTATATGGCACTTCTTGGGTACCAAGCACTTTGCAAACATCAACTCATTTTAATCTTACAACAACCTTAGGAAGTAGGTAGTAGGATTGTGTCCACTTTATAGATGAAGTCTCTGAGTCACAAAAAAGGTTAAGTACATTCTCCAAATCAGCTGTGTGCAGCTGCAGAGCAAATTCTCTTATGTTTTTCCTGGACTCAACATATAGCAAGGACAGGTGAGTTCAAATTCAGATTCTACTGTTTCACTTATTCTTTAATAAGTCCCCTGGTCGCTGTTTTAATCCCATCATTTGTGAAATGGGCCCGATGATGCCAGAGAACCTCTTAGGATTGTAGGGAAAGGATGGAGATAAAATAATGCACGTGAAATTTTAAAATTATATACAACTGTACAGATTCAAAGATTAGATGGATGCATTGATTACTCATTATATTTTGATTAGTGTATAAGTAGCCAACTTAAGTTTCTTTGGTCTCTGTTTTTATATTTCTGCTGCTTCCTCAAGAAGAACTAGTTTTTGCCTGGACCCTTAAATGAAAAGCACACACAAAAAATCTTTTTGGATTTGTTTTTGGAAATTACAATATTCTGCAGACTAAAAACCAGTACATGGCTCATTGGCCGATTTCCTTTATCCTGTTTTTGATATGATTCTCCATAGGTTCTTCTCTAAAGTATCAGCCCATCTGGATTGAAATGATCTTCCAACACCTCTTATGTTTAACTCTTCATTTGGAAAGGTGTTTTGTGATGGAATCAATTTTACTGCAGAACTTTGCATTCGGATTTAGATCATGATTTTTCCTGTTACCTTGCCTCATCCCAGCATTGTTATCATTCTTCAAAAGCCATCACTTTTCTTAGAGTTTTAATGTTCCAGCTGTGCACATTTTTTCCCTCCGAAATTTGGCCAGAGTTAATGTAGGGTTTCCCTCATAATTGTATTATTACATCCTTGCTTAGCCCAAGAATTCAGGGGACATAGGAATACGGAATTAGGAGAAAAGATTACAGCAATTTTGCTTGTGCTGCTGAGGCCAGGATTTCTTTGTCTCTGATTCCTGCATGCAGGTAATGGAAATGCCTCCTAATTATTAAATCACAAAAAGTATAAATAGAGATTAATTTCCTTTTCTTTTTTTTTGGTCAGAAATCCATAGAAGGAAAGCCAAGTACATTTTAAAGCAGAGCATTATTCTATTTCATTTAATTGAGCCAGATCAAAATCTGTTTCCTTTTCGGCAACAGATCATGATGTCTTAAGAGTAAATGTTGGAGCTAGATACAATTAGCTGTCTTAAATAAATTAGCAAATTCAAAGCAGAGCAAAGATGGAGTGAATTTGATGTATGCAAAAAGGTAACTGTTTAAGGCTGATTTAATAAAAAGAGAACCATCGGACAATTGCATCATCATTTTCTTTTAACGGTGGCTTCTAAGGTAGGGTTCTGGTGTGGCCAGAATAAGCAAGTCCAATAGTTAATATGTAGTCTTGTCGTCTGGAATATCACTTGTCTTCTCTGGTCTTGTTTCAGAGCAAACATTAATAGAGAAGGGTGGTCTGTGAGGACTACCTACTTCCATGATATCTAGGTGTATATTTCTGGTTTCAAAATATGCAGACATTGCAGAGTCATGGTCAGAGATGCAGACCTTGAGGTCAGAGAGCACACGGCTACAGTTCTTAGCTGTGTGACCCTGAGCAAGTTACTTATCCTGCCTAAGCCTCTGTTTCCTCATCTGTACAATGGAGCTGGTAAGTGCTGACCCCAAGGCCATGCAGTGGGCATTATACTCTCATAGTGTGTGGCATGTCATATATTTCTTAAAACATGTTCGAATTGTTTAGATGAGTTGATTTTGACATCACTTTATCTTTGATCTACTGTTAATCCACTTGGGATCCTGATAGCTCCAATATGTTTTCTTAGACTTTTAAACAATTTCAAAGAGATCCTACATAGATTATGAGTTTCTATCAAACCAGCCCAGACCCCAGAGCTATGACACACACACACACACACACACACACACACACACACACACACACACACACTGGCCTTTGTTTACGGAAAGGACTTGTTGAAAGATCAAAGTGTTATGGCTTCTAATATGGAGCCAAAAGGAATTCCTCTCTGAAGACCATGTTTGTGACCTAGGGAATTAGTGTAGGGGCCTGCACTTCATCCAAAGCACACTACTGCTTTTGGTTCATTTTGTTTGACATGCTTATATAAAGTAATTGGGAAGGAGTTCCCACCATAGTGCAGTGGATTAAGAATCCAACTACATGGAGTTCCCCTCATGGCTCAGTGGTTAATGAACCTGACTAGGAACCATGAGGTTGCGGGTTCGGTCCCTGGCCTCACTCAGTGGGTTAAGTAAGGATCTGGCATTGCCCTGAGCTGTGGTGTAGGTCGCAGACGTGGCTTGGATCCTATATTGCTGTGGCTGTAGCTGGCAGCTGTAGCTCTGCTTCTACCCCTCTAACCTGGGAATCTCCATATGCTGTGAGTGAGGCCTTAAAAGGAAAAAAAAAAAAAAAAAAAGAATCCAACTACAGTGTCTTGGGTCACTGTGGAGGTGCAGATTCAATCCTCAGCCCAGTGCAGTAGGTTAAAGGCTCTGGCGTTGCTGCAGTGATGGCTCAGATTCAATCCCTGTCCTGGGAACTTCCATATGCTACAGGTGCGACCATAAAAAAAAAGGTAAATTGGGGAAATACTAATAAATAGGAAGATGAAGAAATGACACCCCAAGCAAAATCTCAATCCCCACACTAAAATACTCTTAATACTCTGGCGATTTTTATAACTTTAGGTGTGTTAATGTTGTTAATTGTGATCATACTATACAGATAATTTTATATTCTCCCATATATATGTGTATATATATATGTATGATTTATGTATATATATGTATAGATATCCTCCCTTTATTTACACATATAAATATATCATTACAGAGATCGTTTTAATGGCTGTGTAACCTCTCATTGAATGGGTGTGTTGTCAATTACCTGGACAACCTTCTAGAGGAAACACTTTTGCTCCCTAGTTCCTTGCAGTAGTGCACATTGCTTCCACGAACATCTTTGTAGTCACCAATGCTGGGCGTTCATGGCAGTGGTCACCCAGCCCTGCGAGTGCCAAACCTGTGAAGTTTGTTAGAGCTGGACCTTGGTTGATGCAGATGCCATCAGTTTCTTACACTGCATTTCCTGATGTTGTTAGATTCCTCAGGCTCCAGATCCAAGTCCAAAGCTGGCCTCTGATATTTCTGTGCTTTTTAAAGGCTGGAAGGTCAGGAAAGTGCAAAAAAGGTTTCAAATGGCAAGAGGGTACCCACTGCTCAGGGAACTTGTGCAGATGACTGTGTTCCTGGAGTCAGAGGTTCTGATCTCTCTGAGAAATACTATTGTCCTTAACATGTCAGCCTACCATTCCCTCTTCTGTTCCAGAAAACCAGTCGTGTTAACCTCACCTATAAAGAAACACAAATTTCAGGTCTTTTAGTGAAAGTCTTCTTTTATCCATCCCTTAAATTAGATAATTCAGTCCTTTCTTCCAGCCCTCCCCCCCTTTTCTTTTCTTTTTTTTGATTGCCTGAGACATGTGGAAGTTCCCAGACCAGGGATCAAACCTCTGTCACACAGTAACAACAGTGACTCCATAACCCACTGAGCCACTAGGGAACTCCTCTTCTAGCTGTTAAAGCCACCCTATCCTACCTTTTTGTTTTTCTAGGTCATTAGGGTCAATTTAATTCATTACTGTTCACAGACTCTCTGCTATGCCCTACTTGTGCTTTACATTCTGGGATTTGGGGAGTTTAATATAAGAAAAATATTCTTTTTTGGTAGGACTGATAGTCATCTAATAGGCATGGTATCAGCATACCAATTGTTGAAATACTGATATATACATTTGTACTGATTAGTGAATAGTTACTACCACTCTGTCCCCTTAAAGGGCTTCCACTCACCCTTTAACTTCCACTATACCCTGGGAGCCCCAGCCTCTGCTCAGCCTTACTGTAGCTGTGGTGTTATCCATGCAGATGGGTTTCTGCAGATAGGTTTCTACCTATAAACAGATAGGTGAGTGTGTGTGTGTGTGTGTGTGTGTGTGTGTGTGTGTGTGTGTTTAATACCACCTTTGCTTCTTCGAATTGGAATTTGATTCTGTAACTGCATTTCAGGGAGAGCATGCATCTCCTCTGGTGGTGTGAATAGCACTTGATTCTTCCCACCCTTACTCAAGTCTTTGGTGGAAGTTTTCTCAAGAGGGCAGTGGGATGGCAAGACCAATTGGCTTCACCATTGTTTTCAGGAAAGCCTGAGGCTGGACTTCCCTCTTGCTTTTGCCCTCATTTGGGGTACCAAAGAGTTGCAGTCAAATCGAGTAGAGAGGAGGAGAGATGTGTGTGCATCTTTCTAAGGGGGCCTTTGTAAGGACCAAGAGACTGAACATTTGGGCAGAAGGGGAACTGGCATCTTGCACTGGTTTGATTGCCTTTGCTCCCAATGTCTCAGGTGCAAGGAGGTGGGGCTAGATTGGGCTGTACTGTCACCTCCCTCCCCGTCACCGCTCACTGCCCGGGGTACATTGATATTGCTAAACAACCCCTTCGAAGCCATCTCCACAGGCTTCTCCCTTTTGTCCTGATCAGTTCTGTCTCTGAGAAAGGGGTGCATTTACTGGTTAGTCTTTCTGAACCAGAGTTTGGTGTTGTGTTTGCTTCTGTCCAGAAACTAGTTAGTGGGATGCATTCTGCGATTTGCTTGTTGACAGACGACCTTGGTTAGCTTTCTGCTTCCCCACAAGTTACTGTTCACCGGACTGTTTCTCCTTCTAGTAAACATTTGCCTGTCTCTCCAACTACTTTTATCAAGATGTAAAATGTTATTAATTACTTAAATACTGTAACATTTCACTTTTCATTGAAAGTCATCATGCCACAATTGTGTTCAACTAAAAGGACTCGTGTGTTAATGGTGCCTGGTGTCTTCGTTGAGGCAGTTCTGTCCCAGCGCTAATCAGGACAGCCTTGTGTCTTTCAGCACTGATGAAGTTTTTTATCAACTGTGTTGATTTCAAGAATTCATTGTATTTGAATTTCCCAAAGTAGAGGAGCCATTCTCAGTGTGACTATTTGAGTCCTAATTCTGAACTGGAAAAATAGAAATGATTGACTCTAAGTGAATCGCATCACTCAAGGCGGAATGCTGGGTTTTTCCTGGCCGCACCTTTCTCTGTCACTCACAACTCCATGTGTTCTGTCCAAGTCTTGCCTATTCCACCTCCTTAAATCTTTCCTGGGTTCCACATTCTCTTCAAGTTCAAGTTCTTATATCTTGCTTAGGCTGTCACTGTAGGCTTTGGCTTGGTCTCCTTGCTGATGGACTTGCCCCTCTTGAATCAGCCAGGAGAATGCTCTCTTGCACTTCTTGAACATGTTGCTATCATCCTTAAACCCATCAGCAGATGCCCATCATCCACAGAGTAAAGACCCCTCTCCTGATCAGTGCACAGAAGTCTTCCTGTGCTTTAGAGGCTCTCCATGTTCTCAACTTCATCACCTGCTCCTCTTCAGTCTGTATGTAACACGGTAAGAACACCAAACAATGTATGGTTCTTCTCTGTTCCTTACTTCTGTGCTTTGGTCCATACTTTGCCTGGAATATTTTGGTCACTTTCCATATCTTGACTCACTCATCCTCAGTTAGCTCTGCCTCTTGCATCTCCCAAGAATTCGGGGGAAAATGTTTTCCTGGCACAGATGAGAATGTCCATACTGTTCCATTGACAGTCTGCATCTGTGTGTCTGCTCCCCACCACCTCTCCACTAACCCTAAGCTCTCTGAGGTCAGAGGAGCTCTGACCTTGTCCTCCTCAGACTCTAGCATGGGATGTGGAGTCCAGAAACCATCACTAGTGTCACACCAGGCCCCTAGGCTGTAGTCAAGGAAGTTGAAGTGTCCCCCAAAGGAGGTATTTTGGGGTCGGTCCCCTAGAAGCAGACTCTGAGCTAAAGATAAATGTGACATTGATAAATTATGAAGTGGTCCTAGGGAAAACTGGTAGAGGTGTGGGAAAGTGAGAGAAGGCAGTGGAAGGAAGGAGGCCAGGTGAGGTCGGATTATCAAGAGAGTCCCCCAGAGGGTCACTGTGGCTTATTTCTACAGGGGGATTCCGGAAATAGTCAGGGCTCCACCTCTGATTTGTCCGCATCAGTGGAGAGGCAGAGGGGGTGTTGGTACCACCACCATGTCAGTACTGGCTCTGGGCTGTCTCTCCCCAAAATATAAACTCACAATTACTCAGCTCTCCATGTCCATAGGTCAGTGGGTCTCAAAACTGAGCAAGTGTCAGAGCAACCAAGGGGCTTAGTAAAGCATAGCTTGTTGACCCCATGCCTGGAACTTCTGCCTAAGTGGGTCAGGGGTGGGAACCAAACCCTCATTTCTAGCAAGATCCCATGTGATGCTGATGCTGCTGGTCTGTGGACCACACTTTGAGAAGCACTGATATAAGCAGAAAGGGTGACAGCAACCCAAAGTCATCCTATGATAAAGGCATGCATGCAGACTGTTGGGATGGAAGTTCACCAGAGCAGAGTGGTCATCATGGGACCCAGGGGTCAAGGAAGGGCATCCCCAGCACCAGGAATGGGCCCCAACTAGTGTTCCAGAGGAGTGCTGGCCCCAAGTCAGATCCCAATTTGAAGGGCTGTCTTGCCTGTGTATCCAGCTTCAAACCAGACTCCACTTGGCTATGACTGAAAAAGTCACATTTTACTAAGTTATTTCTTCTTACCATCTTTGGTCATCCTCTTTCCCTCCTCATTCAGTTCTGCTAAAAATATTTGCTGGAGGCACCATGGCTTTGTCTTGCTGACATGTTTTTCTTCCCAGCAGACCTTTTATGTGTTCTTTTATTATAATTTACCAAAACTTCAAAGTGTTGTTAATGGAAAAGAGTTGAGTTCAGTCATGATAAGTCTAGAAAAGATAAATGAGGCAATATTCATCATAAAATTTTGTAGAGTATAAGAAATAAATAACCAGATATCAGAAGTGACTATTATAGCCAGATACATAATAACCAGACATCTGGTTATTATATAAATTATATAAATAAGCAGATATCAGAGTAAGAAAGAATAGCATTAAAACAAAAGAATTGTAGGAGTTCCCGTCTTTGCTCAGTGGTTAACGAACCCAACTAGCATCCATGAGGACTGGGTTCAACCCCTGGCCTCGCTCAGTGGGTTAAGGATCTGGCATTGTCGTGAGCTGTGGTGTAGGTCACAGATGTGGTACGGATCCCTCGTTGCTGTGGCTGTGGTGTAGGCTGACAGCTACAGCTCGGATTGGACACCTAGCCTGGGAACCTCTATATGCTGCAGGTGTGGCTCTAAAAAGACAGAAAGCCAAAAAAAAAAAAAAAAAAAGAATTATTGGAGTTCCTGTTGTGGCTCAGCAGTAATGAACCCAACTAGTATCCATGAGGATGTGGGTTCAATCCCTGCCCTCACTCTGTGGGTTAAGGATCCAGTGTTGTCATGAGCTGTGGTGTAGGTCGCAGATGCATCTCGGGGATATGGATTGCTGTGGCTGTGACATAGGCCGATTCAACCCCTAGCATGGGAACTTCCATATGCTGCGGGTATCGCCAGAGGCCTTAAAAAACAAACAAACAAAAAAAAACAAAAAACAAAACAAAACAAACAAACAAAAAACGAACAAACAAACAAAAAGAATTGTTAATTTGTCAGACCTTCCTTGGAAATAGTGAGGAATCTGTTGGCAGTTATGGGAATTATGGTCAATCCTTAAGGTATGCTTTTAGTTTTCTTGGCTCTTTCCTCCTGGTTGGTTGAAGGAGTCCACGGAGCCCAGAGGCAATTGATGCTCACAAGAGGAGCTCAGCTACTGGAAAAGCTGCCTAACTTGGTGCTTTGAGATAAATATGGGATAGTTAAATGTTCAGTTTTCGTAATTAAATCTGACATCAGGTCGGTGTGCTTGCAAAGGTAATAAATCATTCAAAAATCATGAAATAGTCCTTTCATCCAACTTTGTGTTCATTAATTTGACTCAGTTGAACAGAAACGTAATGAGAACCTACTCTGTAAAACCTTGGGAGGGGGAGAGGGAAGGACCGCCATGCAGGGAAGGGGAGCTTTGTCCTTGAGAAGCTGACTGTGGGCTGCCTTTGTAAGACCACATCTTACACTATGGATCCTAAATTTCGCTGTGTGGGTCGTGTCTGAAAGACTGTGGAGAGAAGCCTTCAAAGCAATGTACCAGGAAAAGCTGACAACAAACAGACTAGCTTGCACAGGGAAAGGACAGGATGCCAGGCAGCCATCCTGAGTTCACAAAAGCCTGTGACAAGAGAATACGTTTCTCAGCCATGCCAAGATGGAAGTCCATGTCAAGGAATGTATCCGATAACAAAAGTGGGTGGGGAGTTCCCACCACTGGCGCACTGGGATCAGTGAGCATCTCAGGAGCACAGGGATGCAGGTTTGAACCACTGCCCCACACAGTGGGTGAAGGATCTGGTATTGCCGCAGCTGTTGTGTAAGTCACAACTGCAGCTCAGATCTGATCCCCGGCCTGAGAACTCCATATGCTGCTGCAGGGAGGCCAAAAAAAGAAAAGAAAAAAAAAGGGAAAAAAGGCTTGAAGGGATCATGAGGGTTTACTGGGGACGAAATAGACTAAACTTTATTAGATTCCTTCTACAAGCCTTTATACCTATTATCTCAGCCAATTCTCCTGACAGCTTAGTGATAGATATTGTTTTTTTAAATATAAAAATTTAGCATTTAGAATGATTTTAGACATATAAGAAGTTTTAAAGGTAGAAAGTTTTTGTGTAACATCATCCAGTTTTCTCTGTTGGTCACCTCTTGCATCCATTGGGTTTATTTGTCACAATGACAACTCCAGTAACTGGTGCATCACTATCAACCTCACTCCAGACTTTATTTGGACACCAACACGGTATTTTCTTCCACTACTGTGCTTTTCAAGTCCAGTCCAGGATCCAGATTGGTTTTTGCTCTCATTCTACCTCATCTCCTCTGGTCTGTGAAAGCATCTCAATTCTTCCTTGTTTTTCATGACCTTGACAGTTTTGAGGGTCACCAATTTGGTATTTCATAGGATAGAAATCACTATGTCTTTTGTTGTTGTTGTTGTTGTTTTCTTTTGCCATACCCATGGCATACAGAAGTTCCGAGGCCAAGGATCAAATATGGGCTGCAGCTGTAACCTACACCACAGCTGCAGCAACACTGGATCCTTAACCCACTATGCTGGGCCAGTAATCCAACCCAAGTCATCAAAGAGACTATGCCAGATCTTTAACCCACTGCACCACAGCAGGAACTTCAGAAATCACTATTTTAATAAAAATACATCAACTATAAAATTTTTATCAAAGATAGGTATTTTAGCTGGAAAGGCATATCACTAATAACTTCTGCATAACACTAATAACATTTCAAACTAAGAATGAGCAGTTTTGTAGCCATGCCTGGGCTCCTGGAATTCTGGGAATTCTCCCTCTGTGCGGTTTTTCACTATTGGTGTAGGCTTTCTTCCAAGAAAAAGAAAAAAGTCTCAGCTTATACAGGTATACCCAATCCCATGGCCTTTTGGTCCCTGGGGGTTTGATGAAGATGCTCACCTTCTAAGTGACTTCTTAAGGATCCCTAACATGTAATATCTACTAGCTTAACTCTGCATTATTAAAGTTATTAAGGGTTCTAATTCTACCTTCTGCTAAAAAGACTGGTATCATGCAAATCTTCATATATCCAATAAGATTAAATTTGGCTGCAAGTAGAGAGACCTGAAAAAAAAAATTGGCTTGCCAATACAGAGACTTCAAGAAGGCAAATGTTGGAGTTCCCTTTGTGGCTCAGTGGTAACGAACCCGACCAGTACCATAAGGACTCGGGTTCGATCCCTGGCTTCACTCAGTGGGTAAAGGATCTGGCGTTGTGTGAGCTACAGTGTAGGTCGCAGATGCAGCGTGGATCCTGAGTTGCAGTGGCTATGGTGTAGGCCAGCAGCTACAGCTCTGATTTGATCTCCAGCCTGGGAACTTCCTTATGCCATGGGTGTGCCCCCCCTCCAAAAAAAAGAAGGTAAATGTCTTTTCACACCTAGAAACAATTGAGAGTAGGCAATCCAAAGCTGGAATGGAAGCCACAGAAATTACTCATCTGGGGACGCCATCCCCTTCCAGGTCACTGCTCTATCATCCCTAGAGTATAGCCACATCCTTATGGTCCAGAAGGGCTGATAAATCTCAGGTCATGACATCTGAATTCTGTGTAATTGGATGAAGCAAGAGAAGGAGGTGCCTTATCTCTTATAAGAAGACTTTCTGGAAGTACAGAACAGTGCTGTCTCCTTAGAGCTCCTTAACCAAAATCTGGTCACATGGACAGTCCCCAGCACAAAGGAGGCAGGAGTGTGTGACTTTCATTGTGGAGGTCATGGGCCTGGCAAAATGGAATATCTCTTATCAAAGAGCAAGATGAGACTGGAAGCTGGGAGTTAAGTGGAGGTCACTTCCATACTTGGCAATGCTGTTCCATCCCTTGTGCACATATAGACACAGATAATTGAATTACTAACAGTTTTCTGTGCACCTTCAATATCAGGTCTTTGAACTCAAACTTATTTTTTACCTCTCATTACTGTGTGCATCTACAGTGTTTTGGACCAATGGTTTTCAAATAACTAAATGATGGGGGCATATCTGGGTTGCAGTTAAATCCTAAAGAAGCTGGACTTGCTGACTTTGTAATCTGTTTTCCGAACATGAGATAGCCTTCTTTCTCCCTGCATAAACAAGCTGTTAAAAGAATTGGGGCACCTTTGTTCCAGACCATGTGCTCTGGGAAAAACTAGACTCTTCCAAGAAGAGGCAGTCAAGGTGGTTGTGAAGGGTCATGGCAGATCCGGGGTTGGTTACTCAACAGAGTGGCGAGCTGTGAGGCTAGAGAGGTGAGTGGGGCAGGATCAGACAGTTTGGGGGATCATGACATTACCTTAAAAGTCAGTGGGGTGAAGGACTTAAGCAGAAGCATGACAAGATTACTTCTTCAATGAAAAGGTAGTTGTTCTTGCCAGAAACTTAGTTTTTGTGGACTCTGTTGTGGTAGTAGAATGAACTTTTGCGTTTCCATAATTTCATATATCACTTTCCAGAATAGGTGCCCAGGACAGACTGGGAGCTATTAGGGCTATTTTCCAGAAATTTGTGTTTTTAAGTTTACAAGTTGACTGCAAGGGCCTTCCTGATGGAGCGGCATGGAGACCTTTCATTAGGTTTTTTGCTTTGCTTTTTTGTTGTTTGTTTTTACTACAAAAAGGGATGAATAATTATTGCTGAGAATTTGGGAAGTACGGAAAGGCAAATAAGGCTCCATAAACTATTCTAGTCAGTGACGAATACTGTTCATTTTCATGTGTGATCTCTGGCTCTTTATCAATGCATGTAGGCTGTACATTTTTGCAGGGCAACATGCTAGAATCCTTACCAAAAGTCTGTTTTTAGACCCTGGAGTCTTTAGTAAGAGAGAAAGGGTTGGTTCAGTAGTTCCCGTCTGGCAGCTAAAGCATTCTGGGGAGCCATGGATTACTTATAAGGGTCTTCAAATCCACACGCTTAACAAGTGTTGTCTCTAGATTGAACAAATTGATGTGTCACCCACACATGTTCAACCACTGTGTAAACATACCAATATGCTATTCATTGAGATTAATACATGCAAATTCATTCAAAAGCACTACTGAATTTAGAGTAGCTTACTGCCATTAGTTGTTTTTCAGTCAATGAATGTTAAATAAGTTCAACTATTTTATGGAAGGTCTACAGATGTGTTGATATTTCAAAGGGGTTCTTGTGCTTATAAAGTGAAAAACAAGTGTGTCCTTGATTTTCCCACATAAGCTCCTTTCATTAAGAGGGAGCAAATTTTTCACATTGTTGGGTGGTCCTTTTTCCATATCTGGATTCACTTCAACTGGCTTAGCTAGATCCAGAAAATTAAAGATTTGATTATTGAAGAAAAAATATTACCTAAATATACCATTTTTCGGTAAAATAAGGAGATGGTGATTTTTTTTTACCTTTTTACCCCACAATGAACTTGAGTCCTATAGCTGAACCCCATCTTTTGCTATTTTCTTGATATTTAATTTGTAAAGATTTATTCTCATGCTAAAATCTGTCCTCTTTCAAGAGAGCGAACCAATAACTTGGAAAATAAAACAGATTTCCCATTTGCCATTCTGAAGAAAAAAACTATTTCACACTTCATTACTTTTCTTTCCCCAAAGTTGACTCTTACTTAAAGTCATATAGTTACTGGTGAAAGATGATTTCTTGGATTTTCCATAAGTAGGATGTGTTAAAAGATATCCCTTTCTAACCAATTACTTTATTTTCATTTGTTTTAGTTTGGTTTGGTTCCAGTCTATTACTTAGGAGTGGAAACTGGCTCCCAGGGGGAAGATCAAGCCATCTTCATCCACCCTAGGAAATTCCAACTTTAACCATATTTTTTTGAGTTTAATAAAATACTCTTTTCCTCTCTACACCCTTGCTTAGCTTATTCTTTGTACATTACTGTTTCAAGTTTTATTGAAATATAGTTGATTTGCAAGGTTGTGATAATTTCTGCTGTGCAACAAAACTGATTCAGTCATATATTTATACACACATGTACATATATAGATACATATATACACACACATATGTCCTTCTCTTTAAGATTCTTTTCCCACATAGATTATCACAGAATATTGGGCTGAATCATTAATAAGTCCACAGATAACAAATGCTGGAGGGGATGTGGAGAAAAGGGAACCCTCCTGCACTGTTAGTGGGAATGTGATCTGGTACAACCACTGTGGAGATCAGTATGGAGATACCTTAGAAATCTATACATAGAACTACAATATGACTCAGCAATCCCACTCTTGGGGCATATATCTGGAGAAAACTTTCCTTAAAAAAGACACATGCACCCACATGTTTGTTGCAGCTCTATTCACAACAGCCAAGACATGGAAACAACCCAAATGTCCATCAACAGATGATTGGATTAGGAAGATGTGGTATATATACGCAATGGAATACTACTCAGCCATAAAAAAGAATGACATAATGCCATTTGCAGCAACATGGATGGAACTAGAGCCTCTCAACGTGAGTGAAGTAAGCCAGAAAGAGAAAGACAAATACCATATGATATCACTTATATTTGGAATCTAATATAAGGCACAAATGAACCTTTCCATAGAAAAGAAAATCACGGACTTGCAGAATAGACTTGCAGTCGCCAAGAAAGAGGGGAAGGGAGTGGGGTGGTTGGGGAGCTTGAGGCTAATAGATGCAAACTATTGCTTTTTGAATGGATTAGCAATGAGATTCTGCTGTGTAGCACTGGGAACCCTGTCCAGTCACTTATGATGGAGCATGATAATGTGAGAAAAAAGAATGTATACATGTATGTGTAACTGGGTCACCATGCTGTACAGTAGAAAAAAAAATCGTATTGTGGAAGTAATTATAAAAAAAGAAAAAAGAATATTGGGCTGAGTTCCCTGTGCTATACAGCAGGTCCCTGTTGACCAGTTACTCTATGTATCTCAGTGTGCATATGCTAATCCCAAACCCCCAGTCCATCCCTCCCACCTAGCGTCCCCTTTGGTAACCATAAGTTTTTCAAAGTCTGTGCTTCTGTTTCTGTTCTGCAAACAAGTCCATTTGTATCCTTTTTTGGGGAAATTATTTCATATTCTCAGCCTTCTCTGTACCCGACTGAGTTTGCTATCAGTCTAGTGCCTCGTTCTAATCATGTCTCTCCTTTATCCCATTCATTTTTTATCCTGTGTGTGTTGGCCACTCTGACCACAGGAGTGGTGAGGGGGGTTTAGGAAAGGCTTTACATTTCCTAGTGGATGTTTAGTTCTGAACAGAAGTCATTTCCTCACCTTGCCTTTCAGGAACGAGAGACAGGAAGCTGTCTCCTAGAATCTGGAGACACAGTGAGTAAATAGTGTGTTTCCTAAGATAACTACAGGGATTTTGTTTTGAAGCCCATTTCTTCCTTCCTACTTGCTAGAAGGACATGGTGGGCAACACAAGGGAATTTCCATTGTGTTATTATTCTGAAGGCTTGCATGCTTGTTCACTCTGCCACTTAGATCCTTGGGCAAATTGTTTCTTCTTTCTCATCTTGGTGCTTTTTAATCTATAAAATGGAGCTAATGCTATACCCAGGTTCTTTGGGTCATGAAATAACACGTGCTATAAAAATACCAAGGATTATTACTCCATGAAAGATTTTATGAACAAGCCAAAGGCAAAAGCCATTTGTTTCTCATTTGTTTCTATATTACAGAAGGAAATAATGAGTCCAGGGATGGGTGGCCAGTCCTACTAGCTAACTATGTGACCTTGGGCAAGTTATTTGATCTCTTTGTGTCTCAGTTTCCCCCAGCATTAAATAGAGATCATCATAGTCACTACCTCATTAGGCTAGGGGAGTGGAAAGCAGCAATGCACATAGAGTTCAGCATGGTGCTTGGGAGAACAGCAAGCCACGCAGAAGTGAAGCTGCTGGGCGGTGGGCTGGCCTTACCACCCAAAAGTTCTTCTTGCCCAGCCTCAGAGCTCTTGGGATTCCAGTGCTGCCATGTGAAATGTGAATGTGACCTCCTTGGAGGTCACTCTTGAATTGTCCAAATTTCTGTTGTAGTGGTGAGCAATCTTTTTTGCACAAAGGTCATCAAAAAAAATAAAAAATAAAAGTATTCAAAGATTACTTTCAGGTTTTTTTCTAGAAATCATAACTTGAAAAGAATAGAACATGATGTATCTAAAACTGAGCTTACACAGTCTTTGATTTCTGTGCTAAGATTTTCATCTCTCACAGTAACTGTAGTGCTGTGCCTTTAGATACTGTGTGAGATGAAAGCCCATCCCTGTGGTAGGAGGCATTGTGGAATTTCTAGATAGGGAGAAAAACTTGGCACCACGGTTGAGCCACAGTGCGATGACCATGTACTTCTGTTCAGGTTTTCTCAGCAGCACAGGGCAGTTTCAAGGGGCAGTCTTAGAAAATGGGGTGGTATAGTGGGGGTGGGGCAGGTACATACACCTGCCAGTGATTGTGTGCTCTTCCATGCCCACCCCCATTGTCCAGGTGGTCCCCAGGCCCTGCTGGGGGGGGAGGGGTTAGGAATGCCCTCAGTTCTCCTTCCTCCTTCGCATCTCTCTGGCTTCTCTTCCTTCTCCTTTGTCATAGACCCTGTGACCCACCATCCCCCCAAGAATGTCATGTCCCTGTAACAGTCCTGAAATGTCTTCCTCATCAGCTTTATCAGTGAAGAATCACCAGGCCTGGTCATAAACATAGACCAAGTACTGTCCACTGTCTCTCCTGACCGTTGAGAGAATAGCACATGTTCAAGCACAGTTTAAAATGGACGCAGAGTGGTTTATACTGGCTCTTGTGTTGATGTGCCATGACTTGACTTGAAATGATGGGAAACACCCTGAGATTTCACCAGCAGAAGGGACGAGAATCCTCCTCTCACCATTTTCCAGTTTTGGTGTAGGTTTTCTGGGTACTTTTACACCTAATTTCAGGTGAGAAGGCAGGATGAAATCTGCCAGCTGTGAAAGAGTTTTCTACATGCATGCACATGGCATGGTGAGTGACGTTGTTCCTGAAATGGACCTTGGGTTATGCACCCTCTCAGAAAGCTGGGCAGCCTGCGGAGACCCGGTCTCAGCTCCTGACCTACTGTAGACCATACATAACAAATAATAATAGGTAATGGAGAAGCAAATAGATTTGCTGATGAGAAGGTTTTGAATTAAGGCAACACCATGTTTTGATAGAAGTCATTTGAACCATTTGAATTTTTCTTTATCTTTATGTATTTATTTTTAATTTTATTGGAGTATAGTTGACTTACAATGTTGTGTTATCTTCAGGGGAACAGCAAAGTGAATCAGTTATACATACACATATGTCCATTCATTTTCAGATTCTTTTCCTATATGGGTTATTACGGGATATTGATTAAATTTCCCTGTGCTATACAGTAGGTCCTTGTTACTTATCTATTTTATATACAGTAGTGTGTCTATGCCAATCTCAACGTCCCGATTTATCCCTCTTCCCAATGTTTCCTCTTTGGTAACTTTATAAACCACTTGACTTTTTAGAGCAAGCCTACTCTGCATTCTACAGGAGAGATTTAGGTGTGGCACTCTCAGAAATGTGGCTATGACATTTATCATCTCCAAAAGTTAATGGAGATTTTTCTGAAGTCAGTGGGAAGTTAAACTATCTCCAATTCAACAAGTTAGTTATGACTACGTGGTGAACATATTTCATCATGCTGTCACAGGACAAGAGCTAGCAAACTTTTGAGTAAAAGATATTAAGATGACATTAAATGGACTAAAATAAAATTTAAACTCTTGACTAAAATAGCCAGAACAAAAAAAGAAGAAAAATATGAGATTATGCCAATTACAGCACTTGGCTTCTATTTCTGTTTTCTTATAAAAAATTAACAATGCTCTTTAAATTTTCCAAATGAATTATATATTATATAGTTATATAATATTTATATTAATTATAAATGTATTTAATAAAATATGTAATATTATAATACAAGTTTTCTCAAAGAATAAAAACACTCTGTCAGTTACCTCAGAAATCATTTCCCTTAAAATTCAGGCTCTCTGTAGAGGCAGAAGCCATATTCTTTCTTATCCCTAATACCTAGCACAGATTTTTGACATCAGTATATGTATATAATAAATATTTTCAGGTAACTAAGTGGATTTATAAGTACATACCAGACCTCACCACCTGGAAATCTCACAAATACTTCAAACTGAGCATTTATGAAAATGAACTCAAACTTGCCCCTTTCTTATCTGCTCCAACCCACAACCTTCCATATTTTCTTTCTCAGTGAAGACCTGAGTGTCCACATGGACTGAGTCTTGCTCATTGTCCCTCCAATAGCATGTGTTGAAGTATAATTGTAAATGGATTTAAAGTAGTTTGTCTTGGCTCTCGTGCTGATGACTTGACACGAACTAATTGGAAACACCCTTAAGGATCCCAGGCAGAAAGGGCAAGGATCTTTCATGTATGTTTTCTGTGTACTTTAGGAGAATGTCTTCCATACAGAGTTCTTTCCTGATTTGTGTTGCATGTAGGTAGATATCTGTATAGGTTGGTAGATACCATACAGGAGGAAACATGTGTCATTTTCTTAAACTAAAATGGAGATTTTCAGATGTAACATGTAAACAAAGCCAGTGATTCTCACAATCAGATCTGTCATGTGGTCCTTTGGTCTGCGACTTGCAGTGGGTGGTATTGGTGGGGCTGGAGTCTGGTGCGGTCTGGAGTCTTTGCAGTGGCTCTGGGTACTACACCCCTCTTCCCTCAGCACTTGCTACTGTCAGCTAGACACACACTCTGCCAACTACCCACTGCCTTCCTGGTGCTCCAGAGAGAGAAAGAGACGGTCAGAAAAGCAGCCAGTGGCATGGAAACAATTAATTCGCAATCTCTTTGTTTGCCCAGAATATTCCAAGCTGTGTGAAGAAGCCCCAAGTGTTGTTTCCATTTTTGCTAAACAGTGTATGAAACTAGAGGTTTGATAATGATATTGATAAAAATGAAGTTCTTTAGAACAACCATTTTTCCTTATATTGTTGAATATGTATGTGTGTGTGTACACATATATGTACTCAGATTGACAAACTTGTGTCAATAATTCTATACAAAGCATAAAGGAAATTTCTTTTAATTTTTCTGCATTTAAATTCAAAATATAATTCCATTTTGAAAAGTAGAGTGATATAAAATGCTAATGATTATCTCTTAGGCAAGACTAAGCTCTTATGCTCAAATGTTCCCCTTCCTGTTTTCATGGTGAACATGTCATTTCTTTTATGAAATAATGATGGTGGCTGGCAAAACAAAATGTGGCAACCCCAGGTCAATCCTTGATCTGTTTCATTTTGAAATTGTGCATGCCTACTAACACTGGTCTAGGAGTATGGTTTTGCAAGGGGCGGTGGGGGGGGCGGTCTAGGCTTCATTGCAGGCACTCCTTGGATAGACATTATCAATTGAAAAATAATATGCACAACCTAAAAGTTGGGAGTTCTGTTTTATTTGGTGGACCAAACTGAGGACTTAAGCCTGGGAGGCAACATCTCAAGTAACCCCGAAAAAATCCACTCTGATGAGTTGAGGGGAGAGCTAGGTTATATAGGAGTTTTGCAACAAAAGGCAGGTAGTTGGGAGAATAGGTTACTGTTAATAAAAGAATATCAAATATCTCAAGTTAGGGAATTTAGTGCTTTTCTCTGTATGGGAAGATGCAAGAGTCTGGGCTCACAGAAATCATCCCTTTGGTATGCACCTCAGCTGACTGGGGCTTGTATCCTGTGCTTTCACAACTTGAAGGCTCACCCTGGGGAGTGGCTGCAGTCTTATGGCTGCTAGATGGCAGGAATTCTTTGTTTCCTTCCTGAGTTCCCTCAGGGCTTACCAGCTTGGCTCACCTTCAGAGGTGGCTGTGATCGCTGGTGACTGTGACATCCTTTATTTACAGATATGGCAGACAACATTTCATCTCTCAACATGCAGACCAGTAATATCCAGGATTCAGAATCACAGTGTAAGGTAGGAGTTGGGCAAGGGGTCAGAGTAGGCTAGAAATAACACTGGTCTAGGGGTCAGAGAGCAGGGATTCTCATTCTTGCTCCATCATTGACTGATCACCAAGATGAGTCATCAGTCTCCTCACCTGCAAAATGGAGATATGAACCACATTCCCTATATTCTCCTGGATGTTAACCAATCCAAGAAAATAATGTGCGTGAAGTACTTTGAAAGCTTCATCGTCCTTTACAAACATAAGGCATTCCTCATGCAAGGAAACCATGTTTTCCTCTGGGGAAGTGGGGATGTGTGTGGATTGCTATTGAAAATATGTAAACCATCAGTTCTAGGTGCTGCAGACACTGTACTTCCATTATCCTCCACATGAGGGCGAAGCTGAGGGACCCCTGCAGGCAGTGACTGGCTGATGGGCACTTGCCTGTCCTGGAGCCAGCAGTGCCCTGGAAGGCTCCTACACCATGGTCCCGGCCACTCTGTTTGAGAAGAAGGGATAGTCCATGTGTGAGTTGCAGCAGACTGCCCAGTTGGTACAGGGATACTGGGCGCACCCTTGTGCCAATGCTCTTGCTATTTGAGGCTCTTCAGAGTGTATAAGGACAATAATTCTATAACTCCAAAGAAACACATGGTGCGTGTGTAACACATTCTCGTTGTGACCCAAAATTGAGCTACCAGTATGATGAATAACCAATTAGGATGTTTAAAAGGTTTTTAGGGGAGTTGTGGCTCAGCAGTAATAAACCCAACTTGTATCCATGAGGATGTGGGTTAGATCCCTGGCTTCGCTCAGTGTGTTAAGGATCCAGCATTGCCATAAGCTGTGGTGTAGGTCACAGACTTGGCCCAGATCCCAGGATACTGTGGCCGTGGCATAGGCCGGCATCTATAGCTCCGATTTGACCCCTAGCCTGGAAACTTCCATATGCTGCAGGTGCAGCCCCAGAAAGCAAAATAAATAAATACATACATACATAAATAAATAATGTTTTAGGCACATCTGAAAGCCTCAAGGACACCCTCTTGGCCAAACTTGTGGTCACCTGGAGGAATAAGGAGGCTATGGGTCAGTGCTGGTGCCTGAGGAAGCTGCCCCTGTGACCATCACAGCCACACACTAAGATATCCGATGACCATTCATGACACCTCTGGAAGAAAGATTGGAAAAGCACCGCAATTGGAGGACATAACATCACAGATTCTTAGAACTACATATAAAAATGACTTTGGAGGTCATCCAACACCCAATTCACATTCTGTTGGCAGTTTAGTGTGAAAGCCTTTCAGAGGGAAGAGGAAAGAAGGGTTTTCTGGGAGGGAAGGTTGTGAGTTTCTGGGAGAAACATATATATATATATATATTTTTTTTTTCTTATCTCCCATTAGAGACAAAGAGACAAAGTGAAAACTCCAATTCCTTTTCTGTAAATATTTGGATGGACTCTCCATTCACAACATGTCTGTTGGGCTCTATCAAGTCCTAGTCAACTGGATGAGAAGGGATTTTAACGACTATTGGGTAGCAGAGTCTTACTTGCCTTAGGGAGCCCAAACTGGACAAATAGAAAATTCATTCACACATTTGTTCGGTCATCCATTCATTCATCAAATATCTGAACTGGAATTCCCAAAGTCCTCAAGGATGGACGTGCTGAAGTGTGGTAGGTATTTGTAGGAGAGGTGATGGCAGGTTGAGGCCTGGGTACAAGCACAAGAGCCAGAGTGATTTTCCTTACAAGTAAATCAGACCATCCTGCTTATCTGCTTACAATCCTCCAATGGCTTCTTATTCTGCTTAAAATGAACCCCTGCCCCCACCATGTTCTTTGAGAACCCCCCATGGTCTGGCCCCTGCTGCCTCCTTAAACCTGTCTCTACCACTCTATGCCAGCCCATGTGGTCCATCCAAAGAAACTGAGGTTGCCTCAGGATCTTGGCACATGCTGTTCCATCTGCCTGAGCGTGCGTTTCTAAGAATCTGGTTCACAGGCCTGGGGAGGACCTGGGAACAAAGCCCTGCCCCCACCAAGCTCTGGCCTCCCTCTCAGCCCCCCCCACCTCCCCCATCCCCACCCTGTCTAGCCCCCCACCGTACCTCTCGTCCCAGCTGAGCGGAGTCTTGATGGTGAAAGGCAAGCGGGAGAACCTGAGGCATCTGTGAATCAGCTCCTCATCAGGCACTTAAATCCTGAGATCTAATTTATGCTATTTTTAATTTTTAAGAAAGTTATTAAAGGTCAAAGTAACTGAAAAAATAACAGAACTCAGACTGTCTGGAATTCTGGGGGTTATGGAGGGGGGTTGGACTGTATTTACTTCTTTTATTTTTTATTTTTTGTCTTTTTAGGGCCGACCCCAAGGCATACGAAGGTTCCCAGGCTAGGGGATGAATCGGAGCCGCAGCTGCTGGCCTACACCACAGACACAGCAACACAGGATCCAAGCCACACCTGTGACCTACACCACAGCTCACGGCAATGAGTATCCTGGATCCACTGAGCAAGGCCAGGGACTGAACCTGCATCCTCATGGATGCTAGTCAGATTCATTTCTGCTGAGCTACAACAGGAACTCCAGACTGTGTTTATTTCCATAAACCTTATTTTCCCAGGGGTGGTTTTGCATGTCAGGAGGAAAGAAAAAGCTTGTCCTGGGTCCTCCTCCTCTCTTAAAGTGGCATAATTTCACTTTCCATGTGTCTCATCTTGGCTGAAGAGTCAACATAGCACAAGAGCTTTTTGTTTGGAGAGTTCCATAATGCAGGTGAGAAAGGGTTATTTACCCTTTCACTCTGTTTCTACACATAGTGGAAAAGACACCCGTGGTGACAGTCTGGGCACAGTGTTATCATGACTGGATAATTCCTTGAACAGCTTGAGGTCCTGGGGTAGCCAGTGCAGTGTGATGGTCAGGAATCTTTTCCTCTAGGAAATGAGAGCTGAAGGTTTGGACAGAGTTAAGGATCCTGTATTGACATCCTATATCTTTCTGAAGATTTTTCTGCCAGAACAAGAAACTATTTTCTCTGTGTTTCTTTTATAATTAACAGGTGAAGACTAAGGATCCTGTTTCATTCTGTGAATAAGAATCTCAGATGAGTTAGATCGTCTGCCCAGAACCAGTGCCTCATGGTCATGGAGACGGAGTGGTAGAAGCTATTTGACGAGCGGGGAAGTGGTGCCTGTGTTTTTGAGTGATGTCATAGTCTTGTGAAGACAGGGGCTCACTCTGTTGTATTTATTTCTGCATCCCCAGTTCCTTCATTGCTGCCCAGCACATCGTATCCCTGCCCAATAAGTAGCTGTTGAATCAATGAACACCAGTGCTCTTTGCTAAGATGGATATTCCATTCCATGGAGACTTGTTCTGGACCCACAGGGTGCAGCAAAGTGCTGAGAATCTGATGCCCTCTGCTTGTACTTCACTTGTCACGCCTTTTCCTCCCAGTTCTGTTTCACACCCTCCTTGTATTTTAAGGGTTTTTTCTCTTCACTCTCCAACTGGAGAGACACAAAGGCCTCCCTGACATCTTCATCCAGGACCCCTTTTTAACAAGCTCAGACCCGGAGTTCCCGTTGTGGTGCAGGGGAAATGAACCTGACTAGTGACCATGAGGTTGCGGGTTCGATCCCTGGCCTTGCTCAGTGGGTTAAGGATCCAGTGTTGCCATGAGTTGTGGTGTAGTTCACAGACACAGCTCAGATCTGGTATGGCTGTGGCTGTGACTGTGACCGTGGGAGCTGTAGCTCCGTTTTGACCCCTAGCCTGGGAACCTCCATATGTCTCAAGTGTGGCCCCCCCCCAAAAAAAAAACAAGCTCAGGCCCTTCCTCCACAACTGCCCTTCCTGGACCAGATACAGAGATGAGAAGCGAAGCCCAGCCTAAAAATGTGTGCTGTAACTCAGAGCCCAGACCGCAGCTCAACACATACCTGTTATGATCCAGCATGGAAATCTATCATTTTAGAACCTCAAGCTATCTTATTAGATTCAGATATGTAAGGTGCATGTTATGTTGGGTTGGCAACAGAAGAGAAGAACTGCTTTGTAGACGCATTTCATTGCAAGTTATATATTTTTTGAATTCTAGGAGAGGGACATTTGGAGTACTACTTTAGCAAGAGTGTCAGAAGTGACAAGGCCAGCAGGAGGGTCTCTTCCATTTCACCTGCAGGCTTGGTCACCTGTCCTTACTACTCCACCTGAGAGTCAAATTAAGAGTTAGCAGGATGCCTGTGAAAGCACATAAGTAAATCTTGAGGCAAGGACAGTTGTGCCCATTTTATAGATAAGGAAACTCAGGTACAAAGAAGTTAAGCATCTTGCTGGAAGTTTTTTATAGTTCATAACTAGCAGATTCAAGCCTAGGATGACATTTGTTTTTAAGGAAGAAATGTCAAATATGCTTAAATAGCCTATTTTCTTAATTGAAAAAGGGATACACAGAGCTTTAGTATTGACTTTTAGTATATAGTATTAGCAATTAGTATTAATTAGCTTAGGATTATTAGCATTAATTGATGAGAGATCTCCAGGACATTTCCTTAGGAATTTGAACCTCCTGGTTCTTTTTTTTTTTTTTTTTTCCTTAGGGCCACTTCCGAGGCATATGGGGATTTCCAGGCTAGGAGTTGAATCAGAGCTGTAGCCGCCGGCCTACGCCCCATCCACAGCAACACCAGACCCGAGCTGTGTCTGTGACCTACACTACAGTTCACGGCAACTCCGGATCCTTAACCCACTGAGCGAGGCCAGGGATAAATCTCGAGTCCTCATGGATACTAGTCAGGTTTGTTAACTCCTGAGACATGATGGGAACTCCTGAATCTCCTGGTTCTTGCCATGTCAAAATTTTTTCATCTTATATAAAGCCAAAATATCAATAAATTGTAGTTAATTGTCCCAAAGTTTCAAGAAGTTCCCCAGTAAAAATACTGAGGGAGAACAAATTACATACAAAAATGTTCTTTTTTTCTTTTCTCTCTTATGGCTGCACCCACAGTATATGGAAGTTCCCGGGCCAGGGATGGAATCTGAGCCTTGGCTGCAGCCACACCGGATATTTCAACCCACTGCACCAGGCCAGGAACCAAACTCATGCCTCTGCAGCAAACCAAGCCCCTGCAGCCAGATTCTTAACCCATTGCACCAAAGCAGGAACTCCCCAGAATGCTCTTTTTGAAGTTTCTATGTTCAGGAATTCAGTTAAGTTGTGTTGCTGAAATATTGGCTACCTCTGTACACTGATGCCAAATAGAAACACAGAGACAGAGTTGGAAGAAACCAAAAAAGTAGCTTTAATTGCCAGGCAAAGAGGGAGACACCTCAAGGGCTGTGCCCCCTGTTGGAATGGGTAATGAGGAGTCTTATAGTGTTTGAGGAACAGGGTATGATCAGTTCATGGACATTTTCCTGATTGGCTGGTGGTATTAGCATCATTGACTTTCTGGTTCCAATGGATCTGGGTTCTGCGTGCTAGTGGGCAGCATACAGTTGACCTTTTCCACCTGGTGAGGGCTTCAACACCTGCAAAAAGCTCCAAGGACATGGCTCAGAATATTATCTATAGTCTTTGAAGAAGAACTAACTAAAGGTCCTTGACTTTGTTGAATGGCTAAACTATCATTATTCTGCTTTGATTGACTATTTCTGTTCTTTGTCTTTTCTCACTTCTCTGATTAAATAATTGATTTTTTTTTTTGACTAAAGGTTTTCTGTAGGTTAAAAGGGCAGGTGGAGGACATGAGTGGGGGGTCGACTCTGGGAAGGCCTCAAAGGGACCTGTTTAGTTACAGTTGCATTTTGAAATATGTCTTCTTACTCTAATTAGGGATTGACTGTCTTTAGTTTGCAAAATAAAAAGAAGTCCTGATGGGATCTCCCCTGATGAGGTCTAATGCCATGGGCAGAGATTGTAAATTTCCCAATGGGTCTTAGAAACAGAATTTTACATCTTGTTTGCCTCTGGGAAAGGTATCCCAGGAATGTCACACCTAAGGTACTTCTGTCATCTAAGGTACTTCTATAGTTTCCTGAAGCCTCCCTGTCACCCAGCTCACAAATGAGCAGTTTCTACTCTGCAGCTCAGAGGTGTGCAAACAATTGACCTTTCACACCTTCAAAAGGAATGCCTGCTGAAAGCCTGCGGGTCATCAGTGAACACTGTTTGGGCTTCGCATTTAGTAGAGGAAACTATAGCTGGTTTCTCCCTCTTGGTCTCCAAGACTCTTTGTTTCATAGTGATCAACAAAAAAAAAAAAAAAAAAAAGATTCGAGTATGTTGTTCCAGCCCAGAGAGAGAACCTGTTTTGCATATTTTAAAACACAGATTTCCAAATATTTCAGACAAGTATCCTAATCTAGAAAGATGGCTTTATCTTCCCTACTTCATTATTAATCATAGAATTTTCTGTTTGGAAGCCAAAGCCCAAAGGTAACATTGGGCAGAGAAGAGAAAATCTTTTCTTTTGTTCTCTCAAAAATGCATTTTTGTCACTTCCATAAAAGCAAGATAATTTAAGCACTGTGGTCTGGATCAGACTTTTAAAAAAGTAGCTTTTAAGGGTATGAGAAGAAAGTAGGGAAAAGTTGGCAGGTGAGATAATTAATATATAGTTTTCTCCCTGGCATTTCCTTGTCCTTTGTATCATCCATTTGTGCTTAGGGAAATTTTTTTAGACAGGTAATCTGAGATCACCATATATTGTGTTAACAAACATAATTATAGGTGTTGATTTGATGGTAAAAAAAAAACACGGACTACTGAATATGTAGTTATAACGGGGAAAACAGTTTGAAAACCATGGCTGAATTAAATGCATTGTGAGAACATCTTGGTAGCACATAAAATCTCTTTTCCTCACGGTCTAATAGGCAGGAATAGATGTAAACCCCATCAGTTCCACTCAGTAGGAGATGATATTCCATAATGTTTATGAACCCAGGATTTTGAGTTGGCAGATTTAGGTCAAAATCGAGACTGTGCCCGTGACTCAAGCAGGCTTCTCCGAGCTTCATTCCTTCATCTGGGGGAGGAGATGGTGGTGGCTGGTGCCTCTCTGGGTAGCTCCAAGGGTGGGACAGGATGATTTGATGTGTGTAGGGTATTCGGTCCCACATTAGGGCTGAATACCTGTCAGCCGCTATGATTATCATCATCATTCTCATCACTATGTTATCATCGATGTCAATCACTGATACTGGAGGAGCGACCAGCTGCTTGAAGAACCTGATATAAGTCAAAGGCTTGTTGAATTGAAAATTTAAACACAACGATTCACACAATCAACCTGCACGATGTGTTTACCGAAATTCCAAGTACCAAGTTAACCAGACCCATTTTATTTTTATTTTCTATTTATTTATGTTTTTAATTTTTTTGTCTTTTCCAGGTCTGCACCCATGGCATATGGAGGTTCCCAGGCTAGGGGTCTAATCGGAGCTGTAGCCACTGGCCTACACCAGAGCCACAACAACGCCAGATCTGAGCCACATCTGCGACCTACACCACAGTTCACGGCAACGTAACCCACTGAGTGAGGCCAGGGATCAAACCCACACCTCATGGTTCCTAGTTGGATTTGTTAACCAGACTCATTTTATACTATAGTCAAAATCCACAGTTTACTCCCAATCCTTCCTCACTCAGGACTTGGCAAGACTTATGCAGCCACTCCTTCCCTTTTGTCCAGCTCACTTGTTTTTTGCTCATTTTGTTTTTCTTCCATGCTACCTAGAATTTAGACCCCTCTGCACATTACCTGTGTCCACTTATCTCTGCCTGATACTTGCAGACTCTCAAATTCATTCTCTTTCTCCCTTGCTCTACACGCCCCATGCATATGCACATTGTCACCTGCAGAAGGGAACGTCTTCAGTTGCTCTCTTATCACCTGGTTGACTCTGTGACTAAATTTCCTTTTGCTTGCGTTACTGGTGGGAAGAGCTATTTCTTTCCCCCCAGAAAGTCTTGTCTTTGAGATGGGAAAATATGCCTCCTGGCTGAGTGCCACAAGAGAGACAGTCCCCAGCCTGGAGGAAAATGAAATGTTCCCTTTGTGATGGCATGGTTCACCCAAAAGCTCCCCTGGGCCCCCTTAGCACCCCCACTCGGGGTGCTCCACCAAGGCTATCATCAGCTCCGTGGGAGGGTTCTTCCTGTTCCCATCACCTGTTGCACATGGCACCTACCCACAGAATGTCAGCTTCCAAAGACTACTGTTTTTCCTTCTTCTACATCAGTTATTTCCCACTTCACTTTTCCTTTGTGTTTACCGCAAACAATGAAAGATCTGAGATTTCCTAATTTATACCCTGTGTCTTTCTACACAGGCGTTCCGCAGCGTGCATTGAGTGGCACATGCAAACATCCCTGTATGCATTTTTTAATGCCAGTTAAACCCAGGCAACTCAGTTCTGAGATCTTTTATATTCCACTCATGCTTAGTTCCAAGGTGTGCTGAGGATTCAGCAGCGCATTTCAGAAACCGGAGGAGGTTAGGAAAGGTCAGGATCTGGGAAGGGGAAACTGATGAGGCGATGAGGTTCCCCTGCCGCATCTAGGAAGGGGATGGCAGTTCACAGCCAAGGCTGGCTTGAGACAGCTGTCTCCTCTGCTGGGTAAGTGGCGGCAGCGGCAGCTGGGACTCTCCGGTCATTGGTAAAGCCAGATTTGAGCAGCTGTGGCATCAGTTCCTGGGGACCGATCAGCTTAGACCAGTGTAAGCTCAAGTGAGGTCTAGAGAAAGGAAGAAGGGACGTGACAAAAATGCAGGGAGTCAGATCCCCAAGAAGCAGAGAGGTTCTTGGCAGAGCCCTGCTAGTGTTGGTAGAATGAAGATCAGGAATGAAAGCATCCATTTTCAAAAGCCTGATCCAACACAGAAGGGCCGTGTCCTCTCAGCATCTTTTCAGGATCCTTTTTGCTGAAGGGTCTGCCCTGCCTTATCCCATTTCTGCTGGTGATGCAGCCAATTTTGGCAGTTTGCCTAGCTTGTTCGATCAGGATCATGGCTGGATGGACAATTCCCCTGGAAGTCCAGCCTCCCCCAACCTTTTAAAAAGTAGAGTTGGGAAAGTTTCAGCCCTCTCTTCGAAGGCTTTCCATTTTCTGATATTCACCAAGGACCAAAAGTGAAGGCAGATTGCATGGAACTGGTCCATAGAGCTGCTTCCATGGCATCAAGTCATAGGATCAATCAATGCGGTACTGAAAAGACCAGGTGGTGTTAGGCATTGGGTGAGTTGGTAAGAAAGTGTTGATGGTGTCCTGGCCATGACCATGATATGTGCTGCATCTGTGCTTATACTTTTCTATCTCTTTTCTGTCAATTTCTGGTCCTTTGCTCCAGCTTTCTTATTGACCTTCTATAAACATATTTAATAGTTCAAAACGAACTTGATATCCATGTGGAATTTAGAACTCTGATTTTGCCTTAGCCAACAGTTCTCCATTTCCCCCACAATGGACTGTTTACAGTTGTTCAGATGTACTCTTTTGCTTTCTTGACTTTGCTGGAGTGTATGTATTTGTGTATGTGTGTGTTTGCTTCCTAAAATGATCCCTCTCCTCAGTCTCTGCTTGCCATGTTACTAGTGAGTGCTCATGGACAAATCATTAAACTTCTCTGAACCTTAGTTTCTTTCTTTTTTTTTTTAATGGCCAAATCTGTGGTGTATAAAAGTTACTGGGCCAGGGATTGAATCCAAGACACAGCTTTGACCTACGCAGCTGCTGCTGTCCAATTCTTAACCCACCTTGCCAAAGCAAGAACTCTGGAACCTTAGTTTCTTTATCTGTGGAAGGAGGACCAGCATGTTAGTGGTGATTGATGGGCTTGGTAGTGCTGCAGTAACAAGTGATTCCTGGATCTCAATGGCTTAAAAGGACCAAAGTCAATTTCTCATTCATGCTGTGTATCCAGAGTGGAACAGTGAGAGGATCTGCTTTTCCTAGTTACTCATTGACCCAGGAAGATGACAGAGAAGATTAAAGGGGTCCCAAGGACTCACTTTCATTCTGCTCGGAGTTCATTAGCTATAGTGATCACATGGCCACACCTAACTTCAAAGAGGGTAGAAAGTACAGTCCTACCCCCCTTCCCCAAGGAACGCTGACAATTTTCTTTTCTTTTTTCATTACTTAATGAATTTTGTTACATTTAGAGGTGTGCAACAATCATCACAACCAAATTTTACAGCGTTTCCATCTCAAACCCTCAGTGCATCCTCCGACCCCCAACCTGTCTCCTTTGGAAACAATAAGTTTTTTAAAGTCTGTGAGTCAGTATCTGTTCTACAAAGAAGTTCATTCTGTCCTTTTTTAATATTCCACATGTAAGTGATAGGATTTGATGCTGGCCTCTCTTTGTTTGACTGACTTCACATAGCATGATAATTTCTAGGTCCATCCATGTTGCTGCAAATGTTTTAATGGCTGAGTAATATTCCGTTGTGTATATGTACCACATCTTTATCCACTCCTCTGTCGATGGACATTTAGGTTCTTTCCAAGTCTTGGCTGTTATATATAGTGCTTCAATGAACATTGGAGTACATGTGTTTTTTCGAGTCATGGTTTTCTCTGGATAGATGCCCGGGAGTGGGAACACTGACAATATTCTGAAGCACTGTGATGACAGCCACACCTCATCAAGGCACATGTAAACCCTAGGGTACCATTCAGATGTCAGGTGATGTCACCATACTTCTTCACAAAGGCAGGCTTCAGTTTGATGATAAGACAGAAGCAGAGCTAGCACATACACACACAAACACACACACATACACAGACACTCACACACAGGTTGAGAGAGTGAGGAAATAGCTAGCATGGATTCTGCATCAGTGCAAATCCCACCTTAAACATTTACTAACTCCGTGACCTTGGGCGAATTAATTAACTTGTGTAGACCTCAATTTCTTCACCAGGAAAATGAGGACAGTAACTGTCAATTCAATTCCTCCAAAGGTGGTTATACATGCTAGACATTAGTGATGGTGAGATCATCAGATGTTGTACCTGATGCCATATACAGATTTGCTTATTAAAATAGTATTATACAACTGCTTTTTTCTTTTAATATTAATACTAAGATGTAGTAGAATTTATATATATTTCTTTGGGTACATTTATGCATCTATGCATGTGTTTTCACCTTCTTTTTTAAAAACAGCTACATACTCTTCTACTTTTTGCCATATCTTAATTTTCTCGGGCAGTTCGATTGATTGAAACTTCCTATGATGCAATTCAAGATCTTGATTTCATGAATCTGCATTCATTGAGCCATTTCCTGCTTTACTCCCTTCAGACCTAGAATCTAAAGGCTATATTGAATGCCATTCTGTGAGGAAGCACGTCTAGATTTACTGATAATTTAATTCAGTCTCTCTGTTATGACATATTTATCTGGCGGGAAACATTCTCTAAGATTGCATCACCAAAAGTCCTCTGAATAGAAAGTATAGTGATCTGGAGTTCCCGAGACCTAGTGAGTTAAGGCTCTGGCATTGTCCCTGCTGTGGGCTCTGGTTATAGCTGTGGTGTGGGTTCAATCCCTGGCCTGGAAACACATTCAGTGAGTGCTGCCAAAAAAAAAAAAAAAAAAGTGAAAGTACTGTGTTCTCAGATTTAGCTCCAAACAGTCACTTTCCCATTCCTGGATTCACCTATGCTATGCGAGTGAAATGGACTTGCCCTCACCAGGTAAACACCATGCTTGTCCCCTTCGCTGCCCACCCTCCCTCAAGGCTTGGACCTGATCTGGGTGCCATAAACATTCCTAGAATGATGGCGTTGTGACTTCTTAGTCCTCCCTGCTCCCTATCTTCTTTCCATATTTCATTTGAAGCCCAGCCTTGTGATCCTATTCCCATTTGGATCATGCATAGCTTTTTTCTCCCCTACATCCCCCACCATCCCAATTTACATTTCTTCTTTGATGTATTTTATAGCTTCTCTTGTGCAGATGGATATCATACACAAAAGTTAATCTTTAGCTCAGAAAAAAGGATCAGCTCTACATCCCAGGCAGGATGAATCCATTGTTTGTCGAGCCTTCACTGGAGAAGCCTGGAGATGGGACTCTGCACCCAAGAGGTTTATTAAGAAGTACCCTTGGGAATTCCATGGTGGCCTAGTGGTTAAGGATTCAGGCTTGTCACTGCTATGGCTCAGGTTCGAACCCTGGCCCAGGAACTTCCACATGCTGCCAGTGCAGGAAAAAAAAAAAAAAAAAAAAAAAGAAGTACTCTTGGGATCAGCGTTTGTGGATGAGATGAGATAGGCTGGAGAGAGAAAGAAGCCAAACTGTAATGCAGACCCAGTGACAGCCTCATCCAGCCCTGCTGTCCCAGACTGGGCTGACAGGGCCAGGACTTTCTCTCCTACCCTGGTCAGTCATGGGAGGTAGGCTCTTCCTGGGGAAGGCTAAGTGACTCTGCCTGGAGACAGTCCCCAGAAGGGATCCTCTCCACCATCACCCCCAGTAGCTGGGATATGCCCTTCATTGCAGGGCTATGTGGTGGCACATCAGAGTTTCCATTACAAAGCAGGATAGGGCATGGGTAAGCAGAGTCCAATCCCTTCCTGGTTCATAAGCTCAGAGAGAAGAAGAATATCCCCTGCTGCTCCAGTGTTCTGTCCAGTCCTGCCATCCTATCTGTGCTGGTGATAGTGGGCTTAAAGGTCTTACTGTGTTGTTGTTGTTGTTATTGTTATTGTTTCTTTCATTACCCTGTAAGGTTTTCCTACAGTCCTTACTGGTTTCTGCTCTTGCTGTCCATGGCATAATCTTTTAAGAATACTTTCTTTGTGTTGCTATGACAATCAGTGCATCTTCTGCATTATAATTGCTCTAAATATGGTCTCAGCATCCCTTTTCCTCTAGTTCTGAGGGGATGAGATGATTCCAAACATGAGCTTGTTTAATAAAACCTGGGCTACTCTGTGTGGCGTCTTGTCCCTTTCCTTTGAAGAAGTTGCTGCTGGAGTGAGCATCCCCCCTCCTTTCTCCCTTGATCCCACAGATCATTTCCATACAACCCACTCAGTATTGCCTGGCAGCAAGGTGGGGGTTGTGGGACCAGTACAGAGAACCAGAACCCATGGAAGACCCCTCATATACTTGGAGCTGAGCTGCTAACAAGTGGAAGAATTGGTTCATTTGAATTTCACCTCCCTTCATTCCCTCTGATGCTGGTGATCATGAGCAGTGAAAATGACCTGGGACCCAGGAAGGAGATAAAAGAGAGAGTGAACCCAGGGCTTGAAAGAATCCAGAGTCTGACTAATCAAGCCTTTGCCTTGGCTCCTCAACCTCCCAAAGCTCTATCACTCTATGGCTCTGGGGCAGAGCCACCAAACAAAGATACCTTAAAGTGGCCTCTGGAAGGACTGCTGTCAGATTCTTCCTTGGTTGACCCTATAAAGACACCTCATTGAAGCTTCCACCTTCATCATCGCAGAAAGAGGCTCAGGTACCCCAGCTGTACCTGGAAAGACATAACATGGAAGTCTGATGATAGATTCACAGAAAAGAGACCTTGGAATTCCCACTGTGGTGCAGTGGGTTAAGAATATGACTGCAGTGGCTCAGGTTGCTGCAGAGGCGTGGGTTCGATCCCCAGCCCCATGCAGTGAGTTAAAGGATCCAGTGTTGCTGCAGTTGTGGCTCAGATTCAATCTCTCATGGCACTTCCATTTGCCATGGGTGTGGCCATTAAAAAAAGAGAGAGAGAGAAAAGAGATCTTTAAAAATGTGTCTACAATCAGACACCCAGGCATCTTCTACCTTCTCAGGTCAGCAGATAAGTGTTATAAGCTCCCCTGTGGAGGATAATGACATGCGTCTTAAATCAAGGACCCCAGAAAAGAACAGTAGCTGCTGCTGCTTTAATGCCTCAGGCAAAATTTAGCCTAAGTCAGGGAATGTTTGCCAGCACCACTAGAGAATAATGACCTTTTCCAAACCACCCCCATAATCACTGCTTAGAGTATACTTTTCAAACTCTCCCTCTGGTTCTGGCTACAGAAAGGCAAGCATGATCCCTGCCACAGACAACTGTTGGTGGATTGGGACAGACCTACCTGGATCCCCAAATAGATGAGAATCTACCACCTGGTGAGTAGGAGAGCCAGCTCTTCCATGGGTCAAGGCCTCAGTTTCCCCTTCAGGGGATGAGTACCATCTGTTCTGTGGCTGGAGAGTATGCTGTGTCTGTGCCCTGCCAAGTTCCTCTGACTCGGGGGAGTTCCCCGCAGCTTAGTAGACTCCTAGACGCCCATCTCCCTAAGGGCTGATGAGGAGCTGAGACTAAGGCAGGCAAAGAGGGAAACACGCAGATTTCAAGAGAAAACCCCATTTGGTCTGGATTCAGTCTCCTCCACTGATTCCCCATAACTATTTTACCTTCATGTTTTGACCATGTGTTTCTGAAACCTGGAGGCCAGGCCAGTGTCACAGGCTGCATCACAGTGTATCTGGCAGACCAGGACCCATCTCCACGTGTTAAACAATGTTGAGCCCTCCCAGAACCAGACTTTTTGGGACCATGGCCAACCCCCACCGCCGCCCCGTCCCGCCCCGCCCCGCACTGCCCGGGTGAGGTTGCTGATGTTGGGGGATGCAGGTTTTCTTGAATTGGACGCTGCCTTCTCCATTTCCTCCGTGGGCAAGGCTGTCTGTTTTTATTTTGAGCCTGATGCAGGAGAGGCAGCCCACACTTCTCGGCGCGCTCTGTCTTCCTCCGTTTCCACGTGGCTGCCATCTGGATGAAAGGTGGGGAGGTCTGCACAGCAGCGGGACGCGGCTCAGTCCCAGGACTGAAGACCCCACCCCGGCAGCTCTTAAGTTCTTGAGAAGCTTCCACTTTGGTTTTCTGACCTTCAGCCCTTCCTTGAGCAAATAGGTCCTGAGCACTAGTGTCACTGGCCCCCAGGCCGCTCCCTGGATGCTCACGCCCCCCTACTATGAGTATTTTGCTCTGCCCTGGCCCACCTTCCCACCTGTTACTTTAAGAACTGCTGAGGTGGAAAGGAGAGAATGCTTGGGATACGGGGCAGTGTATTCATGCTGAGATCTAGTGTTAAGGGAGTCAGGGAGTCAGGAGACCAGCCCAGCCTCGCATCTCTGCGGTTCCCATGTGGCAAGACCCCTCTCAGAGCAAAAAGCCACAGGTGGGGTAAAAATAAACTCTCACCTGACCAATCATTCTTTGAGTTGAAGATGTATAAAGCTTGATTTAATACGATAGTAATTTGATCACCAATCCCGAAACTGTTCTATAGGCAATGAGGTTGGTGACTGCATCTTAATCTTGTAGCAGTTTACAATTTAAAATTTGTGCAGGCATTTAGAGGAGGCAAAATGGGCATTTATTATCTTTTTCTGGGAGTGGTTTTCTCTTCTCTGCTTGACTTTCTTATCTTCACCTGAGCCAATTATTACTTTTTTTTATTTTCTTCCCACTTATCTTAACTTGGCTGGTTGGTTCACCAAGCTAGAGTAAATGCTAGGATGGAGAATATGCATTCAGTTTTATTTAAACCAGCATCTTATGTCTGGGGAAGTCTTACTGTAACCTGCAGACAATTAACTGAGTTTGGAAAGTTTTATTTGGTTTGTTGTTGACAAAAGCTAAGTCCCCGGGTAGCTGTTAATTTTTCCGGGTGATTCCCAGAGGAAAATCAAGTCAACGCAGGGCCCTACATTTTTTTCCCTGTGGAACTACAGTGAACTGCATAGTATGGAAGTCTCAGATTTGACTTCCCTTTTTTGTTCTGTAGAGTTTCCTTACATTAAAGGAAGATTTGGGGGAAAAGCCTAGGCTTAACTGAGAAGATAAAGGACTCAGGAGGAGAACAGGAAGGGGTAAGTGCATTGCTACTAGATCCAGCCTATTGATCTAAAAAGGACTGCCCCATTTACCCATTCGCATTATTTCATAAACAGGAAACAACCTGTCTGATGAACCTTCTGTTGTAATTAAATTGTCATCAGTAGCATCTAAACAAGTTCTTTATATTTCTACAGATACTGGTTGGATTTTCCATTCTCTCTTCTTCCTTAAAGAGGACTTCGGTTTTTTGAAAAACATGTATCACAGGATAAAGTTATTAAGGAAAAGTTTGATTTTATATGATTCCCCATGTGATCTCTGAGAAGATGAAATTTGAAAGTATACATTAGGGTACTTAACAGAATGAAGCATCGAAGTCTGAAATGAAAGGCAAATCACATGCAGATTAAGGATGATATAGATACCATTTGGTCTCTGCTAGCAGGCTGGAGGGGTAACAATTCTACTTGGTTCAGCAGACTGTCATTCTGGAAAGGAACCATTATGAGGTTCCAGCAGGAAGGACAATCAGAGCAGAAATGAGTTCTCTCTTCACCTGAAATTGAAATCGAGGTCCAGGTGCCAGTCTCAGGTTATCAACCTAGATTATTCTGTGACAATTTGTGTGAAGTCACAGATCTGGGCAAGCTTGTGGATGCTGTGAATGGCTGAAATGGAATTGGAGAAAGCACTCCCTCGGGGATTTTACCTTCAGACTTACGCAATGGAGTTTCATTTTATGGGAACTGTTTGCAGACAAAACAATAGCTGAAAGCCTCAGAGCACCTCCAGGCTGGCATTAGTTCCTGAATTAATATAGTGTTATTTAATGCAGTCCTATTTCCTCACAATTGCTAAGACATGGCATGTAAATTCTTCATTGAATCTCTGGAAACGCTGCTTTCCCTATAGTTGCCTCCTTGATCCTGGTCTCTGTGTTTGCATGATAGCTTCTGAAGCCTGACAAAGCCGGTCGGCACTAGACGGCTGAACACAAGCGCCCAGAACAACCACACAGGTCTTTGTTTCCAAGAGTATGTTGAAAGCAGAAGTCACTCAGCATAGACATAACTAACATTGTGTGCCTGTGTGCCAGGGACAATTGTAGGTGCTTTACCTAAGTAATCTCTCTTAATCCTCACTATAGATAGAAGTAAATGCTGCCCTCCTCATTTACAAACAAGGAAACTGAGGCAAGGCCCAGCTATTGACGGACCTGGGATTCAGGCTCCTGTAGTCTGACTCCTGAGCTCTTGCTCCGCATCACTGAGCTGCACGGACAGAGCACTGACTCCATGCCCTGGGGAGCAAACAGTGTTTAAGTGTATTATTCAGATTTGACCTTGGAATTGGAGGGGTGTCTTTCAGCCATGTATTGATTTTTCTGGGCTGCTCAAAGGGTACTCTAACAGTTTGGGACATTATGGACTATCACAGTCAGCAGATAGAATTAAATAATTTGGTTTCTACTGATAATGTAACTGCTAATGTCCTTCAGCATTGAACAATTACAACATTCTTTTTCTTTTTATGGCCACACCCACAACATATGGAAGTTTCCAGGCCAGGGATTGAACCTGAGCTGCAGCTGCAACCTATGCTGCAGCTGCAGCAACACTGGATCTTTTAACCCACTAGGCTAGGCCGGGGATCGAACCCACACCTCTGCAGCCACAGGAGCCACTGTAGTCACTCACTGAGCCACAGTGAGAACTCTGAACAATTGCAACGTTCCTGAATGAAGTTTCTATGATCTTTTATTAAGCATAATTTTCTGCTAGTTGTTGGTATAAATATGTTAAACAATTATCAATCAGGCTTTGGGATAGTTAACATAAGTATATTAACTTTTTAAATTGTTAAAATGGTCTTGTCTATAGCTAGCTTTTGCTACCTAACAGTGTCCCCAGACTTAATGGCGTGCATTATTGCTTACAAGTTCATTAGTAGCTGGAGGATCCTTCTGGTCTTAGCTAGGCTTGCTCATGAGTCTGTGGTCACTGCAGGTCAGGTGATTGGCTCTGAATATCTGGTTAGGTTCTCTCATGTGTTGGGAGTGTGAGAGATGGCTTCTTCTTTCTGTGATCCCTCATCATCCAGCCAGCCAGTCAGGGGATTTCACAGTGGCTGGGGAGATTGAAATAGCAAAAGCAAGAGCATGTGTGGACTCTTGAAAAGGCCTACGCTTTGAACTAGCATGATGTAACTTCTGCCTCAGCTGTGGTCAAAGCAAACCCTAAGACCAACCTAGATCCCAAGAATAGAGACACAGACTCCACCCCTAGATGGAAGAAGCTTGAAAGTTACTTTCTAAAAACCATGTATAATATAAGATAGGGGATAATGGAAGCCATTTTTTTGTAAACAATCTACCATACCATGAAAAATGGGTCTTATCATACCCATTTTGTAAATAAAAAAGTGAGACTCAGAGCTAAGCCACATGCCCTAAAAATCATGAATCTAATGAGCAGTAAGTTACTTCCACTAATTAATATCTAATAAATTGAGTGACAAAGCTAGACAAGCTTGGATATGTCTAACTTCAAAGCCCTTTCTTTGAATTGCTGCTTCCTAAGGTTTTCAAGGCCTTGAAGGATTGTGTTATTAATGATTTTTTAAGAAATGAAAACAGTGTCTAGGGATGAGGAAATAGGGGAGGATAACATTCAAACATAATAATAGCCCATTTGTTGCAATTCATTGATAGGCATGCATATTTTAATCCAGGGGCATTTCCTTCATTAAACAAAATGATTCTTAGTGATAGTTATGGATTATTAGTTGTTTTTGTTTTTGTTTTTGTTTTTTGTCTTGGCCTGCAATAAATATTGGTTTTGGATGTTTCTTCAGGGTAATATATGGCCTGAGAACAATCAAGTGCAAATAGAATTCTCATTTGCAAAGCTTGTCGCCTCATATTCCTTCAGAATGTTTGGGTAAAGTAAGAGGAGGAGGAGTAGAGGTAGCATTAAATGTTCTTTAAATAATCTGAATTTAGCAAATGTCATGGTCTGTGGGTGGTTATGCTGTAAAAATTATGGGCATGGGGAGGCCTTTGTCAGGGGGCCCAAGTATGTTTGAAAAATTGAGTGAGCAGGTTACTTTGCTGTAACTTCCCAGAATCTTAACTAGGATGATGACCACTGTGACTCAATGAAGGCGCTTCTCAGACTTACATACCTGCAGACATATTCATGTGGTGCAACTCACAGACACCCTTTATTCCCTTGGGAAGTCTGAACTTGCTTCTGATCCCTTTGAAGGTATGTTTGGATTCAGTAGTGTTTGTCAAGCATCTGCTATGAGAGAGGCACTGTTAGAACCATATCAGAAACCCATGAAATAATTATTATTCTTATTTATAATTTAGGAGACAGACTCAGAGCAGTTATTTTTTTGTCCAAGATTATCCATCTGGTACCCAAACTGACAGTTGAACCTGATTTTGTCTAACTTCAGGCTAGTGGCATTTCCTGAGTACTCTGCTGAGATTCAGAAAGTTTAAGTGACTACTCAAAAGAGATACCGTGTCTTCCACATTTTTTGTAACCCCTGTAGCTCCTACCAGAAAATCAGTTATCAGTCAGACCTACAGGCTAATCTCTTTGTTTATACCTAGTTATTATCATAGCCGTGCTCCTGGTAAAAGTTGCAATAGCAGAGAAGAGAACAAGATGAAAAGTAAAGATTTTCTATATCGTCAGCTCCAGAACCAAACCCTCAAGGGTAAAATTATTATCCCTTTTTTTTCTTTTTATGGCTGCACTTGTGGCTTGAGGACGTTCTCAGGCCAGGGGTCGAATCACAGCCACAGCAATGCTGGATCCAAGTCACATCTGTGACCTGTGCCACAGCTCATAGCAACACCAGATCCTTAACCTACTGAGCGAAGCCAGGGGTCGAACCCATATCCTCATGGACACTGTGTCAGGGTCTTAACCTGCTAAGCCACAGCAGGAACTCCTGTTATCCATTATTTATTCTTCTTCCATAACTTATTAATTATGTGTGTGTGTGTGTGTGTGTGTGTGTGTGTGTGTGTGTGTGTGTGTGGTGTAGATACTTCTGTTTTGTCTTACCAGGACCATATGAATACATTTTTCCTTTATATTTTGGCATATTTTTTATTAATATTTTTAATTAAAATATAATTGATACATAAAATTATGTTAGTTATAGGCATACAACATTGATTTGATGTTTGTATGTATTGCAAAAAAATTGCTACAATAAGTCTACTTAACCACATCATCACGTGTAGTTACAATTAGCTGATTTACAGTATTATAATAGTTTCAGCCATGATTCCATAATTTTATAGATTATACTCCATTTAAAGTTATTGTGGAATGCTGTGTTCCCTGTGCTGTACATTACATCCCGTGTCCTATTTTTTTAATACCTAGTAGTTCATTACCTCTTAATCTCCTTTCCCTATTTTGCCCCTTCCCTCACCCCACTCCTCACTGTTAACCACTAGTTTATTTTCTATAGCTGTGACAATTTCTATTTTATTATACTCATTTTTTTTTCCGATTCCACGTACAAGTGAAAACCTACAGTATTTGTCTTTCTCTGACTTACTTTACTAAGCCTAATACCCTCCAGGTCGATTTATGTTTCTGGAAAAGGCAAGATTTCATTCTTTTTAATGGCAGAATATTTCATTTTATTTATATATTTATTATATATACCCACACTCCATTTTCTTTATCCATTCATCCGTTGATGGACATTTAGATTGTTTTCATATAAATACTGCTGCTATGAACATTGAGGTGTATATATCCATATCCTTTCAAATTGGTGTTTTTGTTTTCTTTGGGTATGTACCCGGGAATGGAATTGCTAGGTCATATGGTAGCTCTATTTTTATTTGAGGAAACTCCATGCTGTTTTCCATGGTGGCTGCATCAATTTACATTACCACCAAAAGTATAGGAGGGTTCCTTTTTCTCTAAATCCTTGCCAACATTCATTATTTCTTTTGTTGTTGTTTTGTTGTTGTTGTTGTTTTGGTGATGGCTGTTCTTTCAGGTGTGAGGTGATATCTCATTATGGTTTTGATTTGCATTTCCCTGAGGATTAGTGACAAGCATCTTTTCATGTGCCTGTAGGAGAAATGTCTATTTAATTCTTCTTCCCTGTTTTAATTGAGTTGTTTGGGTTTTTTTGTTTGTTTGTTTTTATTTTTGTTTTTATGGACCACATCTGCGGTATTTGGAGGTTCCCAGGCTAGGGGTCGAATTGGAGCTGTAGTCACTGGCATATACCATAGCCACAGCAACACCAGATCCGAACTAAGTCTGCAACCTACACCACGGCTCACAGCAACGCTGGGTCCTTAACCCACTGAGTGAGGTCAGGGATCAAACCTGCGTTCCACTGAGCCATGACAGGAACTCTGAGTTGTTTGTTTTTTGATGTTGAGTTGTATGAGCTGTTTATATATGTATTGAATGTTTAACCCTCATTTGTCATATCATTTGCAGATATCGTCTCCCATTCAGTAGGTTGTCTTTCCACTTGTGAATGGTTTCCTTTGCTGAGCAAATGCTTTAAAGTTTGATTAGATCCCACTAGTTTATTTTTGTTTTTATTCCTTTTGCCTTTGGAAATAGAGCCAAAATAAATATTGCTACAATTTATGTCAAAGAGTGTTCTGCCTGTGTTCTCCTCTAGGACTTTTATGGTTTTGGGTCTTACATTGAGGTCTTTAATTCATTTTGAGTTTATTTTTGTTTGTGCTGTGATAAAACGTTTGAATTTCAGTCTTTTATGTGTAGCTGTCCAGTTTTCCCAGCATCATTTATTGAAGAGATTGTCTTTTCTCCAATGTGTCTTTTTCCTTCCTCTGTCATAGATTAATTGACCATAGGCATGTGAGTTTATTTCTGGGTTCTCTATTCTGTTCTGCTGATACACATGCCTGGTTTTGTCCCATGCTGTTTTGATCGCTATAGCTTGATAATATAGTCTGTACTCAGGGAATATGATAACTCCAGCTTTGTTATTTTTTTCTCTAGATTATTTTGGCTATTTCAGTCTTTTGTATAGAACTAGACAAATTTTAGCACTGTTTATTCTGCTCAGTGAAAACAGTCATGGGTATTTTGATAGGGATCACATTAAATATATAGATTGCTTTGAATTATATGGATATTGTAACAATATTAATTCTTCTAATCAATAACATGGGATATCTTTCCATTTATTTGCATCATCTTCAATTTCCTTTATCAGGATCTCATAGTTTTCAGAGTATAGGTCTCTTACCTCCTTAGTTAAGTTTATTCCTAGGTATTTTATTCTTTTTTGATGCAATTTTAAACTGATTTTTTTTCTTGCTTTCTCTTTCTGATAGTTCATTATTAGTGTATAGAACAGATTTCTGCATATTAATCTTGTTACCTGCACCTTTAATGAATTTATTTATTAGTTCTAATATTTTTTTGGTGAAGACCTTAGGATTTTCTACATATGTATCATGTCATTTGCAAATATAGTGATGCAATTTTTTTTCTTGTGAAGGGAACTTTTAAGATCTACTCTCTTAGAGACTTTTAAATATATGATGCAGTATTATTAACTATAGTAATCATGCTGTACACCCCAGGACTTATTTATTATATCACTGGGAATTTGTATCTTATTTGGCATCATTTTTATCAGGATTATAGATTGCTTCTTTGTTTTGTATTGATGTACCATATTTATTTAATCAATCTATTTGTGATGAATTTTGAGGTTAATTCTAGGTTTTTTTCTAATTCCTTTTTTGCTACAATAAATATTTTCTCAATGAAGAAACAATATTATACATATAACTTTGCACAGCTGTACTTTTAATGAAAAACATAGAAAACATGCAGGACATTATATCACAGAAATGCAGTGAACTATTTTCAAGAAAATGTTAAAGGAGCTTTAAATAAACAGTTTTCTTATTTCAAATATTTTGGCCAAGAAAAAGTACCCTACTTCTCTGATCAGTTAGACTCTAACCAGAGAGCAAAAGACCCAGCCAGTGGTCCCATCATGTGCCTTTATGACCAAGATCATTAATGGCTAAACCCAGAGAGGGCGACTCAGCTCACTGGTACTGTTGGTACCATACTTTCCCTACCCGACAGTTCTGCGTGGTTTGGTTTTTGATGCTATGGACAAAGATTCAACATAAATTGGAAAAATGCAACCACCTTTTTTGTCACGTTGAAGACATTGCACATTATTTATGCAATGGCCCTTTCAGTGATGTAGACCATGAACTGAATTCAGATGACAAGTCCTTTGACCCTACTAACTCACTTCTGGGAATTTATCTTAAGGAAATGATCCAGACGAGAAGATGTGTTGATGAAAAACATCCTTTTCAATTCTGTGTTATTTATGATAGCACAAATGGATGAAAACAAACCAAAATATTTAGCAAAAGAATAATGGTTCGATTTAATATATAACCCCATTCACTGGGGCTTTATGCCAGTATCCAAGCACCGAGAGTCGTGACCATTTAAAACTTTGAAAAGTGACAAAGTTATTACCTGTGCTAAAATAGTGATGTATGTACACATATCATTTTATAAAGCCTGGGAGAATAAAATATTTGATGTGTTAGATTTTTGCATTCTGGATAGTCTTTTTCATCTATAAAAAAATCCTATCTGTTTTATAATATTTTTGTAAAATTAATAAGTTAATAATCTACCAAAGGTAATTTATGTTTATATCTGAATCTTGGACAAATGTCTATTTTAGTCTCATTCAGGAATTGACAAATTCTTTTAAAATGGCTTCTAACAAGGCTTTCTCCAACATGGCCCAACCTCGTCCAAAGTCACAACTCATCATAGCATCAACTCAAAATCCAAAAATCTCATCTAAATATCAACTTTAAAATCCTAGATCTCACCATCTAAATTGTTCAAAGCAGATATGGGGAGACACTGTGTATGATCCATCTAAGGACAAAGTTCTTTTTTTTAATTTTTAAAATTTATTTATTTTTTGTTTTTTTAGGGCTGCACCCATGGCATATTGGCGTTTCCAAGGTTAGGGTTTGAAAATCAGAGATGTAGCTGCTGGCCTATGCCACAGCCACAACAATGCAGGATCTAAGCCTTGCTGTAACCTACACCACAGCTCACAGCAAGGCCAGATCCTTAACCCACTGAGTGAGGCCAGGGATCCAACCTGTATCCTCGTGGATACTAGTCAGATTCATTTTTGCTGACCCACGATGGGAACTCCTCTTCTTCATCTTTAAAGTAAAACATTTGGTCCAGTGCCTTGCATATCATAGAAATGTAGGCACCATCAAAATTATTCCCTTCATTGTATTAAGTGGAGGGTAGCCCTTTATAGCCTCCTCGTTGCCTTAGCAGAGAGAAGGCAAAGTATAAGATGATGATGATGACAGTAATGGTAGGGGTAGCAGAAGTGATGGTAATAGTAACTCTTAATAAGGAGTTCATCATGCAGCAGAAGCTTTTATAAGTTTTTTATATGTTGTCTAAATTTATTCTCATGAAGCCTCTTTGTGGTGAGAACTATTGTTACCCCTATGTTCATGTGAGAAAAGTGTGGGATAGAGAGGTTATATAATTAGTAAGTGGCCAAGCCATGATGTCCATGCTGCTCAGTTAAAAGCAGGTCCACCTTACACTCATGTTCTAGGTCACTGTGCCCAACCTTTTTCTAGTCTTGATGTTCATGAAATGCAATTTTAAAGAATCGCTACTCATTTTTCCTTCAGTTTCCATTTTGTGTATCTTGGGTTTCCATTTTGTCTGTCACACTCTGATGAACATTCCCAAGATTCTCCTGCTTTACCAGGAAGAGATTTCTTCTCTTCTGGAAGTTCTTTTTTATTATTGTTTGTTTTTTAAGACTTAGAATCTCCCCTCCAAATTTGCATTTGAAAAAATTTGAAACTTTCAGGTAAGTTGAAAAATTGGTACAATGAGCACTTTTATCTCTCACTTTCCATTTACTAATTGTTAATCTTTCATCTCTGTCTTTCTGCATATAAATAGATATAGTGGTTTTTTTGCTGGACAGTTTTTTGCTGCAATTGTCATGACACTTACCCCCAAATCTTGTACCTTCTAAGAACAAGGACTCTCTCCTTTCTACTTAGATCATGATAAAATCCAATAAATTTTAATATGATACATGTATCTAACATTCAGCATGCCTGAACTGACAAGTTAGAACAAATGGATTTCATGTCATTCTGATAAAAAAAGTTTTTTTCTGAGTAGACTTTAAGAGATTCTTACAGAGAGGAAGTTCCCTTCGTGGCTCAGTGGTTAATGAATCCGACTAGGAACCATGAGGTTGTAGGTTCGATCCCTGGCCTTGCTCAGTGGGTTGAGGATCCGGCGTTGCTGTGAGCTCTGGTGTAGGTTGCAGATGTGGCTTGGATCCCGGGGGGTTGTTGCGGCTCTGGAGTAGACCGGCGGCTACAGCTCCGATTAGACCCCTAGCCTGGGAACCTCCATATGCCATGGGAGCAGCCCTAGAAATGGCAAAAAGACAAAAAAAAAAAAAAAAAGAGGTTCTTACAGAGAAAGAGTCTCACCCCCCATGACTTTCCCAAACTCTGTAGGAAGTGGTAAACAGAAGGCTGGTTTGGCATTTGAAACTCAGCATTTGTATTTACAGACTCTCCATATCAAAAAGTGTCCAGGAAAGGAAATATATGAACCAGTGGGTGTTGAATGAGATCTGTTCTGCTCTGCACCTGGGGTCCAGGTTCTGTTTTTCCACTGACTAGTGGTATGATCAAGAGTGGCCCCCACTTGCTGAATTCTTCCACTCCCCTGAAGTAGGGCTCCTTACTTCCATCATTTGTATCTGACAAGGTTGTTCAAGGATTGAATGAAAGCATATCCATGGACTTGCCCCACAAGCATTTAATTCGAGTTCACAGACATAAGGCAGTTGTATCATTTTAGGGTTTTTGACCTGGAAGCATACTTCAGCCACTCTCCGCCTCCCCACATCTGCCAGTCTTTCTTTTCAGCTTGCAACTATCTGCTCCATGTAAAATCCATTATGGCCCTTGTTCCTCATCTTAGTGGAATCAGTCAAGAGAGAGAAAAGTCGTTATGATAATTGAGCTGTAAAGATGAGTGCAGTGCCATGTCAGACCACACCAATGCTGGAAGCCAAAGGACTGGAGTTCAGAGCTTGCCCTATCACAGTAGCTGTGACAGTGGGCAATTCCATAGCTTCTTTATGCCTCGATTTGCTCATCTGAAAGGTCATGATTGCTGCCTTTCAGGGCCATCGTGAGAACTGTGTAAGGTGATATGAATGTATCCAGAATAAATGCACCTTCCTTTTTGCCTCCCAATTTTGTTAGGTGATTACCCTCCCCTAGTCCCTGAACAAAAACATCAGTCAGCCCCCAAATTTGTGCCTACTCTTAGATTTTCCCATGGTTATTTTGTCATAAGCTCCATTAATTTCAAAATTAAATATGATAACTGAAATGTCCAGTCCAGGAAACATACGGTTACTCTGAATTTCATCTAATATTCAGTTATTCTCCTCTCCTCTTTATTTTGGGCTCAGAGGGAAGGGGAGGGAAATGAGGTGTGGTGGGCGGCTTGGTTTTTCCTCCTTGTCCTTCTTTCTCATTCTGGGCAACGTGAGAAGGTCAAAATGACCAGCCCTCTGAAAGCATGGTCTGGTGGTAAAGATAAACAGATGTCTTTGAGTAGAAAATGATAAATAATATAGAAGAGGCTAAGATACTAGAAAAGGAGTTTGAAGGTTTGAGGAGGTCCCTGAATCAAACAATTCAGGATCGGCAAGCAGCCTATAGTCCCTTTAAATATAAGCATCCTCAGTTCTTCCCTAATCTGTCTGCCCTATAAGTTCCTATCCTTAACTAAGCTGCTGTTATTAATGGGCCAGCTAAATGCCCCATGGACCATGTCTTCACAGTCAGAATTGAAACCAGCAAAGCTCTTCCAAGCTCTTCCAAGCTCTAGAGGTCTTTGATTGGGATGGTTTCTGATAAATTGCATGTTTGTGGGGTGAAGCACCATTGGTCATCCACTTTCAAGCCACCAATGTATGTTTACTGAGCTCAGGATTTGGTTTCTGTGTCTGTGTAAGGAAGTGTGGTGGGAGATAAGATTGGAAAAGGAAGATTGTTAGGAACAACAACAGGGGATAGATAAAGCTCTTTGACCATCAAGATGACGGGGTCAGTGTTCCTTTCACTAGACATTAGGAGAAGAATGGAAGCAGAGAGGAGCTTCCCAGACAACTCCAGGATTGAGGCTTTTGCTTTCAGAATAAGATGGTGGAGATTTGAACAGGAAAACTGGCAGGGGGAATGCAAAAGAAGGGAGGGGTACAAGGGAGAATGAAAATGAAAACTTCTCAAGCAATCAGGAGAGAAGAACAGGTGGTTTGTCGTAGCGGAGGAAGGTGACTGGATGGGATTGAAGGGTGAAAATGATTTTGCTTTTAGGTATGCCCAGTCTGAAGCCCTAGTGGCATGTTTTGGTGAGAGGTGGCTGTGAATGGAGACATAGGTCTAAAAGTCATGGCAGAGTTCAGTGCCAACGATGTGAATTAAGAAATGGTAGAAACAGGATCTCCAAGAGTAGCAGTGGCAAAAATGACCCCTTCATCTGGATTATTCACATCCGAACTCTCTTTCCCTAACTTTGATCAGGAATTACACAGATTGATGGCTTAAGCACCCCATACTTAGTTGCTAGAAAAACCCGAGCAAATAAAGAACAATTTCTATAATAGGCTGTAAGGCTAATTTCAGAAATACTGCATTGAAAACATTATGTACTCAAACTAGAGTCTTTGTGGACATAAACAAAAACTACCCAAATGAGAAAAAGCAAAAGGCTATGTATTCAAGGCTTTCTATAGCAGGGGACTCATCCACCATCCTTGGTATTTGGCAGAGATTCAAATGTAGGCAGGAGTATGCAAAAGCTTTTTTTTTTTTTTTTTTTTTGTCTTTTTGTCATTTCTTGGGCCGCTCCCGCAGCATATGGAGGTTCCCAGACTAGGGGTTGAATCGGAGCTGTAGCTGCCGGCCTACGCCAGAGCCACAGCAACGCAGGATCCAAGCCGCGTCTGCGACCTACACCACAGCTCATGCAACGCCGGATCATTAACCCACTGAGCAAGGGCAGGGATTGAACCTGCAACCTCATGATTCCTAGTCAGATTCCTTAACCACTGCGCCACGATGGGAACTCCTGCAAAAGCTTTATAGTGGAAAAAAAGGCTTCAAATATGCCCTGATTGGAGGCTCTGGCTTGGGGAGCTGGAGGCCAGCTAATTAGAACTGGGACATCCTATGTAATTGGTTATGGCGGCAGATTTGGTTTCCTGTGGTTGGCCCTAAGTTGGAAGCAAGAACAAAGATTAGAGAGGCTGGCAGTTATTGATAAAATCCTGGTTGATTTGGCCTCCAAATTGCAGGCTGTGGTTGAACTTCCCTGGCTAGTTCCTGCAGGTTGTGAATTTGAGTTCCCTTTTTATATATTATCTCAGCACTGTCCCTTTGAATATTCAGTCTTTTATGTTGAAAAGTGTTCACCTTTAGGAAGTTCCCTTTGGGGCTCAGAGGTAACAAACCCGACTAGTGTCCATGAGGATGCGGGTTGATCTCTGTCCTCCTTCTGTGGGTTAAAGATCTGGCATTGCCACAAGCTGCAGGAGTATGTTGTACACGTGGCTGGGATCGTGAATTATTGTGGCTATGGCACAGGCCAGCAGCTACAGCTCCAATTCAACCCTTAGCCCCCAGGAACTTCTATATGCCACAGGGGGCAGCCCTAAATAGTAAAAAAAAAAAAAAGAAAGAAAGAAAAAAAAAAGTTCAGCTTTAAAACTGTATCATCTTCTCATTTGCCTGACCCTCTTGGCAACCATTGTGTAACTGTTTATTTTTATTTTTTATTTTTTTTTGCCACGCCCCTGGCAGATATAGAAATTACCAGGTTAGGGATCACATTCAAGCCACAGCATGACCTATGCCATAGCTGCAGCAACACTGGATCATTAACCCACTGCACCAGATCTGGGATGGAACTCAGGCCTCAGCAGCTACCTGAGACCCTGTGGAGACAGCGCGGGATCTTCAACCCACTGTGCCACAGTGGGAACTCTGTCTCTTTCCTGTACTGAAAAGTTGCTTTCAGAGGCATTACATTTGGATTGGTTTTTCAGCTAAACCCTAGTTCTTTTGTCTTAAATCCTTTCTTTATTATAAAATATAAACAAACAGAACACCTTTATACCCTAAGAAGGTATAATCATACAGAAGGATATAAAACAAAAAGACAATTTCCCTTCTCCCTCTGCCAGTCCCTGAGTTCCACTATTCATTGTATCCTGCTACATCCCTATGGAAATGATCTTTGCATATGTAAACATATAAATTATATACCTGTAGTTGCATATTGGCCTCTGCTTGAAAAAAATTTTGCATAAGTGGGGTTACACTATTATCCCTTTTTTATTAACTCTTTTTTTCCGAGCTGTTTTGGGGGTCATCTTTGGAGATCTTTACATCAGTACATGTCAGTCTAACTTGTTCCCCATTTATACCCTCATTAAGTGGGTTTTGTTCTCCACTCTATCATTGGTACTAGATTTCAATGACACTCTTCCTAATTTTAAATGAGGTGAGAGGTCCTTTAAATTGAATTTATTTTACTGTCAGTGAGATCAAGAATCTTCATATAATTCACTAGCCATTTGTATACATGGCTTTTCTGTCCATTTTTCAATCAAATCAATTTCCTATTCCTCCATAAGATCTTGTATATTAGAGTTATCAGCCCTTTATTTTACCATCCATCATTTCACCTTGTATATCTGCCATACAGAAGTTTTAATTTTAAGTACTTAAATTTGTGGGGGTTTTTAAATTGGTTTTAATTTTATGTCTTGAATTGAAAGACCTTCCTGTTTTGCTACTTTGTTGCATTTTAATCAAATCCCCCGGTTTGGAAGCAGAGTTGCATGGAGTATAATTGGAAGAAGTTGGTGTGTCTGGCATTTCTCTGTGAATTGATTCCTTGTCTTGGAAGAGTTCATGAAGCCTTGAGTGGCCTGAGTATACCCTAATGATGAGAAGAAAAAAACAGGAAGCAAGAGAGATTTTAATCAGCCACTGAAAAACTGTCCTCTCAGGCAGGCTGCTAAGTTGTTTTATTGTTTTTTTTTTTTTTTTTCCTCCTGGAAACAGTATTTGATGGTTGGCCCCCAATCACAGCAATAATTGCTGCAGCTCAGAAACTTGTGTGACAGGAAAATGTGAGCAAGGCATGGGTACAGGGATAAAATGGCCCTCTTTGGGGACACAGCTCAGACCCGAAGAGCACATCCAGAAATTTTGTCACTTCCTGATTGCCCCAGACATATTTGAGGGCAATGAAGAGATGAGGATGGAGCAGTGGAATGAGTTGAGAATTGTATAGGAGGGAGAGAAGATGCTGTTTATTTATTTATTTATTTATTTATTTTTAGGGCCGCATCCATGGCATATGAAAGTTCCCAGGCTAGGGGTCTACTTGGAGCTGCAGCTGCTGGCCTACACCACAGCCACAACAAACACAGGATCCAAGCCACATCTGCCACCTGCGGCAACGCTGGATCTTTACCCACTGAGCAAGGCCAGGGATTGAAGCCGCATCCTCACAGACATCATGTCAGGTTCTTAACCTACTGAGTCACAACGGGAACTCCTGAGAAGATGCTGTTTAATTTGGTCTGTCCCTTTGGTTGTTTGATTTCTCATCAGGAGACCAGGCTGTGACTGCTGCTGCCATTGCTGCCATCACAGTGTGACCTCAGGCTGCCTTTGTGTTCTACGTGCTCATCCTTAAGTTAGGAAGGAAGCATTTTTTGTCCTGCAGCAAGGATGGCATTTTTGAGACTTTGGGTTTGCAGGCTGGCTTGACTGGGAAGAAAGCACGAGAGTTTTAGGTTTCCAGGCTTCTCCTTATCTCTGTCCTCTGCTGGATATAACTGATGTCTGAAGAATGCCTAGGTTCACTCAGAGGTACATCTCCCCATGGCTTCCTTCCCTAGGAACCACTGGTTACTCTCCAACACTTTATGGCAATGCCAAGCTGGTAATCCCTTTGGAAAACAGCAATTCAGCACAGTAGAGAGCTCGTCTGTCCTCACTGTTGAGGATAACCTTGACTCTGTGTCTTTGGACATCCAAGGGCTCAGCTCTCTACATCCTGCATCTTTTGTCACTTTGTCCCAGGGTGGGGGTGGAGGCTCTAGAGGCTGAGTCATAGCAAGCCAGCCATCTAGCCAATCCCAGAAGAATTGTATTCCCCTTTTATCAGCCTCAGAGAGAAAATGAAATAGTTTGAGTCCAACGTCTTTGAGTGCAGGGAATATTCCATATTTGTACACCTAATAGGCATTTCATCCCAGCATTCAGGTGGACCATTAGGGGCATGCAGGATTTCATCTCAAGAGGGATTACACTCTGATGTTGAGCACTCAAGATGTGTCCTAACCTCTTCTTGTCTGTGACGATGACCATCACACTGATCATTCTGGAGAAACAATGATTAGAGATATTTACTGAGAAAAAGTTCTATTTTTCCTTCCATCAAGTAGGAGTCTACAGTTGCAATTTTTTCCAATGGCCACCATTTTGACATGTAAAACCGCAGGCAATTGATAAGCCAATGTTTATGTTCAAAGTAATAAAAATAATTACCATAGGGAAAAAAAAGCACAGCTAGATTCCCCAAATACTTCATTGGTTTGTTCAAACAGTAGATATTTATTCTTGCCTTTAAAACCTCCCAGGCACCATGCTATAAGTTGGGAATGTATCTAGAATAATAATAGTAATTCTAGGTAACAAATATTGGGTGCTTATAACCTGTTAGGTATTGCGCCAAATGCTTTACATGGATCATCTCATATAATTCTCAAGTCAGCTTTGTAATTAGATGCTTTTATAATCTCTAAATGATGATAAGAAGAGTGAAGTTTGGGGAGGCTCATAACTTGCTTCTAATAAGGATTAAAGCCGAAATACAAACCCAGTGCACTTTTTCCTTTTTCATTGTTTACTGTTGGTTCTACATGAGGCAGAAATAAGTCCCTGACCTCACAGGGCTTATAGTCTAAATTAGCAAACACTTTTCTTCAGACAAACTCAGAATCAGTGTCTAGAGACATGTGCAGTGTTTCCCAGAGAAGGCTTTCCACATTTCAGCAGGAAGCAGGCTGGTCGCACCTACTCCTTTGGTGGCAGTTGGTGGATGACATGGACTCCCCTTACTTTCTCTAATCCTATTCCATCCTCCTGTATCCTGACTCCTCATGTCCTCCTCCCAGCAGCTTTTGCCTTGTCCTTCCAGCACCCTCTTTTTTCCCTGAGTATTCTCCCCTCCACACCTGTTTATTTCTTTTCTCCCCCATCTAGACAATTATTACTGTCCCTAAATGCCCTACAATGAAGTTTTGAAGGAAAACATGGAAGGGAGGGGAACTTTCGATACAGATGAAATGAGCTGTTGATGGATGGCTTAGTGAGGCTAGGGGGCTCCGTCTCTATCTGTCTCTGGCATTTGAGGGACTTAAGATTCCAAAAAGCACATTCTTCTCATTCTGCCATTGCTAATCTTATTTTTTTTCCCCCATGATTACCAACCCGGTTCATTATGTTTTCAGCTCACATTAATCTTCTTTTCTGTGAGTTTGGTAACATTTGGAGTTGTTTCCCTCTATGTTTATCCATCTGGGATCTTTAGAAAAGACAAGTTTGCAGAGAGTCATTTGTGGCTCCCTGCTGTAAGAGGAATGAATGTTCTCCTTGTTTCTCAGATTCAGAGAGAGACTCCTCCAAAGTCAAGCATGAATTCCCTCCACAAGGCAGGCCCCCCCTCCCCAGGGCTCCACGGCAACATCCATGTGAGATTGAGCTGCACCATAAAACATTGATCCCTGGATTTTGTTTGTCCTCACAGAGCAGATGGAATTGAGAAAGAGCTGTAGGGGTAGTGGAAAGAATTAATTGTGAGATTAATGAGTCAGAACAAAGTCTTTGGCTTGATTCCTGTCTCTACCACCTACAAGCTATCTGACCTTGGGCAAATCACATAACATGTCCAAGATCCACTTGCCTCATCTTTGAGGATTCCATTGTAGAGGGGATATTCTTTGTATGAGAGAGTAGTTTTCAGTGTTAGCTTGTATCCAGTTCTCATAACCTTGCTCATATCACTAAAAGTTGCAATTTCTGAGAACTTTTCCAACACTAATTTTATACATATATATATATAAAATATATACATATGTATAATATATATATGTTTGGAAAGAAAAAAAACAGGCTATTGAGGAATGCTTAGAGGCTAGATTTCTTTGGAGATGTGTGTCATATTAGAAGATCTATTGGGGGAGTTTACCCTGTGGTGCAGTGGGTTAAGCATCTGGTATTGTCTCTGCAGTGGTTCCAGGTTGCTGCTGTGGTGTGGGCTTGATCCTTGGCCCAGGAACTTCCAAAGACTATGAATGCAGCTGAAGAAAAAAAAAAATCTATTGGGGAGGGGCTACATCATGTAGAATACAGATAGAGAGTCCTTTAGAAATTCAGTTAAGGACATACTTTCAGGTATAATGTAATTTCAAAAAGTCACAGGGAGGCAACTCTGGTAGAGCATCTGGGCTGTAGGTCCCTAGAAACACTTTGTTGTAAAAGCTGGAGTGCCACTCATTCAGTCTAATTCAAGTTAAGGTATTTCTTTAGAGAAAATATTGCAAACTGGACATCGATTCAAAAATCTATGACAGACATAGTTTTCTATGGTAATTAATTCTGAAGTAGTATTATTTATCATTGCTGCCCAAGTGCAGGGCTCAATTGCAAAAGATGCCTCTGTGGTAGGAAGAGGAAAGAGATTATTATATTTTGTTGCTGTATGATTCAGAAAGGGTTGAGAATATGGTGAGGGCCAGGAGAGTTGAGAGAAACCTGGACTGCTTGCTCTAATTTTGCACCGTGAAAAATGAGGCACCATAATTTGGAAATGTTGTCATTTATTGACAGTCCTCTCCCCCAGCACCTGGGATTTGAACAGGAACCTCTCATGACACAAGTTTCTCCCAGGGGTGTTGATGGAAAGTACCTGCATAACCAACTCTTCTGCACACATAAAATGCCAGACGCCTAAGGAGCATTTCTAATTGCAAGGTACCTCCCTTTGCAACAGAGCTAATTCATCTGCTTCCCTTTCTTTTAGGTGCCCAAGCAAGGACAGGAACAATGAAGAGAAACGTGTGTTAGTTGCAGCCCTCTGAACCACGCAAGAAAGAAAATCAACAGTGTGGACAGGTCTGGAACCATTACCCCACTTGTTTGTTGGAATAAATGAGGAATGGGCTGGTGATTATGCTGACATTCCAGCATGAATCTGGTAGACCTGTGGTTAACCCGTTCCCTCTCCATGTGTCTCCTCCTACAAAGTTTTGTTCTTATGATACTGTGCTTTCATTCTGCCAGTATGTGTCCCAAGGGCTGTCTTTGTTCTTCCTCTGGGGGTTTAAATGTCACTTGTAGCAATGCAAACCTCAAGGAAATACCTAGAGATCTTCCTCCTGAGACAGTCTTATTGTATCTGGACTCCAACCAGATCACATCCATCCCCAATGAGATTTTTAAGGACCTCCATCAACTAAGAGTTCTCAACCTGTCCAAAAATGGCATTGAGTTTATTGATGAGCATGCCTTCAAAGGAGTAGCTGAAACTTTGCAGACTCTGGACTTGTCTGACAACCGGATTCAAAGCGTGCACAAAAATGCCTTCAATAACCTGAAGGCCAGGGCCAGAATTGCTAACAACCCCTGGCACTGCGACTGTACACTCCAGCAAGTTCTGAGGAGCATGGCGTCCAATCATGAGACAGCCCACAACGTGATCTGCAAGACTTCTGTGCTGGATGAGCACGCAGGGAGACCATTCCTCAATGCTGCCAATGACGCCGACCTTTGTAACCTCCCTAAAAAAACTACTGACTATGCCATGCTGGTCACCATGTTTGGCTGGTTCACCATGGTCATCTCTTACGTGGTGTATTATGTGAGGCAAAATCAGGAGGATGCAAGAAGGCACCTTGAATACTTGAAATCCCTGCCGAGCAGGCAAAAGAAAGCAGATGAACCCGATGACATTAGCACTGTGGTCTAGGGTCCAAACTGACTGGCATGGAGAGAGAAATCCGCTTGGGATTGCAGTAGAATAAGTGGTTTACTTCTCTCACCCATTGTAAACATTAAAAACTTTGTATCTCCGTTTCTTTTGAATTACGCCACTTTTGAATTATGCCACTGTTGAACTTTTAACCAACATGACGACATAAGAAATCATTTTAGTTTAGGCGACCCACCCCTTAATGGTACCCCCGGTGGTATATTCCTGAGTAAGCAACTCTCTGAACGTTAGTTAGATCCATCTCACTATTTAATAATGAAATTTATTTTTTTAATTTGAAACCAAATAAAAGCTTAACTTTCAACCACTGAAAACAGAGTGACTTATTGCTCAAGAAAACAGTATGGTCCATTGCTTTAAAGAGAAACAGACAACCCCTGTGAACCTAGAGAAATCTCAGAATGAAAGATGTGTTACTAAGTTCTGCTGTACACTGAGGAGCCATAGCTGAATGATCAGCCAAGTAAAGTATCTGTCTTAGCAAACCCAGATGATAATATGTAGCGTAGCATTCTGCAAGAGGCTTTAGTTGGGATGCCTCTAGGAGTTTGCTATTTAAAAGTTGGTGGTTTACCTAAACACACTATTTCTACTCTAGGCTAGACACATGGGCAAAAAAAGCAGTGCACATTCTGTCCTCAAGATATCCTGCTGGTGCACAGAGATGTGAGACAAACATAGAAATGGCCATGCCAAAAAGGAAGGCCCTAATTATCATGTAGCATCCACTTGTGCAGTCATTGTGCAATGCATTTGTACACTAATACTATGTCTCTAAACCCTCACTCCTGGAGGAGAAAGTGATAACCACCCCATCTGCAATGGAGGAAGCTATGCGTGAAAGAGGTCCCATGAACTGGCAGGTAGAAAGTTATCAGAACTTGAACTTGAACCAAGTCTTCCCATCTCCCACACTGAGGTCTTCACATTATGTTCTTACTGGGTTGGTTTATAGACATATAATTTACATTTTAAAAATGCCACCCATGGAAGTTCCCATGTGGTGCAACAGGTTAAGGATCCAGTGTTGCCACAGATGGGGTACAGGTTGCAACTGCAACATGGGTTTGATCCCTGGCCTGGGAACTTCTGCATGCTGTGGGTGTGGCCAAAAAGAAAACCAAACAACAAAAATGCACCCCTGGTAAGTGTACAATTATCCATATTTGACACAGTCATACACCTGTGTATCACAATACTATGTCCCTGATGTTGTTCAGAGATAGGAGAAAAACTCACTTGGTTCTTGGAGTAGGGAATTGTGTTCTTTTGGTTTTAAGGTGCAGTTGAAGGTAATCCTGGAAACTTGGATGGTGGTGGAGGTAAGGAAGGTAGAGGAAGTAGAGGAACAAAGGGATGAAAGTGTAGGAAGTTGTGTGGGTTGATGGGGGCTAGGTAAGGGAAGCGACATCATGGGCTCAAGAATAAAAGTAACTAGGAGTGTTTATGGAACACTTACTGTACACCAAGTGCTGTCTTTGCGTTGTCTTAGTGAATCCTACAGTTGCCCTGGAAATAGTCTTTTGTGAATGAGAATTCAGAGGCTCAGGAGTTTAAGTAATGAATTCAGGATCCTAAATCCGGCAGATACTGAACCGAAGTCAGTTGTCTCCAGATCCTCCAGACTGCCTAATCATCATACTGTATGCTTGGCAATCATAGACTCTACTATTTAAAGTGGCTAGTTCTCTGGACTAGAGGTTTGAAGATACCTAAGTAATGGTTTCATTAAGAAATAATAGCAAAAACATGGAGTTCCCATCGTGGCTCAGCAGAAACAAATCTAACTAGGAATCATGAAGACATGGGTTCAATCCTTCGCTCAGTGGGTCGGGGATCCAGCGTTGCTGTGGCTGTGATGTAGGCCAGCAGTACTGCTCCAATTCAACCCCTGGCCTGGGAACCTCCATATGCCACAGGTGCAGCACTAAAAAGACAAAAAAAAAAAGAAAGAAAAAAAAAGGAAAAAGAAAGAAAGAATAGCAAAATTAGCCCTTTGTGGAGTTTATGTAGGAAGGAAGGATCTTGTGCCGTTTTGATCCCCATAGCCTTTTCCAACTCATAGGAGGTTATAATGGAGTCACATTTCTGTCCTCCAAAAGCACTGTAGTTCCTACCCATCTCAGTAGTCTCTTAAAAGAGTGAGCAGCGTGAACCATGAGGGTCAACCAACCCAAGACTTGTGGTAGGCGTTTAGGGCAAGGTGGCTAGGCTCAGGGCACACACCCCAAGGCCATGGGCTTGTCACACCTACATTAGCCTTACTGGAAAAATGTAAGGTCTAGTCTTAGAAACCTGAGATGTCAAATTCAGGATATGGGCCCCAGAACTCCTGCACCCCAGGAGAAGGAAGCTAGATTGTTTGCTTGTGCTAACTGGATCTGAACGCCTTTCAGCAACACTGGAGCTTTGCTGAAGATTTAACACCCCCTGGAGGACAATGTTATAATATATCTCGGTGAGTATTACCACAGAAATATGCCTCACTGAATACACTTTTCTTTTTCTCCCCTTTAAAGAACGGAAAAATAAAGTCTTTGCTAAGATAACCTTTGAAAATAATAAATAAATTAATTGTGTTTGAGTGTGTGAGTCACATTCATTTTTAGAAAACTTTCACAAATCACACAATCCATTTCAGGTTGATTCTTCCAAGATAATCTTTATATTCTTACTAATAAGAGCTGATTTTCCTACTGATCAATTTCACTAGTGGAGTGAAAGCACTTGTGTAGGAAAAATCTCAAGAGTGGTAGCATCATTCTGGACTTAGGCAGCTGTGGAAAAGTTAGTTTGTAATTCTCTACCTGCACAGAGTTGAGAGCACATTCTAGGTTAATCCCTGTCCTTGCCTGTCGATCTCCAGTGAAGAAGGTTCTAAGTGCAAGTGCTTTAAAAAACTGCCCCTCTGGTGGCTCAGTGAGTTAAGGATCGGGCATGGTCACTGCTGTGGCTCCGGTGGCTGCTGTTGTATGGTTTGATCCCTGACCCAGGAACGTCCACATGTCTCAGGTTCAGCATAAAACAAACAAACAAGCCCTTTTAAAACTGCCATGAGTATATAAGTCATTGGAGGAGAAAATTCTTTTCTTTCTTTTTTTTTTTTTTAATAACAGGCTATAGTCCCTTCATGACCAGAACTGAAACTTCCATTTCTAGGGATTTTCGACCCACTGGCCACGGTGCCAGTGAGCAGGAAGAGCTTCCCCACAGCTGGCTATCTAGAAAAATTCCCAATGTGCACACTCCCACTTTGATCCCAGCATGCTCCTTAATTTCCAAACCCTTGCACATGTCACATACACTGAGAGCTACGTATTTCAGGACTGTAAGCCTTTTTGAAATTAACTATTCTTTGAAGCAGATAGCATTTACCTTCTAAATATTCTAAATAACAGCCTCTTTGCTTAGCCCACTCCTTTGGTGTTCCTCTTTTAACCTCAACCTTTTAAATTAAAAATATATATACGTCTGGGAATTTAGTCTGATCATTGACAATGTGCTTATCTCCGAAGCAAGGCAAATCATAAAACATGCCAACCCAACTGGAACATTTTGAAGAAAGTGATGAAAAGTTATGTAATGTAAGGTTCAACTTTCAAGAACGCTTTGGCAAATAGCAATGCACTGATAGACAAATTCTGCCATGTACACATTGTTCTTTTTTATGTCCTTCTCTGATTACCCACAATAATTCTTTTCCTGACATCAGGCAGCGTAAGGCTGTCTGCAGTGTGGGTAGGATTTTCTTACTGGCTCATACAGGGAGTCCTCCCCTCTGTCTGGCACAGCGGGAGAATGGAAAATTCTGCTTAATTAAATGCCTGGGTGACTAGAGATAGGTGAACTCCTAGAATGTTGGGGATGGAAGCATCCTAGAAGTGCTCTTCATCCACTGATTTTCAGGGGTTAAAGCTGAAATCCTTGCAGGCATGGGGATTAGCACTCATGTCTCCATAAAACCCATCCAAGGTCCCTCTGGGACACACCAACTGCCTCTCCTGATAAACTGTCTCTCAGTCTTCAAAGGAACAGAACAACCTAATGGGGTACACCATTAAAGCTTCATTGGCTATGAGCAAATTTCCTTGAGGATTCAGAAGGCGCTTAAGGTCCCTACCATTGCCACCAAGTTGTAATAAAGAGTATGCAGGATTCTAAAAAGTTTCTTGTTCCTTCCAGATCAGATGGGAAGATTCATTTCCCTTCACAAATAGGCCCCAGATAACATGCTCTGTGCTGTGCATGGTCTGGGCTTCCCAGTGGAGAGACTAAAGATTTGATGCTGTTGCAGCTTCCTGTAGGGGGGTGGGGAGGAGATGCACGTTTGTTTCTTTGAGTAGCACCATAACCCCTGAGGGGCCTGGTACAGCCCTGCTGGCAGGGGGAAAGGGGAAGGATTGCCTTTACATGGTGTTCTTTTTGTTTCTAGAGCTTCCCTGAGTGGTATCACTAGATTCACGAAGTTGACTAGACCTGAGCCAGACAAAACCAACTAGAGGCAAACTCCTTTGCCACACATTTGTAAATATTCTTCCTGTCCTTTCCCAAACCCAAGTAAGGGAATCAGAAATTAGGAAAAAGGAAGATCTGAATTCCTCAGCCCACATTCACCCCATACTCATTGTATGGATGGTCCCAAAACTCACATCAATGAGTGGGTCACATCTACATCAGCCCAGCAGGGGGCACTCCTCAAGGTCTAAGACATTTTCCTTCCAACAGAGGGAAATTATGATCTTGAGGCCACAAGACCTCACAGAGTCCTCATCTGGTCACAGGGAGCCCCGTTTCATGAGTGAGTGACAGTAAAAGAAAATCCATCTCTCTTAATGGCTTTAATATTTAAAAGAACCAGGAGCTAGTGTGAATTGCTGAAGGGTGTGTGTGTGTGTGTGTGTGTGTGTGTGTGTGTGTGTGTGTGTGTGTGTGTGTAATGGGACCTGTGTCCCAGAGCCTCAGGAAAAGAGCTAATAGGAGCATGGAAAACAAAATCTGTCAGTAATTTGGTCCCGAGATGGCCCAGATTTGGGTTTTCTGGGAAAATTATTAGATGTATTTTCAAGACTGTCCTTAAGTTCAGTGAAAACAATTCCACTTGTCACTCATGGCAACTGAGTCTATCAAGTTGAACTGTGCACTTTCTATGGCTGATCTTCTGCCTGATCTTCTGCTCACTATTTTTGAAGAAGAATCAATGCATTTACTTTCTTTGCCTGTAGCCAGATGAGCTTCCAACTGACAAAAGTTGCTGGATCTGACCTTGAAAGAGAGACCTGAAATGAACATGTTGTGGGTTCCTCTGGGGTTGGGACCAAAATTCCATTTTTTAAAAAATTTTGTTGGAATATAGTTGATTTACAAAATTGTGTTAATTTCAGGGGTACAACAAAGTAAATCAGATATACATAGACATACATCCATTCCTTTTCAGATTCTTTTCCCATATAGGTTATTATACAGTATTGAGTAAATGTCCCCTGTGCTATATATTATGTCCCTATTACTCATATATTTTATATATAGTAATGTGTATAAGTCTGTCCCAATCCCCTCCCCTCCCATATGTTTCCCCTTTCATAAACATGTTTGGTTTCAAAAGCTTTGAGTCTGTTTCTGCTTTGTAAGTTTTATTGTATCATTTTCATTAGCTTTCACATATTAGTGATCTCATATGATACCTGTGGGTCATCTCATATGATCTGAACTGGGTCTCTTGCAGAAAACATATATACAGGTCTTGTTTTTATATCCTTTCACCTGATCTGGTGTCTTTTGGTTGAAACATTTAATCCATTTACATTCAAAGTAATTATTTATGTGTGTGTGTGTGTGTGTGTGTATACTTACTGTCATTTTCTTAATTGTTTGGGATTTGTTGATGTTGGACTTTTTTCTTCCCTTCCTCTTTTTTTCTTCTCTTGTGATTCGATGACTATCTTTAGTGTTGTACTTGGACTTCTTTTTCTTTTTTAATGTGTGTGTCTATAGTCCTTTCCTGGTTAGTAGTTCCCACAAGTTTTTGATATAGCATTCTGTATATATGTAAAATTCTTTTAACTTGCTAGTCCCTTAACTTCAAATGCATTTCTAATATCCTCTGTTTGTAATTTCCTCTGCTCACAGTGCTGGTTTAATTGTGTGTGGCCAATTTCCTACATTTACTGTATGTTTGCCTTTACTAGTGAGATTCCCCATTCATAGTTTTCTTGTTTCTGGTTGTGGCCTTTTTTGTTTTGTTTTGTTTTTAACCTAGATAAGCTCCTTTAGTGTTTTTTGTAAAGCTGGTTTGGAGGTGCTGAATTCCCTTAGCTTTTGCTTGCCTGAAATCTTTTATTTCTCTATCAAATCTGAATGAGATCCTTGCTGGACAGAGTATTCTTCTTGTTGCTAGGTTCCTCCCCTTCATCACCTTAAATATATCTTGTCACTCCCTTCTACCTTGCAGAGTTTCTGCTGAGAAATCAGCTATTATCCTTATGAGGATTCCCTCGTATTTTATTTTTTGCTTACCCCTTGTTGTTTTTAATTTTTTTTCTTTGTATTAATTTTTTTGTCAATTTGATTAGTATGTGTCTTGCTGTGTTTCTCCTTGGGTTTATCCTGTATGGGATTCTCTATGCTTCCTCAATTTGAGTGTTTCCTTTCCCATATTTGGTAAGGTTTTGGCTAAAGTCTCTTCAAATGTTTTCTCTGGCTTTTTTTCCCCTCTCTTTTCCTTCTGGGACCCCTATGATGTGAATGTTGATACATTTAATGTTGTCCCAGAACTCCTTTAGACTGTCCTCAATTCCTTTCATTCTCCTTTCGTTATTCTTTTCTGTGGCAGTGATTTCAATCACTCTGTTTTCCTCCTCATTCATGCATTCTTCTACCTTTGTTATCCTGCTATTGATTCTTCCAGTGTTTTTTTTTTCATTTCAGACATTGTGCTATTCATCTTAGTTTACTTGTTCTTTACATCTTCTAGCTCTTTGTTAAACACGTAACTTCTCAATCTGTGCCTCCATTCTTTTTCCGAGATTTTGAATCATCTTTACTATCATCACTCTGAATTCTTTTTCAAGTAGATTGCTTATCTCCATTTAGTTGTTTCTGTGTATTTTTATATTGTTCCTTTGTTGAAACATATGACTTTGTCATCTCATATTGTCTAACTTATAGAAAGTTTGTGGTCCCCTTTAAAGCAGTGGTATTGATGCTGTGGTGACTGGTACCCAGTCCTAGGTTTCTTGGAGGTGGTGGCAGCTCACATGTACTCTGAGCACATGATGGGAGCAGCAGTATCATGCTACCTCCCATCTTTGAGGAAGATGGCTGTGGTTCATGGTTCAGAGGACTGCTACTAGAGTGGGGGAGGGGGAGACGGCTTTACCAGGAAGCTCTTGGGATGGCTCCCTGTAACTGGTGATGTCAGCAGCCACTCTTGCAGTCCCCCCATTTTCCATGTGGCTCATGGGATCACTTGCTGAAGCCGGATGGGGGCAGTGGCTGCTCTTTCCATTGCCAGGTAGCTGCCGCTCACTCTACAGCTCCTGGAGCTGGAGCAGGCAACGTCCTGCCACCTGAGACCACACATGGGGAACAACGCTGTAGTGGTAGATGCCACCTCTTCCCTCTAGCACCCCCAAACAATGTTGCCTGGTCTCCAAGCCCATTTAGGTTTCATCCGCTTACACCCTCAAACGTGATTACCCTAGACTCTAGCCCCTCCAGGCTATTTCTACATGGTCCACACCAGTTTTTTTCCCCATACAGCCAGCCCCACTTCTCTTCCTGAGTCTGATCTCCAAAGCCTGCGTTTTGGTTCCCAGCCCCTGCCCACACCAGTAGATAATCGTCTCAGGCTGGGGAGAAGTAGAACTTACCATTCGCGTGGGACTATTTTCATTTTAATTGCTTCAAACTGATTGCTATATTCTCCTCAGAGACTCTAAAGTTCCCTCCTCTGTCCAGGCTGATCTCCCCACCTGTGAGGGGACTTTCCAGGGTACAGGAGCTTTCTTTTTTCCCAACTCCCTCTGAGGAGATACAGGTCCCATTTCACTTCACTTCTCATTTTCTCTCTCTTTTCTATTTTTAGTCTTTTTTTTTTTTTTTTGTCGTACCCAATTATGGGAAGATTTTCTTGTTCTATCAGCACCCTGAGGTCTTTTGCCAGTATTCTGCAAATTTTTCTGTGTGAATCATTCCACGTGTAGATGTATTTTCGATGTATTTGTGGGAGTAGGTAAGCTTCACGTCCTACTGCTCCACCATCTTCTCCCTCCTCCTCCCCCAATTCTATTTTTTCTTTTATATTTCATTTACTTATTTTCCTCAGAGAAGCTTTTGCAAAATGAAAGGCGATCTAAAATCTGGCTGTTGGTCTAAAGATGAACAAGCCAGCTCTTGAGTTAATGGCATTGCTTGTTGAATAGATTTGGCAATAAATGGCCCATAGAGAACAGGGTGCTGCTAATTTACACAAATCCATCTTCCTAGAGATTGTCCACATTTCTTCTGGAAGAAAGGTATAGGAAAGGCACCAGTCTGTTCTAAAAGTCTTTCCTTCTCACAGACAGTCCTGCTGATTCCCTGACTCTCTAAGGAGCATCCTGCAATGACCAGAGGAGAGTAAGAAACGAAGAAAAACTCAGAAAAGTGCCACTCAGAAGCAAGGCTGACTTAAACTGACATTGACCATAAAGGAGAACTTTTGTCTTCACATTAAAACGTGGACTGAGGAATACCTGTGTATAAGTCACAGATAAAGACCCTTTCTTCAATACTCTTACTTGTCCCTTACCACTGTCATCATTTACTCGGCTTAGTATAAGTTTCTGTTTATAACTTCCCTGTTTCTCACAATAGCCCTGCCAAGTAGATATTGTCATTGCTCCCATTTTGCAGTTGAGGATAAGGTTCAGAATACAGATAAGGTTAAGAATAGCCCAAGATCACAAAGCTGACAGACAGCATAGAGCCCAGGTCCAGCTACCTGCAAAGTCCTTTGTTCTACCCAAGCCACACCATCTAGTTATGCTGCATTCTTTTGTTGTGTGAAGTCTCACAAGGTAATACATAGATGAGAAGAGGGTCAGATATTTCTCTTAATTTGCAAAGGAAAAAATAAAATTCAAAGGAAAAAAAAAGCAAGTGTTTTCACTCAGCCAGTTAGCAGAGCCTGCATTTGGGAAAAATATCTATTCATCCCACACGCATCCCTCTGTGCCCAGTTCTGAAATCCTGTGTAGACAGAAAGTAAATTGCCTTCTTAGCAGGACAGATGTGTGTGTAACTCTCAGTCCTGGACATGATGCTCACAGGCACCTGTTTACTTCTGGGATGCTGGCAAGGGTGGCTCTCACTGCACTGCCTTGTGGAATTGCAGCTCCTTCAGTCCCATTGTTTCCATCCACACAGCTAGATTCCCCTGGCAGCTCCTGCCTGCATTCACCATAGGGTTTTCTCTGGCTTTCATAGCACACTTTGCACTTACACAGAAGGTTGAGGATGCCAAGGAGCTGCCACCCCCTTGGAGTAGCCCACAACCACGACTCCTGGGGACTTGGTTAGTAAACACCCACCCTTTCACCCACTGGAGCACAGAGCCCGCTCTGGATCATCAAGGTTTGTACTTGGCAGACTCTGCTGCCATAAAAAATGAACTGCTATCCTCTCATGGAGAGTGGCATAGGACCCCATAATAAAGTTCCCCTTTTAGCCTCACATACCAGGAAATTAAGAGGAAAAAAAAATTGTGCTTCTAATTTAGTAACACTACATGATCACATAATCCATCTAGCTACAGTTTAATTTCCTTTACTTTTGTTTTTTAAATTTTTTATACCTGCACCCACAACATATGGAAATTCCTGGGCCAGGGATTGAATCTGAGCCACTGCTGTGACCTATGCTGTGGTCATTAACACACTGGATCCATTAACCCACTGCTCAGGCCCAGGGATCAAACCCACGCCTTTGCATGGAACCAAGCCACTGCAGTCAGATTCTTAACCCACTGCACCAGAGCAGAAACTCCTAATTTCCTTCACTTTTGACCTGCTGTTACATGTAAGTTGTCAGTTATTCTGATTGCCTTTAACTTACTGTATGCATGTTCCTATATGATTATAAGCATTTTCTTTAAGACCTCTCACACCCTTTCTGTAATTAAATACAGAAACTATTTGTTTATTTGCTGCCTTTTACATTTCCCTCAAAAGTATAGATTGTTTTAGACTCATTTTTTATTCTATATTGCTTAAGTTCTGATTTCTTATCATTCCTTTCCCTTAGCTTTAATGTCCCCAAAATGTTTGATATCTAATCATATTTTACTATACAACTACATAGGACTGAAGCTGCAGGATTCAGAATCAAACATGAGTTGAAGCCTCACAGTCCCACAGCCCCCAAATGTACTTTGTTCCTGTGACTCCCTCCCCTTCCCTGGAAAGGAAGTAGAGCGAATTAGAGCATCACTTTCCAAATGAGGAAACTGAGACCCAGAGGTGCGAAGTGACCTGCCAAGGTGTCTCCAGGTAACAGGTGAGAGCTGGGACTTGCAGGGAGCTCTCTTGACACCAAAGCTCCTGATATACCTAGGTCTCTTTTAAGAATGATGATCACCTTTGCAAGGAGAGGAGTAATTATTTGGTGCAAGAGAACATTTGGCTTTAGGGGGAGTTGAAAAAAGCCCACATTCATCTCTATTCAAAGTTGGCAGATCATGTTGTCAATGTTACTGATATTTTAAGACAACAAGTAATATTTTAGCGCTTTATTGTTTTTTCCCCCCATTTGTGCTTTCCAACTGATGCCATCTGTTATCAGCTGAGTGGTGTTCCCTCCAAAATTGTGTGTTGAAGTCCTCACCCTCAGTATCTCAGAATGTGACTGCCTTTGTAGATGGGCCTTCAAAGTACAATGAGGGCTTTAGGATGGGCCCTAATCCAGTCTGACTGATGTCCATAGAAGAAGAGGAGATTAGGATGCACAGAAGAGAGAAAGCAGGGATGTGAATGCAGAGAAAGACCACGTGAGGATGCAAAGAAGGCAGTGTCTGCAACCAAGGAGACAAGTCTCAGGAGAAACTACCTTGCTGACACTTTGATCTTGGACTTGCAAGACTATGAGAAAATAAATTTCTGTTGTTTAAGCCACCCAGCCTGTGGTATTTTGTCACAGAAAACCTAACAAACTAATCCATGATGCTAACCTTTGATTTCCAGGGAGTATTTGGGAAGGTTTCTTTGAGAGACACTGTGAGAAAATTTCAGGAAATACAATCAATTAATGCCATCACATATGTATCTGGATGCCCCTAGTTTTCAAGGAGAATTTTGTTTTCGAAAGGGATTTCCCTCTGTCCTCTGAAAGTATAATGGCTCTAAGAAATGAGGGCCTGTCTATAGATATATAAGAGCAAAGTCAGAGTGAATTAGTGACCTGGGGTGATGGCTCCATTTCCAGAAAACAAAGACTTTTTAAAAGGGAAAGGAGTTCCTTTGTGGCACAGTGGGTTAAGAATCTGACTGTAGCGGCTCAGGTCACTGAGGAGGCACAGGTTCCATCCCTGGCCAGGAGGCAGTGAGTTAAAGAATCCAGCGTTACTGCAGCTGTGGCATAGGTCGCAGCTCTGGTTCAGGCTCAGATTCAATTCCTGGCCCTAGAACCTCTATGTGCCTCGGTGGGACCATAAAAATAAATAAATAAATAAATAAATAAATCATATATATACATACATAAAATTTATGATAAATAAACAAGTAAATAAATAAAAGAGGAAAATGGCCATAGGTAATAAAACCTCTTAATTGGAAGAATGACATAATTGTCTGTGTACCCCATATTTAATCACATCTGAATTCCTATTGCCCCTTCTGTCCCAACTTCATTACAAATTTTCCTCAGAGCTCAAAATCCCAACTGCTCCATGAAAACAGTTGTCCTTAAGATCAGGGGCTCAAAAAATGAGAGCTTTTCAAAAATCAATTCCTTTCCAGCAATTTTCACAGTAGATTGGCTGAGTTTCCAACTCCCACGTTCCCTTCTATGAAGGGCTTTGGAAACTCGGATCCACGTTGTCCACATGCCTCTCAACCCTCCCTTTCACAGAGAAAGACAAACACCTTTACTCAGGTTGGCTCACCTTTGCTCAGTGGTATACACATCTGGCTCCATTAGCTAGAAATTCAAAAGATTTTTTCACAGGCAAGAAACATAGAATACAGGGACAGTGGAAAGCCTGTTAGAAAACAGTTAATTGCCACTGTTTCCAGGAACTGTAAACACCATAAAGGGCAGAGGGCCAGATACCTAGTGTTTTAATTTACCTTGTGGTCTGGCAAAAAAAACCCAAAAAAACAAAAAAACCAGAACCCTTCCCCCCCCCCCACACACACAGGCTGTGTTTCATTTTGCTTACCAAGTAAAAGTAACTTGTGTTTAAAAATCTGAGAATGCAGAATCATGTAGAAAATTAGAGTAATATCAAAGAATATGAAGAAAAAATATAAAGTTGGGAGTTCCCTGGTAGCTCCATAGGTTAAGGATTTGGCAGTGTTGTCACTGCTGTGGCGAGGGTTCAATCCCTGGCCCAGGAAACTTCCACATGCTGTGGTGCAGCCAAAAAAAAAAAAAAGAAAAAAGCATGAAGTATTCTAAATTCCGTTACTCAGAATCACTGCAAATATTTTCAACTTTCTTCCAGACCTCTCTGTATGCACATTCATAAAAAGGATGCACTATCCTTGTTGTTCATTTATGACTCCCTCTTTCCCCTCAGTAAGGTCAAGGCCAGGCCCCCTTAGTGCTAATGTGATCCTTCCTGACCAACTCTGTGCAGTTTTCCAAAATAATCTCTGGCCTCTCTCCCCAAAACCCACTAGGTTTTTGCCTCTCCTATAGGAAACTTCCTGGAAACTCTCATTGCCTCTCATGGGATCCTTTGGAGAGTGTGATCAGCTTTGCATTTCTGAAAGATAACTGGAGGAAGTGTTCAGAATGAGATTCAGGAATAGGGGGGATGCTGGGGAATGAGGATCCCCATATACATAGCACTTGGCAGAGACTGTGGTGGTAGAGATGGAAAATGGGTGAATTTGAGAGGTGTTTGGGAAATGCAAACTACCCTGTGGCCAATGCTGCCATCATCATTATCACTGCTATTGTCATCACAGCCATTGTGGTTACCCTCCACCCCTAAATTTGAATGATTATTCATGAAAATTATGGAATAAATGAAGAGGCTTCATAAAACCAGCCTAATCATTCTAGCTGGGCCATTTGATTTCACTGTCAAGTTCAACCTGACGTGGCCCCAAAGTAGGTTTGGTTTAAACAGCATCACAGATTAAACAGTCTAAATTTTGCCTTCTGGTTGTCACCGAAGGATGAAGTTCATTTCATTTGAAGAGTCTTTTAATGAAGGCTTTAAATCAAAAACCATAACTGCTGTCATCCTGCAGAGAGATGACTGAGCTCAGCCTAATGCAGTTTATTAAATTCCCTGTCTAAGTCTTGACCTGAAAGCCAGCATTGTTGGAATCTCTGTCTTCTGAGCTATTCCCCCAGCTCCACACATGTGGGGATCTGCTTCTTGGGAAACCTGGGCCTTCTCTGTACTTTCATTCAAGAGATTAGGGGGTGAGGTGCCTGTGCCTTGAGCTCACAAAGACATTCTTCAGAATGGGTGGAAATACCTCAAAAGTGCTTCCCCATTGCACTCAAAGGCCATCTCAAGGAGTCTAAAAGCCCAACCGAAAATGTTATACTAGGAAGGTAACCCTAGTCATCAAAAAATAAGTTTAAGTGCCATGTTTCTACAACTCAATATGATAAAATGCTCTCTGTGATTGTTTTGTGCTGCAAAATTTAACATATGCCATCAAATAATGAAGTGAATCACAGTTGACTGATAACACTCATTAGAAAATTACCATGGGCTAAGTATCACATTATGCACTTTCTTACTTTCCTTGGTTACATTTCAGAGCAGACTTCTGGAATAGATACTGTTATGGGTCCCCTTTTACAGAGGAGGGGATGGCAGCATCAAGGAGCAGTTAACTCCCTAAGGTCACACCTTCTCCAAGGTACATCAGGGGTTTCAGCACAATGATCCCACTACAGAGGCAGCCTCATGGTGCTGCTACACAGTGTTCTTCATTGTGATGGCTAACACTTGGGTTGACTCATTTAAGCCTGAGAACATCATGTATCATTATTATCCTTTTTCTATAGAATGTAAAGATGTATACCTGAAAACCTTCATTGACTGCCCTGGTCCCCCAGGTAGACAGGTAGAAGGACTATTTCTCTGGTCTTCTGATGCATGGAGGGTTATGCTACATCTTCTTGTGTCAACATCATAAACCTCATTCTAAGCCTGCATTGTCACTGTTTTTTATTTTCTTTCTTTCTTTTTTTTTTTGGCTTTTTAGGGCTGCACTCATGGCATATGGAAGTTCCCAGGCTGGGGTCAAATCAAAGCAGAGCTGCAGCCGCCAGCTACACCACAGCCACAGTGACATGGGATCCCAGCCACATCTGTGACTATACTGCAGCTCACGGCAACACCGGATCCTTAACCCAGTGAGCAAGGCCAGGGATTGAAACAACATCCTCATAGATATTAGTTGGATTCATTACCACTGAGGCATGATGGGAATTCCTGCATTGTCACTCTTGAAATTAGCTGCTGCCTGTTACCAGGAGACCTAGCTGGATGCTTTGTGAATTAAGTGACAGTGGACTTGATCTGAGTTAATCATTTGTATGTCTTAACAACACTGCCATGATTTAATAACTATTGTTCACCACAAGTTATAAACTATACAATTTTATAACTCCAGGACTATTTGATTCTCACCTATATTACACTACACTGCCAGTACTGAGAAAGTACCAATCATTTCAAGAGTTGACAGCTATGGTTAGAGTAAAAGGTCTTAAGACAATACATTGCAGTATATGACATTATGGATGCCTGCTGAATCCCAGTTTACTAAATTTCCAGTTGCTCTTATGTATGACAAATTAGGCACTGTGCCCCTGACAGACACTCTTCCCTTTGGGAAAATAGGCAGTAAATTTTATTTCTGATTTTTTCCTAAATGACAGAGATGCCTCTAAAACATAACTTTGTGATTCATCTTTAAGAAAATCAAAAGTAAGAAAAACAGGAGTCACTGCTGTGGCACGGTGAGTTAAGTATCGATCTGCAGTGGCTCAGGTTGCTGCGGAGGCTTGGGTTGGACCCCTGGCCTGGCACAGTGACTTAGAAGATCTTGTGTTGCTGCAGCTGCAGCATAGTTTCCATATGCTGCAGGTGCAGCCAAAAAGGAAGAAGAAGAAGAGGAAGAGGAGGAGGAGAAGGAGGAAGAAGAGGAGGAGGAAGAAAAAGAAAAAGAAGTAGATTTGGGGATGCAGTAATATCTGTGTGATTTTATCCTTTTTTTCCCCCCTGGAATTTTAGCCTTGCCTAAATTAAATGATGTTTTGAAGTGCCTTTTTTAATGTATAGTATATTCATCAAAATGCACAATTTTAAAAGCCAATAGGAAGAAAACAAATACTCCAGTTATACATCAGACCATGCTGCCATCGCATCCTAGCCGAGGCCATAGGACCAGTGCTATCTTTTTCTGGAAAGAAGTGACAGTGTGCCAATTTAGAGTCTGGGCCTTGGGCATCAAATGCCTCCATTCCCCCTCCTGTAGTCCTGATCCAAGAAAGATGAAAGATCTATGAAGTGGGCTTCCTGAACTTCCTGAAATAGATTGTCTGGTAGCTTGAAGCAGAGCTACCCCTGCTGACGTCAGGACTGGGAGCAAGAGAAATAAATGTTCCCTCCTTGTCTTAGTCTGTTCGGACTGCTATAACAGACCACCAGATACAGGGGGGGCTTAAACAGGAAACATTTCTTTCTCACAGTTCTGGAGTTTGGGAAGTTCAAGTTCAATGTGATGGCCTTTGGTGAGAGCCCACTTCCTGATTCATAGATGGCCACCTTCTCATTATATCCTCACTTGGCAGAAAGTGGAGAGAGTCAGGGTCTTTCAGGATTCTTATAACAGCATTAATCCCATTCATGAGGGCTTGGCCCTTATGATCTCATCTAATCCTCATCATTTTCCAAAGGCCCTGCCTCCTAATATCATCACATTGGAGGGCAGGATTTCTACATAGGGACTTTAAGGGGACACAATTCAGTCTGTAACACTCCTTGAAGGCATTAAGATGTTTATGGAGTGTTATGGCACCATACCTGATTACTACAATCCATAAGAAATAACCCTAAAAGTAAACCAAAATATAAAGGGATGGGCCAAAAAGATTCCCTCAAGGATTCTACCTCCTGCTGTAAGTAAATGGTCCCCAAGATCAATGGGGAGAAATACATCAGTACTCCTGTGTTCTGAGCTAGGAGGATATACTTCATTTTAAGTAGAGATAAATGACATGTGATGTGCAAAAAAAAAAAAAAAAGAAAAAAAAGAAAAAGAAAAAGAAAAAAGAAAGAAAGAAAAAGTCATGCCCTGACTTTGTAACATTGTTTGGGCAAACTTTTCATCAGTACCAGAACTCCTGTTGTGGCTCAGTGGGTTAAGAATGTGCCATGGTATCTGAGAGGGTATGAAGTCAATCCCTGGCCTTGCTCAGTAGGTTAAGGATCTGGCATTGCCTCAATGTGCAGTGCAAGTCACAGATGAGGCTCAGATCTGGTGTTGCTGTGGCTGTGGTGTAGACCTGCAGCTGCAGCTCTGATATACCACAGATGCAGCCATAAAAAGAAAAAAAAATACTTTTCATTAGTACCAAATGCCATTCTCATGCATTCAGTTGGATTCTCACATAAAAGTTGAATAACTGTAGGTATGACTATCGCTAAATGTTTAGCTCATTTCCAAAACTCACCCTAGATAAGGTTGATTAGAACCATTCCAAGTCATGTGTTTATATTTTATGTAAAGTGCCTCCCTGAGATTGGCCTGAAAACTTCATAAAACTCAAAGAACACATAACCATGGGGAATGGAATAGAGAGATTTTCTTTTTTTACCAGATGATGAGCACTTTGATTAAAGGACCAAGGCTTCCCATCAGTGGAGCTGCAGCTCATTGAGATGATATTATGTAAGCTGCAGAAGCATCATGAATTCCCCCTGCACTTTCTCATTCACATCTCAGTGTCAAAAATGCGTTGTTAATTGGAAGTGTGGCCTGGTGTTTTTTGCAAAGAATCCTTCCAAGCTGTATCACTGCATATATCACAGCTGAAGTGTGATATCTAGTTTTGACGCTTGGATTTTCCATTTCCTGAGAAGTCCCCTGACATGACTCAAATTCTATGAACTTCAGTTCTTTACCTTACTGCAAAATAAGAAATAATAATAACTACAGGGGTTATTGCAAAGGTTGAATAAGATACTGTGTGTCAAGTGCATGTTATAACATTTAGATATAATACTTAAGAATAAGGCTCAATAATATGTGCTGCTTTTATATCTGGTGACACTGGGAGGGACATGAGTAGCATAAATACAAATTCCTCTCCCCCGACTCTGCTCCCCTTGGTGAGTTTCCCTAGCCAAACAACCTCCTTATCATGGGAACCAGTCACAGTCCTTGCTTTTACCCTTGAAGAACAGACTTCAGTTTCCTGCCAGCCCAGAGAATTATTCAAACAAGCCAGTCACTTCTGCCTGTGGGATTCTGGGCACCACACCCTCTGGGTACTAAAAAGCCTGCCTCCCACAGTCCCAGACTATTGATTTTTTTCAGTGCAGCCCCTGTGTAACTCTGCAAGGTATGTGGCGTTCTTCTCCCCTGGACTGTGAGCATCTGTGACTAATAAATATGTGGCTGTCAATTTGATCTGCCCAGTGTTTGATGTTTGGCCATCCCTATATAGCAGGACTTTCTCTTTACAACGTGATAAAGAGGAAATGTGAAAACGAGTACCTAGCACATTGCAAATTTTCAGGAAAAAATTAAACCGTAAAGTTGCTCTCCCAGAAACCCCTTTAATAAAGTCACCTTGGAGTTCCCTGGTGACTCAGTGGGTTGAGGATCAGGTGTTGTCACTGCTGTGGTTTGGGTGGCTTCAATCCGGGGCCCTGGAACTTCCCCATGCCATGGGTGGGTCCAACATAAGACATCTTTCCCTACGGCAAAGAGATGCTCACCCTCTATCTTTTGTCACCCAGAGCTGCCATTTGGATGCTGGGAATAAGGGAGAATAGTCAGGACCACAACTTGATTCCTCCTCAGTGTAAAGGAAACAGGAACAAAAAGCCAAGTTCCCTAGTCACTATAATCTCTTGCCATGTCTAGGGTGTCTTACCCCACTGTGAATGGGTAGGGCCACCCGTGGACATGCAGAGTCATTGGTTCTCTCTCAGCGTTAATTCTGGGACCTCCCTGATCTGTGAGTCTGGGCTTACCCCCCAGTGGAGCTTGAGCATATAAAGGATCTCTGAGAATTCTTAGGAGGACAGAGGTGGAAGGAGCAGACCCTCTGTTGTTGTTGCTCCTGCTTCATCAGTGATCCTTCTTCCTGAAGTTTGGATCCTTAGCCTCAGTAAGATATAGTGACTGTGTTGTCCACTGTTACTGTCATTGCACTTAGAGTAATGCCTCTCATGTAGAAGACTCTCCACACACATGTGTTAAATAAATTATTGATTGAATGAATGCAGAAGTCAGTTGCATTTGTTATGAAGCTACCTGCTATAAGAATTGTAAAAAAAAGGTCCCTAAACTTAAAGAGACCAGAGTCAATGTGAAGAGATAATAACCAGAAGCATGCAGAGCAAGGAGGAACTCAATGTGGTAAGGAAGAGTTGGGAGCTCCCATTGTAGCTCAGGGGTTTAAGAACCTGACAGTCTTTGTGAAGATACAGGTCTGTTCCCTGGCCTTCCTCAGTGGGTTAAGGATCCAGCATTGCTGCAGGCTGTGGGATAGGTCACAGATGTGGCTCAGATCTGGTGTGGCTATGGCGTGGGCTTCAGCTGAACTTCCAATTTGACCCCTAGGTTGGGAGCTTCCTTATGCTGCGGGGGTGGCCGAAAAAAGAAAAAAAAAATGGTGAGGGCTCCTTGAAGGAGGAGGGGAAAAAGACAATTTTCAACTAAGTCTGAAAAGAGAATGAGAAGAAAGCAAGGAGCCAGATGGAAGTGGACAGAGTGGACAAAGCCTGTGCTGTCTCATGGGAAGCTAGTCCATATATTCTTGCCCTCCACCCCCATTTCCAGAAGAAAGAAGCAAAAGTGTGGCTGCGTGGACATAAACTGTGATGCAGGAGATGCTTGTGACACTGTAAAACACATCGTCATACACAATGCATGCAAATTAAATCAAAGGATGTCTTGTGAACAAAGTAACGATTTTGTCCCATGTAGCCTTCTTTTGAACAGCAATATTCTCCATTGTGAATGCTCACATCTATAAAATTTAGTGTGCCCAGTATACTACTAAAACATTATTGATATGATGTAAATGAATTCCTACCTCAGGATGAATTCATGAAAACTGTCAGTTTTCCCTTGATGTTCTCTTTCCATTATGTACAGAATAAAAAGGGAGCTGTGGCAGGAGGAAGACCTGACAAAACAATGTTGGTCTGACAAATATCTGAGGCATAGAAGTTGAAATGTGACATAAAATATGATCACTAAAGGGAGATAATGGCACCTTTCAAACTTTCTCCCCAAATCCCATTATAGAAATAGGAAATCAGAGTCATGCTTTTAGGAAAAGACTTGAAGCCAAATTCTTTCTCTCTTACTTTGGGTATGGGGTTCTATGTCAAAACATTAGAATTAAAAGTTGAAATATATTCTTAAAAGCCTGGATTAATGGACAAAATTGTATTACCTACCTAAAAACAGCGGCTAAACTTCAAATTCAAATAAATTTTACATTTTGAGATATTATCCCGAATCCATTGTGAACAAGGAAAATATAGATCATTTACTGATATTTTAATAATGTTTTATGACTGATGTAAATAGCTGTATTAATTTTTAACATGCATATGCACACACATGAGTTCCTCAGCTATTATTTTGAAATAGAAATTTAATTTTTAAGCCAAACTAACAATGTTATCTGTTATGTCTGATATGTTTATGTCACAATATCTCACAATTTCCAAATAATCTGCAGCATATAATTCCTTCAAGATGACTAACACTGTGTGGTTGATTGGGTTTAGGGATTGGTGATTTGGGCTGAGAGAGTCTTATTGTCATGGTAGTATTGGATACTTTTTATATGGTTTAGGGAAAGTGATGAATGGTTCATTAGTAATCGCAAGGCCAAGCTATAGTTCTTTAGAAAGAAAGTTGTTAAATTAATATGAGAAATATATTTTTTGTTTTTTTGTCTTTTGTCTTTTTAGGGCTGCATCTGTGGCATATGGAGCTTCCCAGGCTAGGGGTCTAATCGGAGCTGTAGCCGCTGGCATACACCACAGCCACAGCAATGCCAGATCTGAGTCGCGTCTGCGACCTACACCACCGCTCAAGGCAATGCCAGATCCTTAACCCACTGAGCAAGACCAGGGATCGAACCTTCAACCTCATGGTTCCTAGTCAGATTTGTTTCTGCTGCGCCACAACGGGAACTCCAGAAATATATTTTTTTAAGTTGTCCAGACTTTAGAATTCAGGCAGGAAATTAAAACTTTGTGGTGGTGTGATGTGTCTGAATGTAGATTTTCCTGGAGAGAGCCATTCATTTCTTGGAGAAGCACATTCTTCTCATTCCTTCCCTCCTCATTTCTTTTCTTTGCCACCCTGAATGCATGGGAGCCAAGGTCAACACCCTCACTGTGTGAGTCTTGGACACCAAGACCAGAGCAATAGCAGCTTTGCTGAGCAGAAAAAGGATGGCCACCCAGGGCCCAAGATTATAAAATGTATAGGACATTAGAAGACACAGGTGGAGACTAAGACTTGCTCATGTTCATGGTAAATCTGGTGGTTCCCAAAAGAAAAAATGGACATTAGGGACATTTGAATAAACAAGTGTGGGAAAAATTTAGGAGAAAAAGTTTAGGACATAAGAACATATGGGGAAAAAAAGACAAACAAAAAGAGCAAACAAGTAACTAGGAAATCCACGGTGGATGTAACATTTCTGAGCCATGTAGGGTGTTAGCGGTTTCATGTGCATTACCTGGAAGTGAGGATAGGATCGGTTGGCATACACCACCATCCTCCTATTTCAACTCTCTACTCTTTTGGGGATGATCCTTAAGCCCCTTCCTTTAAGGACTTTTTAAGCTCTTTTGGGGATCTGCTGAGTAGAGAAGGCAATCCTTTTCTTCCTGATCCCTGGTGGGCAGATATAGCTCCCTAGGCACAACGCTGGGCAGGGAGGCACTTTCGTTTGAGACCAACTACTCAGATGCTAAGCAATTGGAGGCTGAAACCCTACCATCTGTCAATTTCTCCTCCCACAGGTCACAGCTATAGAGCTGAACTGGGAGTATAAAAATAGGAGCAAGAAGGGGTTTCTTCTCTGGTTTCAGCCACATTTTGAAATTATAGAATGGATAGTGTCAATATGAAATAGTAAGTAAAGAAAATCAATGTGGGCATGATATGTAGGATGGCCAACAAGTCCTATGGCCAGTGGGAGCCATGCCTGCAGCCAGTGCCTTACCTTAGGTCCCGTGGACTGAAAGCCCCGAGAGCAGATGCTCAACCTACGCCCAATGGAGACAAAGTCTCAGCAGCAGTTTCTTCCCTCAGATCTGTCACATCAGCCCCTGTGCAAATTTAGTGGGAAGGGGAGATGCATAAGAATGAGGAAAGGAGGAGTGGCTTGGACACAATGATGGGAGCTCTGAGGCCTTTAGAACCTGGTTCAGGGAGTCCCAATCTTGGCTGCCCCTTGGAATCACCTGGTGGCAGAGGGGCATTAAAAGTTCTAGTGTTCATGCCAGACCCAGTAGCCCAATGTCTTGAAGGGTGGGACCAAGGCATCAGTATTTTTTAAGATCCCCAGGTGATTCCAGCATCCAGCCAAGGTCATGAATCCCATCATCCCAGCCGTGGTACATGTCCATACCAGGAAGGTTCTAGGAAGCACAGATTCAATTCCTTAGGAGATTGGCATTTGGGGAACCCCCTGTGGCAACGTGTAGATCTACAGAAAGGATGCTATCGATGACAATAGTTCTCAAACTTTTCTGTAAATCATAATCACCTGGGGGAGATTTTTTTAATCCCACTTCCCAGGTCACAGACCTGACAAGTTAAATCAGCATCTTATAGGGGCAGAACACTGGCACCTGTATTTTTTAAGTTTCTGGATTTATTCCAAGTTGCATTTCTACAGCACCATTGCTTCTCAAGTTTCATAGGCAGAGAAATCACCAGTGGGGCTAGAGCCCCAGATCCTGCATTTCTAATGAGCTCCCAGGTGATGCTGAGGATGCTGGCTCCTGGACCACATTTGGCATAGCAGGGATTTAGTCTATTTTCTCGTCAGAAAGCCACCAGAGGCATAAGTATAAGTCACTGCTGCCTTAGGAGTTTTGGAGGATCCTCTGTGCCCCAGCCAGTGATGAGAAAGAGAGAGAAGAAAAAAGCCCAGACTCACCATTTTGCATCATATACATTATCAAATCATTATGTTGTACCTTTTAAACGATTAAAAATGTAGGTGTAATTGACATTTATATCTCATTAAAATTGGGGGGAAAATCATGCCCTCTCTCCATACCACATTCTTTCATAACCAGCCATAAATCCCTTGCTCCCAGGAGATCAAATGTGCTCACAGCTTTGTGGTCTGTGGGTCTTTGTAACTCTTTTGCTTTAGGTCCCATTTTTGCTAGTTAGGCTATGGCCAACAGAGCAGATTTGTCCCTTTACATGACCGTACAGATCCAAGAAGAGAGTTTGGAAGTTGCCTTTAAGATGGTGTGGTTTGTAGAGGCATGAGGAAAACATAGGGAAGGGGGAGCATTGCCAAGAGTGGAGATGCGGCTAATAAAACAAAAGACAACCCCAGGGTCATCCAGCTGTCAGATCTCCCCAGAAACACACACATCCTGCCTCCTTGCATGGAATGATGGGAAAAGGGACACCAGAATGTAGCAGGTCCACAGTTGTCCAGCCATTGAAAAGGGTTAGGGAATTTGGAACCAAAAGGCATAGTACATTAGGTCAAATCTCAAATGATAAACTGTCATGTAATACATGGACGAATTCACACCGTAGGCCCAAGAAATCAATTGCACGAGTTTAGGTTGGGGAGATCTGAAATAATAAGACTAATGGACAGAAAATATGTACATATTTTAGCTGACTGCAAGTGCAAATTAAGTCAATAATGTAGCTGTCATTTATTCCTTCTATTATTCAAAAAAAAAAATCTAGGTCAAGTCCAGTGTTAAACCATATGCTTTCAGGACAGAATCTCTGTCTTTCATAAATTTATAATCTAGCAGTGAGAAAGTTTTAAGTAACATAATCAGCTACAGAATGAAGTGCAGAGACTTGAGTCAAAGCCATATTTGTTCATTTTTTCTCTCCACCTGGAGCATGTTCATCTCTGGGACAAATGTCTTAAGAGGAACATTGACAAAGTATATGTATTCAGGAGACTGTTATCAGAACACATCTATAGCTACAATTATGTTAGAAAAGCAGGGGAACCTTTGCTATGATTTTCAAATATGAGAAGCACGATTATTCAGAAGTGGATTGGAACTTAATTTATTCAGCTCTGGAAAGTTGGCTCAGTGCCAGGGGGTGTCACTTACCAAGAGGCAGGTCTGGCTCAGGAAAGAGCAAGACCAGATGGAACAGGCTTCTCAGAGAATCCAGCGCACATGACATGTTGCTATGTGGAGCAAGTCCCCCATCCCCTTAGCCACCTTCACACAGGCTCAAGGTGACATGTTGTCAGGGATGCTCCAGGGAGGATCATGGCTGTGGGCAAGAGCACAGGATTGCAGGCTCAGGAGAACTTCCAAGTCTGAAACATGCATGGCTGCATTACAGGCTCCATGCATTTCAGGATGCATTACAGTCATCATCTCGTCTCTGATGAAAAGACTCATTTTAAGATGCTTCCCAATTTCTCAGACCCTCCTTTTGCTCTAAAGCCACACATCCAAAAGGCGGCAAGGTCCCAGCCAGAGACTGGGGTCCAGTGGACAGTAGTCACCCAGAGCCTTGGAAACAAAATGTCCCAGTGGACATGTAGAGCAACTGAGAGGAAAGGATCACAATTACAGAATAAAAGGGAGGTTGAAGAAAGAAGTGGGGGCTGAAAAATACCAGAGGCAAAACTACAGCCTTGGAGACGTGACCAGTCTTTCCTGGGCCAGTAGCCTAGAAGACGAGGGTGTGTAGAGGATGGATTTGAGTAAATGATTTTGCATCTGACTGGAGAAGTCCTCAAATTTCACAGGCATCTTTACACACTACCAGCCACATGATTAACCATGCCACTGGTTCTGGAAAATCAGACCCTTTGCCTTAGCCCAAGACCCTCAGGAGGCCTCACATCTATAAAAAAGTGACCAAGGCAAACTGGTTTTCCGGTGCTTATTCCAGGGCACGGACCCTGTCCATGTACAGCCATGCCCTCCTTTCCTTAATCACAGGCCTGAAGACTCTCGACCAGATAACTAGGGCTGATCCTCAGAGCACACACCCATCCAGTGCCACTCCACAGTTAGCAGTGGTTGGTGCTGCCTGGGTGAGAAAGGAGAATCAAGTTTTCTCATATTTTTGTTTATTTATTTATTTATTTATTTATTTATTTATTTATTTATTATTTTTTTGCTTTTAAGGGCCATACCTGTGGCATATGGAAGTTCCCAGGCTAGGAGTTGCATTGGAGCTGCAGCTGCTGGCTTACACCACAGCCATAGCAACGTGGAATCTGAGCCATGTCTGTGACCTACACCATAGCTCACAGCAATGCCAGATCCTTAACCCACTGATTGAGGCCAGGGATCAAACCCTCGTGGATCCTAGTCAGGTTCTTAACCCGCCGAGCCACAACAGGACATCCCAAGTTTTCTCATATTGTTTTCTTTTTTAAAAATAAAATGATAGTTGATTTACAATGTTTCTTAAATTTCTTTTGTACGAAGTGACCTAGTCACACAGAGTTCCCTGTGCTACAGGGAGGACCCCCATCACCATCCATTCCAAATGCAGTTTGCATCTACAAACCCCCAACTCTCTGTCTGCCCCACTCCCTCCCCCCTCCCCCCATCAATCACAAGTCTGCTTCTCATATTTTCAAAATACCTTATCTTATAGATAGTATCTTGGCTAACCCCAAAGGGAAAGGATTTTAAACTTTAACATCCTTTCTGTCATTTTCACACTCCACTCATTCTGTACAAGTGAAACTCAGGCTCAGTTTCCTAATGATATCCTATTCTATTTTACTTCTCATTATTATTACATGTGGGTCTAGAAACCATCTGTGAAAAGTTACTTTCCTTGAAATTATTGTAAAACTCCTGTGGAAACTGTACCATTTTCACTAGCATTATTAATGAACCCCTCACCCAATCCACTAGCATGATTTGATTTTTACTGGAGTCCAGTTTTGAGTTCCAGTCATTGAATTTGTTTCTTTAAATCATCAGTCAACAAACTTGATTTAAACATTCTAGGGTTTGGGTTTAAACTTTAGGTTTAATAATAAAAAAGAAATTCAGGATAAAATAAGAAACTGCTCCTGGGCTCAGTGAGTTGATCTGGATAATCCATTTGCAAGTCCTTCTGTTGGGGGCAGATTTGCAAAACCTCAACCAACAGAAAGGGAACCTTTCATAAATGCTGCTATTTGTCACATAATGTTCATCTCAAAGAACAGACATTCTGTGAAGATGCAGAACCTACCACACTATTTCAAGTGTTTTTATCCTGGGAGCTCCCATTGTGGAGCAGTGGAAATGAATCAGACTAGTAATCATGAGGTTGCAGGTTCAATCCCTGGTCTCACTCAGTGGGTTAAGGATCCGGCATTGCCATGAGCTGTGGTGTAGGTCACAGATGTGGCTCAGATCCTGGGTTGTTGGAGCTGTGGCCTAGGTCAAAGGCTACAGCTACAATTCGACCCCTAGCCTGGGACTATGCCGTGAGTGTGGCCCTAAAAAGCAAAAACTAATTAAAATAAAATAAAATAAAACAAAACCAAATAAAATGATGAAATAAAAAGTATTTATGTCCTGTTTAAAATATTCCCACATTTAAAAAAAATAACATCAGGGAATAGCAGGTGTCACATGAATAACAGGTACATACAATTTGAAATATTATCTTATCCTCATAATTACCTGTTTATCCTATCGCCTGCCTTCTTTGTGCTTATCCCTTGCTCTTTGTCTTCAGTTCTTTTTTCCTTTCTCTCTGTTTCATCAGACTTTCCTTTCTTTACCCCTTTTGCTTCCCAGGGCAGAGACCTCCTGGCATATATTCCATTTGAAATTTCTAGAGAAGTAGATTTTCCCATGAATTTGCAGAGAGACTTTTTTCATGCAATCATACCTCCTTTTACAGAATGTGCATTTGGGTTTATAGGATGCTTCCAGACTTCTCAGCCCCTTTGGATCTGGAGATGAAGGGGAATAAGGGAGGCTGGTGACTGGTGGGAAGTTTGCTATTTTTATCTGTGAAATTTTCAGCTGACAGCTCTGCATGTAGATGACTTTTATCACTTTAAAAGTTGAAGGAGGACAAAGATTGATCCATTTCCTTTCTAAAGAAGAAAAATCTTCAGCAAGTGTGCTAATCTTGTAGCAATAATGCTCTCTCAAGGACAACTCATTTGAGAAGCTTCTGGAATTCCATGACATTCTTCTGGGAGCATGACCAGGGGTCCAAAGGATGGAGATTGTTAAATTCAGCTGGAGTTCTTCCTCCTGTGCCCCTACAAAACTCTAATAAATATAATTTGGCTTTCTCTAAGAAGCTATCAGGATAGGCAGAGACAAGAAAGCTAGAATTAAGCAATATCTAAATTCAACCTCTAAAAAGCAGGTTCAAAGTGGAGATGGAGTTTGGGAATCTTCAGAGATCTCAGAAGAGCCAGATTTTTAAAAGTTTCCAATGGAGAAGGGCCTGGGTGGCATCTGGGTCCCACAGGGCCACTAGAGTCAATAGCAAACTGCCCTCTGCCTTCCTTCACCCCACTCCATAGTGTCCCACTCATATTGTCATTACTGCTGCTTCTGGCCACAGATCAGATAATGATCTTTTGAAAAATTACCACGTGGTCTTTTTCATCTGGACTTCATTCATGGTCCTAAATTGATGTTAATACCAATTTAGTTTTCAATGTATATGTCAGAATTCTTCTACTCTTTTAGAAAGTTATTGACTCCTCTCTTTCAGGAAAGACTTTGTGTGTGTGTGTGTGTGTGTGTGTGTGTGTGTGTGTGTGTTTGGTTCCATACTTGCAGCATATGGAGGTTCCCGGGCTAGGGGTCTAAACAGAGCTATAGCCGCCAGCCTACACCACAGCAATGCAGGATCTGAGCCACATCTGCAACCTACATCACAGCTTACACGGCAATGCCAGATCCTTAACCCACTGAACAAGGCCAGGGATGGAACCACAACTTCATGCTTCCTAGTTGGATTTGTTAACCACTGAGCCACAACGGGAACTCCTGCAGGGGAAGACATTTTAGATGCTTGTGTTTCACTGCTATTTCTCAATCTCGCCTGAAGATCTCAGGTTGGGATTTCACTAAGATTTGTTTTGAGTTCCTTCTCCTTAAAAGACATACACCTCTTGATGGGCCATGGGCCCAGAGACCTGGGGGAAATGGAAGAACCTAACATTTTACAGGTCACAAAGATCTTCCTTCAAACCAGTCTCAGGAGTCACCCTCTCACCAAAAATGCAGCTACTCTATGCTAAGAAGTACCCCCCTCCTCTAATATGGACTAGCTTTCTTCTTCTTTTTTTTTTTTTTTATTTTTAGGACTGCACCTGCAGCATATGGAAGTGCCCCACCTTGGGGGTCAAATCGGAGTTGCAGCTAAGGCCTGTGCCACAGCCACAGCAACAATGGATCTGGGCAGCATCTTTGACCTATGCTGCAACTTGCAGCAATGCCCCAGATCCTTAATGCACTGAGAGAGTCCAGGGATTGAATCCACATTTTCAGAGAAACTAATGTCAGGTCTTTAACCTGCTGAGCCAAAATTGGAACTCTCAAGATTTGAAAAGTTGAAGGCATACAGTGAGAGTTTTATCTCTTCTCTTCCCATATGGATGCATTTTATTTCTTTTGTTTGTCTAATTGCTGTGGCTAGGACTTCCAAAACAATGTTGAAGAGCAGTGGTGAGAGTGGGCATCCCCGTCTTGTTCCAGATTTGAGTGAGAAGGCTTTCAGTTTTTCCCCATTGAGGATTATATTTGCTGTGGGTTTATCATAAATGGCTTTGATTATATTCAGGAATGTTCCCTCTATACCCACTTTGGCGAGGGTCTTGATCATGAATGGATGTTGGACTTTGTCAAATGCTTTTTCTGTGTCTATTGAGATGATCATATGATTTTTGACTTTTTTTTTTGTTAATGTGGTGGATGATGTTGATTGATTTGCATATATTGAACCATCCTTGTGAACCTGGGATGAACCCAATCTGGTCATGGTGTATGATTTTTTTTGATATGTTGTTGGATTCAGTTGGCTAAGAGTTTGTTGAGAATTTTTGCATCTATATTCATCAATGATATTGGGCGATAGTTTTCTTTTTTGGTGGTATCTCTGTCTGGTTTTGGAATTAGGGTGATGGTGGCATCACAGAATGCCTTTGGGAGTATTCCTTCTTCTTCAACCTTTTGAAAGAGTTTGAGGAGGATGGGCACCAATTCCTCTTTATATGTTTGATAGAATTCACCTGTGAATCCATCTGGTCCTGGACTTTTATTTGTAGGGAGTGTTTAAGAACCCAAAAACTACTTGAACTGATTAATTAATTCAGCAAAGTAGCAGGATATAAGATTAACATTCAGAAGTCAGTCGCATTTCTGTATACCAGCAAGGAAATATTAGAAAAGGAATACAAAAATACAATGCCTTTTAAAATTGCACCTCACAAAATCAAATACCTCAGAATACACCTGACCAAGGAGGTAAAAGACCTATATGCCGAGAACTATAAAACTTTAATCAAAGAAATCAAAGAAGATGTAAAGAAATGGAAAGATATTCCATGTTCCTGGATTGGGAAAATCAATATTGTAAAAATGGCCATACTACCCAAAGCAATCTACAGATTCAATGCAATTCCTATCAAATTACCCAGGACATTTTTCACAGAACTAGAACAAACAACCCTAAAATTTATATGGAACCACAAAAGACTCAGAATTGCCAAAGCAATCCTGAGAAACAAAAACCAAGCAGGAGGCATAACTCCCCCAGACTTCAAGAAATACTACAAAGCCACAGTCATTAAAACAGTGTGGTACTGGTATCAAAACAGACAGACAGACCAATGGAACAGAATAGAGAACCCGGAAATCAACCCTGACACCTATGGTCAATTAATCTTTGACAAGGGAGGCAAGAACATCAAATGGGAAAAAGAAAGTCTATTCAGCAAGCATTGCTGGGAAACCTGGACAGCTGCATGCAAAGCAATGAGACTAGAACACACCCTCACACCATGCACAAAAATAAACTCAAAACGGCTGAAAGACTTCAATATACGACAGGACACCATCAAACTCCTAGAAGAAAACATAGGCAAAACACTCTCTGACATCAACATCATGAATATTTTCTCAGGTCAGTCTCCCAAAGCAATCGAAATTAGAGCAAAAATAAACCCATGGGACCTCATCAAACTGAAAAGCTTTTGCACAGCAAAGGAAACCCAAAAGAAAACAAAAAAACAACTGTCAGAATGGGAGAAAATGATGCAACGGACAAGGGCTTAATCTCTAGAGTATATACACAACTTATACAACCCAACAGCAAAAAAGCCAATCAATCAATGGAAAAATGGGCCAAAGACCTGAATAGACTGTTCTCCAAGGAAGATATACAGATGGCCAGCAAACACATGAAAAAATGCTCAACATCGCTGATTATAAGAGAAATGCAAATCAAAACTACCATGAGATACCACCTCACACCAGTCAGAATGGCCCTCGTTAATAAGTCCACAAATAACAAGTGCTGGAGGGGCTGTGGAGAAAAGAGAACCCTCCTACACTGTTGGTGGGAATGTAAACTGGTACAGCCACTATGGAGAACACTTTGGAGATACCTTAGAAATCTATCCATAGAACTTCCATATGACCCTGCAATCCCACTCTTGGGCATATATCCGGACAAAACTCTACTTGAAAGAGACACATGCACCCGCATGTTCATTGCAGCCCTATTCACAATATCCAGGACATGGAAACAACCCCAATGTCCATCAACAGATGATTGGATTCGGAAGAAGTGGTATATACACAATGGAATACTCCTCAGCCATAAAAAAGAATGACATAATGCCATTTGCAGTAACATGGATGGAACTAGAGACTCTCATACTGAGTGAAATGAGTCAGAAAGACAAAGACAAATACCATATGGTATCACTTAGAACTGGAATCTAATATCCAGCACAAATGAACATCTCCTCAGAAAAGAAAATCATGGACTTGGAGAAAAGACTTGTGGCTGCCCGATGGGAGAGGGAGGGAGTGGGAGGGATCAGGAGCTTGGGGTTATCAGACACAACTTAGAACAGATTTACAAAGAGATCCTGCTGAGTAGCATTGAGAATTATGTCTAGATACTCATATTGCAAGAGAACAAAGGATGGGGGAAAAATGTATACATGTAAGGGTAACTTGATCCCTTTGCTGTACGGTGGGAAAAAAATAAATTAAAGAAAAAAGAAAAGTTGAAGGCAGTCATTTTAATTAAATCAAAACACATGGAAAGAAATACACAGATTTCTTTTCCAAACTGTATTTTTTTTCAAGAGTTTATTTTTACTTCACTATCCTAAAACTTAAATGTAGCTTTCTCTAGAAAGAATTCCATGTATCCAATGTGGTAATGAAAAGCTTTTAAATGCTACTAGAAAATTATAGCCACATACTTGATGAATTCTGTATGATTAAGCAACTGAATATTTTTGTATGCAGCACTTATTTTTAATTTTTTAAATAACATCTTTATTGAGATATAATCATGGACCATAAACTTTATCCTTTAAAGGGTAGAATTCAGTGATTTTTAATATATTCCCAGAGTTATATATTTATCACCACTCTGTAATTCTAGAACATTTTAATCACTTCCCCAAATAAGCTTCATGTCTCTTTGCAGTTTTTCTCTGGCATCTAACCTCTGGCAACTAAGGGTTTGCCTATTCTGAACATTTCAAGTAAAAGGAATCACACAATATGTGGTCTTTTGTGTCTGACTTCTTTCACAGGGCATGTTTTCAAGCTTCATTCATTTGTAGCATATATCAGTACTTTCTTTCTTCTTTTTTTTTTTGTCTTTTTTAGGGCAGCACCCACAGCCTATGGAGGTTCCCAGGCTAGGGGTCTAATCAGAGTTGTAGCCACCGCTCTGTACCAGAGCCACAGCAATGCCAGATTTGAGCCGTGTCTGTGACCTACACCACAGCTCCCGGCAATGCCAGATCTTTAACCCACTGAGTGAGTCCAGGGATCCAACCCACGTCCTTATGGTTCCTAGTCAGGTTTGTTAACTTCTGAGCCATGATGGGAACTCCCAGTACTTTATTTCTTGTTGTGACTAGATGATATTCCAATGTCTCTATGGACAACAATTTGTCCATTCATCAGTTGATGGGCATTTGGGTTGTTTCCACCTTTTGGCTGTTTAGAATAATGCTGCTGTGAACATCTTTAGGTTTTGTGTAGGGGTGGGAATTGGGTCAAATGGTAAATCTTTAACTTAGTGAACAACTTTCAAAACTGATATTAGGGGATATACAGGTATCAACCATGCTGTAATTACATTGTTCCCAAATGATAAGTTCTAGCTTATCCCTTTACTCAAGCAACTTAGTGACATACTCGATCAGTAGCAGGGACATTGAGGAGAAAATTGGGCCTGAACTGTGAGTAGATTGAACAAGCATAGATGGGAAAAACGTCATCATAACTCTGTTTCCTACACAGCCTTGAGATGATAACACCTGTTTCTAGAAATCAGTAGGGCAGGAAATTTCACCAAAGAAAGGAGTTTTCCATAAGACCTCTTCAAGGAACAGGGTCCTGAGTCTGATAGGTACAGCACAGTCCCCATTCCCTGACTAGATTTTATTACCTGTGGGATGCTTCTGAACCCGTGTCCTTGTCTAGAATAACACCTACTCTAAGGAGGTTGTTTGGAAGAAATGTGGGAGCACAAATAAGAAATGTCTAAGATGGGAGTTCCCGTTGTGGCGCAGTGGTTAACGAATCCGACTAGGAACCATGAGGTTGCGGGTTTGGTCCCTGCCCTTGCTCAGTGGGTTAATGATCCGGCGTTGCCGTGAGCTGTGGTGTAGGTTGCAGACACGGCTCGGATCCCGCGTTGCTGTGGCTCTGGCGTAGGCCGGTGGCTACAGCGCAGATTCAACCCATAGCCTGGGAACCTCCATATGCTGCCATAGCGGCCCAAGAAATAGCAACAACAACAACAAAAAAGACAAAAGACAAAAATAAATAAATAAATAAATAAAGAAGTGTCTAAGATGGTGCCTTGCACAGAGAACATTATAAATGAGTATTTCAGGTGCTAGCCCTTCTCTTCCTTGTGATGCAAAACTGGGTGATGCAAAGAGTAATAGGCTTGTGATTAGAACATATGGATTAGAATTTTTCTTTGCTTTTTATTATCTCTGTGAAGTCAGACACTTCAATTAAAACCTAAGTTTCTCTGTCTCTAAAAGAAGATAATCATGCCTCCTTCCCTTTGCATCTACCTAAATTCCAAGATTCCTAAGAATGTGCGAAGTGTTTTGTAAATGTGTGTGTTAAATAAATATGTATTAATGCAACTTTTGCTTCCATTCCTCCTAACAGGTATCATGCTTGATTCATGTCCTCATTGGCAACAAGAGTTCAGAGGAAAAAAGAATACACCTGGACCCCAAATACATGCTGTCATGGGCAGCTATAATCAATCAGCTTATGACATATAGATTCCACGATATTTGGGATTAAAAATCCTCTTCTGATTGCTGAAACTCAGTCCTGAGATAAATATAATATAGCATCTTCCCTGAACTGAAAATAGCATCTTCCAGCATTGGGCAGTGCTAAGTCTCTACATGTCACAGAGATGCCACAGAATCCTTGTGAATCTGGCAGAGGTCAAAGGTGTCCAAGGTCCATGTAATTTTTATTACTATCCTTCCATCTAGGCCACAGCACACAGTGCCAGATACATGCCCCTTCATGTGCACATGGGGAAAAAAAAACTCCAAAGAAGGAACCCTAATGCTTAGTGTTATGTATACTGCAGATTGCTTGACTCAACAGATTCTAGCTTGGCTTCCTTTTTAGTAGTTGTAGTTGTCACAGTAAAAATTGTATTTTAAAAACATTATGAAAGTGGAAATCCACAGGTGAACCAAATTTCACCACACAGACACTTATCTTAGAGGGGACGGAAGGAAAATGGAAGCAGTACCACACATTGAAAAGCAATTTGGGGCAAGCAGGGATATAATTATTCTAGACTGTAGGTCTATAAGGTCCAGGTCTGGGCATTATACTTTTGACTGGTGGAGGCAGCAGCAGTGATGTTTCTAGTAGAGAGCTCATCCCATCTCTATTCTATTTGGCTGCACTGTTCTTCACTGAGTGACATCTGTGCCTGAATCCCTATGAACTATTGATATCAAATCACATCTCCTTCTGATTAATAGCTGTAGTGGATTCTGTTGTCTGTGACTAATAACCTCAACAAGAAATACTCCGTCACAACACCCTGATGAGAATTAAAAAAAAAAAAAAAGAAAAGGAAACCCATGACATTCGGATTTATCTACATATTTGGGAAAGGTAAAAGAGGTATTATTTTTTTAAATTGGCTGTATGTAATATCTCTAATATTATGAAGTCGAGAGAGAACTTTTCTTTTCTTCTGTGATTATCATCAATTTAGTGCTATAGGTATGCAAGCTTTGTTTAGTCATAGAGTCTGCTGCTCTTGTTGGTTTTTGGCAAAGCCAATTTTTTTTTTTTTTTTTAGTCAACATCCATCACTTCCGACAGTCACATTTTTTTTAATTGATATTTCTTTATTTATTTACTTTGAATGATTTTATTTTTCCATTCTAGTTGGTTTAAAGTGTTCTGTCAATTTTCTACTGTACAGCAAATTGACCCAGTCACACATACCTATATACATTCTTCCTCTCACATTATTCTCCATCATGCTCCATTATAAGCATGATGGAGGATATAGATATAGTTCCCAGGCAAAGTCAATTTTTGTTTCATATTTCCAAACCTTTCTTCTAAAGCTTTTCTTCACGTTAAGAACAGAAGTTTCCTGTCAAAAGTTAATAAGAATGTGCTAATGTTGAGAAAGTTTCTGAATTTGCAAACACAAATATTTTAAAATTATGATTTATAAAATTAACATGGTGTTAACTGTATTTTGCCTGCTTGAGGACTTCTGCTGGAGGACTTTTAGATTTTCAGGTCTAGGATCTTGAGGGTCTACGTATAAAGCATGATTTGAGTCTTGGAAGAAATTTGAGAGCCAGGGACACCTTATTATAGATAAGACAGCCAGCTATAGGTCACTCTAGCAACTGGATACTACCTCATTCTAGCAAGAAAGAAAGAGAGAATGAAAAGAAAGAAAGAAGGAAAGAAAGAAAGATAGAAAAAGAAAATCACAGATGATGTTCCTGTCTACCCAGAGCAATGCTTAGTCTCTTCTCATAGTTAATTAATTAATTCACCTATGGTGAGGACTTCTATATATTCGTCACAAACTTTTTCCCTTTTGTGGATGAAAGAACAAGTCCCCAAAGATGTCCATGATGTCTACATCTTAACTCCTAGAACTGCGAATGTGTGAACCTTGCATAGAAAAAGAGAGGAAATGTCCAGGTGTGATTAAGTTAAAGATCTTGAAATGGGAAGCTTAGCCTCCAATCTCTGTATGGACCAAGAGTAATCAGAAGGATCTATATAGCATAAAAGTATTAGGGTCAGAGGAAAAGAAAGTGATGTGATGTGAGGAGGGGAGCTCAAAGAGAGAAAGAGGTTGGAGAAGCTATGCTGCTGGCTTCGAAGGTGAGGGAAGGTGGCATAAACCAAGGAATACAGGTGGCCTCTAGAAGCTGGAAAGGGCAAGAAAACATAGCCCCCTCTGGGACTTCCAGAAGGAAAGCAGTGCTGACAACACTTTGATTTTAAGACCTTGGACCTCTAGAACTATGAGATTATAAGGTTGTGCTGTTTCTGTCAACCAAATTTGTGGTAACTTGTTAGAGCAGCAGTGGGATACAAACATATTTCCCTTGGACCGCATTTCTCAACTTCCTCTGAGGCTGAATGTGGCCATGTGACTGAGTTCTGGCTGACAGAATATGGCAGAAGTAAGCCGCATCACTTCCAGGCCAGTATAATACAATCCTTCCTCATGACCCTCCATGACCACTTTTTGCTAGCTGCATAAAAATGATGTGGCAGCAGTTAGCACTGTGATGCGGTGGGTTAAGAATCTGATTGTAGGAGGCTCAGGCTGCTGTGTAGGCTTGTGTTTGATCCCCATTCCCAGTGCAATAGGTTGTGAAGGATCTGGTGTTACCTGAGCTGTGTTGTAGGTCTCAGCTGCAGCTAGAATTTGATCTCTGTCCCCAGGAACTGCCATATGCCATGAGTGCAGTCATTAAAAAAAATGATGCAGCAGAGGGTTCCAAGACTCTAAGAGTGGATAGAAGCAGGATATTCAAGTGTGCAGCTCCTCTGAATCTCCACAATGGAAGGAGTTCATCAAAGAACAACACTGAACTGATGTGTCGGCCGAAAATAAAGTTCTAATGTGGTCAGCCAGGAAGATTTTAGGTTTGTTTGTTATTTAGCTTAACTGGGTAACACATCATTGAAGCAATAAATATTAGCATCTACACTATAGTAGGCTGCAGTAAAATGGCAGAAAAGAGATAATCATGATTTCTACCCTCATAAAATATTTAATATTCTTAGATATCTTTCTGCTTACTGAGTGGAAACCTCCTGAGAACTCTTATGAACACTAAAGTATGTTAAATCCTATCACCTCTGTAGTAGAGGTGGTGTGTGAAGAATAATGTGAAATGATATTAGTGATTAGGTTACAAATAGATTAGGGACCCACCTATAGAAGAATAACTCCTAGTACTCAAGCTATGCTAACTTTATAACAAATAACCTGAAAAGCTCAGTGTTTTAAGGCAATGACTTTTTTTTTCTTCTCACTCCTGAAAATCCACTGGGTAGTGATGGCTCTTTGGTTGACTATCAGATCAGAGTTGGCTCAAGGACACATTTCCCTCCAAACTGAAGCTCCAGGATCCCTTGGGCATGTACCAGTCAAAGATGGCATAAAGAAACACGAGGAGGGCACACAGGTAAGCCTACCCACCTGGTACCCAAGGTGGAACAGTTCACCTTTACTTATGCCATTGGCCAGAAGAAGTTATTTCATCCCCCCAAGATGCAAGGGAGCTGGGAAATGTAGTTCTTGATGGATAATCATTTTCCATCAATTACTATGGAGAACTTGTACAGAACTTATAGTAAAACCTAATCAAAGAAGCGGACACACACACAAAAAAAATGCTAGAAGCAGACCAGCATCTAAATTTCCTATCACACACACAAAAAGTAGATGGCCCCTCCCTTGTAAAATGGTATATTGACAGGTTTAGGGAGCAGGATGGACTAAAAAATGTGAGTGCCTAGATGTTCCATTCACAGAGGTTTCCTCCTTCACCTTCACACCCCAGAGAACGGGTCCCACCCTCACCTCAGGATTGGATAATACTGGGGAAGCACTGTCTGTAATTTAACCTCTCCCTGCATCCTTTACAATGTCTATAATCTCCCTTGGGATTTAAAACATGGGGTAGTTTTTATGCTGAAAATAAAAATCCATCCAGATGTGAGTAGCTACTTAGCTTCCTGCTTCACGTGCCCTCACAACAGTGTTAGAGGGGCCCAAGGCTTCCCACAGGATCTGCCCCTCCTCCTGCCTGGGAGGAGGAGCCAAAAGATTCCCAGGTTTGTTTTTTGGGTGATTCCCCTGAGTGATTATCTTGACTCTTATCTATGAGCCAAAGAAAACTGGATGCAATTCTGTGATACTCAGTGTGGAGCTGCAGAGGAGGGGAGGTGTTTTCTTCCCTAGAACCACTCCCCGGGAAGAGTTCATCAGCCCCTCCAGCAGAGATCACTGTAGTTCTTGCTTGTATCTAATGGCACTGGGCCCCTGTGGGTCTGCCTGTGTCCCCAGCTCCAGTAGGCAGGGCCAGGGTAGTTAAGAGCAATTTTACATCCAGGTTCAATGTATACAGTGGCTCCTGGTACATAAGGGTAACAGTTACTTTTTTTTTTTTTCATCTTTTGTCTTGTTGAGGGTTGCACCCGAGGCATATGGAGATTCCCAGGCTAGGGGTCTAATCAGAGCTATAGCCACCGGCCTACACCAGAGCCACAGCAACGCCAGATCTGAGCTGTGTCTGCAACCTACACCACAGTTCATGGAAATGCTGGATCTTTAACCCACTGAGCGAGGCCAAGGATTAAACGTGTAACCTCATGGTTCCAAGTTGGATTTGTTTCTGCTGAGCCACGATGGGAACTTCATAACAGTTACTTCTATTTTCCCTTTAACAACCATCTATACTGATATCATATGGTCAGTATAGTGAGAGGAGGAGGAAATACGTCTAGTTTACAAGCTGATAAAGAGTTTCTGCTGTGGCTCAGTGGGTTAAGAAACCAACTAGTATCCATGAGAATGCGGATTCCACCCTTGGCCTTGCTCAGTGAGTCGGGGATCTGGCGTTGCTGTGAGCTATGGCTGTGTTGCAGTTCGAAGACATAGCTTGGATCCCATGTTGCTATGGGTGTGGTGTAGGCCTGCAGCTGCAGCTCTGATTCAACCCCTAGCCTGGGAGCCTCCATATGCCACAGGCATGGCCGTAAAAAGAAAAAAATAAAATAAAATAAATAAAATAAACAAAAGCTGATAAAAAGAAGGGGTCAGGAAGAGAGGATTAAAAGGAGAGAAGCTGTCCTGTTTAGAATAGCATATCACTGTGCCCAGAGCAAAGGGAACACAGTTCTCCTTGTCCTCTACTGAAAGATTTCCTCTGTGGGAAAGAAGGATTGATCTGAGATTGATCAGTACGTTTACCTTTTCTGAGAGTGTGGGAAATACCTTCACATTTCTTACCTGCTCCTTTCACCTGCCACAGAGGAGGCTTTATCCCCCTGAACACTGGTCTCAGTCCTCCTTGAACTCAACAATTTCCCTTTCTTTGAATTACTTCCCTTTCAGTCTCCCCTCCTTCCTGCTCTCTGTCTCTCTCTCCTTTATCACTGGAGACTTTCCTGGTTAGGACCCTTGATAGGGTCCATCCTAACACCCTGAGACATCCCCAAAGTTTTCTCTCCTTCTATAATCTGATTACTATTCTCTCTTTAACATCAAGGAACATTTGAAATTTTCTTTATAAATATTTCTTGATCAAAATAAAATGCCTTGTCCTCAATGGATGTCCTATCAGCATATATGAGCACTTTTCGCTCCCCCTTCCTGACATTGCCGTCCCTTCCAAGACAGGGCTCTAGCTCTTTTCCTTCAGAGCTCAGCTTTCACTCCATTTCCCTCTGGCAGAATCACTCCGCCCTCCACTTGTTAGAATGCCTGGCCCTGTGTTCCTCTATCTCTCTCTTAATACAACCATTAAGATGCTCACTACACTGTTCTGTGATTGTTGATTTTCTCGGTTGCCTCCTTTGCTTCACTGTACTGAGAGTAAAGACAGTATCTTATTTGAATTCCCTATTTAAATTTCTGCCCTAGCACTTGGCATAGGGCCTGGCCTATGGCAGTTCTTTTGTATATATTTTTGAGCCCACATAATAAAACCAGAACCATAAAAAGCAACTATGAGTTCTATTTAGTTAGTTTTTCATCAATTAAACCTAATGTTTGTATTTTAAAGGCTGAAATAAGTCATTTCCTCCCACTGTTTAGCCAAAAGGACATTTCCCAGCACCATTGGAAAAGATTACTAAAAGAAAAATTGTATAAGAGCTTTTAAAGTGTTTTTAAAAACATACTCCACACAAAAGACATCCCAAAAGAAGATAAATAAGCATTTGCATAAGAAAATCTGACAATGATATATTTATGTGGGTGTATTCAGGGTTCCCAAAGATTCCAGTCAAGAAAAATACTTGCTTCTTATCTAGATTTTATTAGTTTAATAGAAGTTTCTCTTTTAAATCAGTTTTGTATCATGTTACATGAATAGCAAAGGGAGTAGTTGTGCTCTTCTTTTAGGTAACTTATTTCTGCAAAGGCTTATTCATTGCAAAAAATATACAGGGGTATTTTTCATTTTAAGGAAATATTCATTTACCATGTCTCTCCATTGAGAACTCACTATATGTTTAATGTGATTTGCTTAACTAAAATATATATGCATGAGGAGTTCCCTGGTGGCCTAGTGGGTTAAGGATCTGGCATTGTCACTGCTGTGGCTCAGGTCACTGCCATGGCACAGGTTCAACCCCTGGCCTGGGAACTCCTGCATGCCATGGGCACAGCCAAAATACACTTACACACACGAGAAAAAAATTTAGAAGCAAAAACATTTTAAGTAATTTTGATTTTTATAAAGCACTTTTCAACCAACTAGTATCTCATTTTATTTTTACATAATTCCCTGAGGTTGGCAAGGTAATTATCTCAATTATCACGAATAATAACAAGAAGAAATAACATTAGCAAATAACAATGGTAATGATGGCTAGTACTTACTGAACATTCACCATATGCAGATACTCTTTTTAATGTTTTATTATATCATCCCAACAACTATATAAGTTCTTGTAGGGGTTCCCATTTCACAGGTGAAGTATTGAGTATCTGCTACTGAATTGCTTTTAGTTTCTCATATTGGCTGTAGCAGGTAAAATAGTGTCCCCCAAACAATTATGTCCAAGTCCTAACACTTGGTACATGAATGTGACTTTATTTAGAATTAAGGTCTTTGCAGCTATAACTAGGTTAAGGCTACGAGGATGAAGTAGTCCTAGATTTAACATGATACCTAAAGCCAATGACTGGTACCCTTCTGAGAGAAAGAAGATGTGAGACACAGAGACATGAAAAGAAGCACGTGTGAAAATGCTGAGCTGCCACAAACCAAGGAAAGCCAAGAGGCATCAGAAGCTAGAATTTTCAAGAAAGAATTCTCTAATGCCTTGAGAGTAGCATGACCCTGCTGACACTCTAATTTTGGATTTCTGAACTTCAGAACAATGAAATAATACATTTTTGATATTTTCAGCCACGCGGTTTTGTTAATTTGGTACTGCAGCCCTAAGAAATTAATGTATTGGTCCATACTCCCTTTGGTGTAGATTTTTATATGTGTTATTTCCTCAAATTCTGCATAGAATGTATGAAGGAACAAAGAAAGTTCCTGTATCAGTAGGTTCTTACCCTAATGATGCTATATAACAATCGCAAATCTCAGTGACATCCCATGATAAGCTTCTATTTCTCATACATCTGCAGGTTTGTTGGGGCAGCCTTGTTGAACTCACTGAGGCTCAGGCATTCATCTGCAGGTTGACTGTGGATCAGCTGATGGAAATATGATTGGTTTGGGCAGCATTGCTCCAAGCCATGTGTTCAGGGGGTTTAGCTCATCATGTTGGGTCGGGCTCAGGTAATCTCCACATGCCACTCATTTTCCTTAGACAAGCACACTAGTTCTAAGAATAAGAATAGCAATGGCAGAAGTTCCTGCTGTGGCACAACAGGATTGGTGGTGTCTTGGGAGCTCTGGGACACAGATTTGATCCCCTGTCCTGCACAGTAGGTTAAGGATCTGGCATTGCCACAGCTGTGACTTAGGTCAAGACTGTGGCTTGGCTTGAATCTGATCCCTGGCCAGGGAACTCCGTATTCTGTGGAGTGGCCTGAAAAAGAAGAAGAGGGGGGGGGAAAGAATATCAGTGGCAGAGAGATAAGAAAGAGCAAGTGAAACCACATGATGCCCCCATAGACCAAGGCTCTGTACCTTTTCATTGCATCCCACATTCCATTGGCCAAAGCAAGTCACATAGAATTAAGGAGAAAGGACATAAACTCAATCCAAAGATGTGGAAGTGGCAGAAGAAGTGAATATTTTTAACAGTAACTTTGCTTACTAAAGACCTTTTTCTTCTCTACCTCACTTCCTGTCCTCATACCTACCATCCACTACTTCCATTTCTAGAAGCAGTCTAGATATTCCCACCTCCTAGAGGCCTTCCCTGCAATCTAAATCTGAGTTAGGTACTTATTTTTAATGTTGTTATTTTTAAAATTTTATTGAAGTATAGCTGATATATAATTTGTGATAATTTCTGCTGTACAACAAAGTGATTCAGTTATTCATGTACACATTTCCATTCTTTTCCAGATTCTTTTATATAGAGTATTACAGAATACTGGGTAAATGTCCCTGTGATACACAGCAGGTCCCTGTTGCCCAGTCATTCCACATACCACAATATGCATATACCAGTCCCAAATCCCCAGTTCATCCTTCCCTGCTACCTGGCCCCTTTCATAGCCATATGTTTGTTTTCAATGTCTATAAGTCTCTTTCTGTTCTGCAAATAAGTTCATTTATATTCCTTTTTAGATTCCCACATAGCATATGATGTTTGTCTTTCACTGTATGACTTACTTCTCTTACTATGAAAATCTCTAGGCCCATCCATGCTGCTGCAAATGGCATTGTTTCATTCTTTTTTATGGCCAAGTAATATTCCATTGTATATATGTACCACATCTTCTTTATCCATTCCATTCACAGTGGACATTTAGGTTGCTTTCATGTCTTAGCTATTGTAAATTGTGCTTCAATAAACTTTGGAGTGCATGTACTTTTTGAATTATGGTTTTCACTAGATAGATGCCCAAGAATGGGATTGCTAGGTCATATGGTAGCTCTATATTTACTTTTTTTTGTCTTTTTGCCATTTCTTGGGCCGCTCCCTTGGCATATGGAGGTTCCCAGGCTAGGAGACCTGTAGCTGTAGCTGCTGGCCTATGCCAGAGACACAGCAACGTGGGATCCAAGCCACGTCTGCAACCTACACCACAGCTCTCAGCAACTCCAGATCCTTAACCCACTGAGCAAGGCCAGGGATTGAATCTGCAACCTCATGGTTTCTAGTCGGATTTGTTAACCACTGAGCCAAGACAGGAACTCCCTATATTTACTTTTTAAAGACACTGTTTTCCTTAGTGGCTGTACCAATTTACATTCCCAACAACAGTGTAAAAGGGTTCCTTTTTCTCTGCAGCTTCTCCAATATTTATTGCTTATAGATGTTTTGATGATGACCATTCTGGCTGATGTAAGATGGTACCTCACAGTAGTTTTGATTTGCATTTCTCTAATAATTAGCAATGTTGAGCATCTTTTCATGTATTTTTTGACTATCTGTATGTCTTCATAGGAGAAATATCTATTTAGAACTTCTACCCATTTTTTTTTGTCTTTTTAGGGCCACACCCACAGCATATGGAGGATCCCAGGCTAGGGGTCTAATTGGAGTTGTAGACGTTGGCCTATGCCACAGCCACAGCAACACCAGATCCAAGCCGCATCTACCACCTATACCACAGCTCACATCGATGCCGGATCCTTAACCCTCTGAGCAAGGCCAGGGATCAAACCCACAACCTCATGGTTCCTAGTTGGATTCATTAACCACTGAGCCACGACGGGAACTCCCTGCCTATTTATTTATTTATTTATTTATTTATTTATTTATGATAATCAGCTGCATGAGTTTTTGTATATTTTGGAGATTAATCCCTTGTCATTTGCTTCATTTGAAAATATTTTTGCCCATTCTATGGGTTGTCTTTTCTTTGTTTATGGTTTGCTTTGTGGTGCAAAAACTTTTAAGTTTAATTAGATCTCATTTGTTTATTTTTGTTTTCATTACTCTAGGAGATGGATCTGAAAATATCTTGCAGAGGTTTATGTCGGAGAGTGTTCTGCTTATATTTTTCTCTAAGAAGTTTATAGTATCAGGTCTTATGTTTAGGTCTTTAATTCATTTTGAGTTCATTTTTGTGTATGGTGTTATAGAATGTTCTAATTTCATTCTTGTACATGTAGCTGTCCAGTTTTCCCAAAACCACTTATTTAAGAGACCGTCTTTTCTCCATTGTATATTCTTGCCTCCTTTGTTATAGATATTTCTGCCTCTCGATAAACTCCCCTTTCTATTACTATGACACTGGATATAATTCATATTTACTTATTTGCCACTAATATATTGCAAGCTTTCAGAGGGCAGGACTCAACTTTCTATTTCAGTGCTTTCCCAGTGTCTTATCCATAGTATATTTTTACATATTATTGTTGAATGAAAAATAAATTTTTAAGCTATTCGCCTGCAGTTTCCTTCTTTGTGATAGGAAAGATCACAAAATATCCATAGGACATGAGAGTTTTGGCAACATTTTAACAGTTTCCCAGTAGGTGGCTGTATTAAAGGTCCTCCCCATGGTGGAATAGGTGACTTGAGAAATTCTTTCATTTCAAACAAATGAATATGAAAGACCCAGAAAGATGTCACGATTAATTATCTCTAGGGAACAGAGAGGGAACTAGTTTTGCTGTATGTAAATAACACATTTACTTAGCCATCTTACCATATGTTCTTTATCTGTTTCTATTACTGGTTAGGGATTAGATCAAGGACATAAAGGAAAATTCTTACAACTTCATAAACCAAAGTTAAATAATAAATAATCATGTGGTGGATAATGCTGGTAATAGTTTCCCCTTAAGCTAGAGGTCGGGAGGGTGGTTCTTTTGAATTGTAATATACTTTTAGACCATGAAACATATAAATCAGAGTCCTGAGAGGAAACAAGGTTCATTTCTGATGGCTTGAATGGACTTAAAAGAGGTGTGGACAGAGTTAAGGAAAAACCATAAGACCAGTAATGGTGGGAAGGCAATACCTCCTGCAGTAACTTTATTGCATTAATGGCTTCAATTAATTTGCCCTCTAACATTCTCTGTGTAATGGTTAATTTTGTGTGTCAACTTGACTGGGCCACAGGTTACCCAGATGTTTGGTCAAACATTATTCTGAGTGTGTCTGTGAAGGTGTTTGGATGAGATTAACATTTGAACCCTAAAGCACATTGCCCTCCCCCACGTGGGTGAGTCCAATCCAATCAGTTGAAAGCCTGAATAGAACAAAAAAGCTAGTCATGGCCTTTGGAGTTTGAGGGAATTCCTTCTGCCTGGCTACCTTGAGCAGGAACTTTGGTCTTTCCCTGACTTTGGACTCAAACTAAAACATTTGTTCTTCCTTTTTTGTTTGTTTGCTTTTTTTTTTCCTTTTTAGGGTCACACCAGTGGCACATGGAAGTTTCCAGGCTAGGGGTCAAATCAGAGCTGCAGCTGCTGGTCTACACTATAAGCACAGAAACACCAGATTCCAGATGCATCTCCAACCTATGCCACAGTTTGCAACAATGCTGGATCCTTAACCCACTGACTGAGGCCAGGGATTGAACCTGCATCCTCAGTTCTTCTTGAGTCAGTGCTGCAGGCTTTCAGTTTACACTGACAGCTTTTCTAGTTCTCAGACCAGACTCAACCTGGAACTACACCATCAGCCCTTCTGGGTCTCCAGCTTGCTGACTGTAGATCTTGGGGGATTCTCAGCCTCCATAGTCACAATTATTTGATCTAATTCTTTAAAATAAATAATATATAATATATGTAATTTCTATATAACTAAGATAAGTCATATTATTTCTCTGGAGAACCAGATTAATGTACATTGACTCCTTCATACAAAGATGTTCATGGTTACATTGGGCCCACTCAGATGATCCAAGGTAATTTTTCCATCTCAGGATTCTTAATGTAATCACACCTGCAAAGTCCCTTTCTCCATGTAAGGTAACATATTTATAGGCTTGGGGAATTTAGATATGGGCATATTTGAGAGGCCATTATTTTGTTTACCACAGACCTTTTGGAGATACTGACTCTTAATAGATGGATTTGACAAAACAAAATTACAGAGCAAGGAGCTCATACTTCAAATTTCCACCTGACAAGAAGGGATTAAAGGCAACAGTTGGTACCAGTAGTTTCTAGATAATTTAGGAGAAGAGACTATGAATAGCGAAAGGAATATAAGAAACTGGGAGAAAGAGTTCAGGATATTTTCAATACAGGATTTTCTGGGAACAGGGCACACACTTTTATGATCTCTTGAAGTCCCAGTTATACAAGGTCTTTATTATAAAGTCTATTACTTAAGTCTTAGAAATAAATGACTTGGCACTCTTCTACGAGGGCTAATAAAGAAGAGTTAATTAGCATAAAGTGTTCCATAAACATACTGCACTTTTCAAAGATTAAGTAACAACATTGAGGAAGAACTATTTTGAAATTATCATCAATGTTTATATGGAATTGAAATGAAAACTTTAGAGAGTTAATGGCTAAGCAAGAGGTCAAGATGGTTCATCTTTATCACAAGAGCCATGAAGTATAACCCTAGACACTAAAGCAACTGTGACCCAAGAACTAACAATATGTTAGAAAGGTCATTTGTACCATACTTTTATAGTATAAATATGGCCACATAAGTCAGTAGTTTTTTCTCTTTTCCTCCTGGATACTTTACAAAAGTAACAAAGGGGAAACTATATAATTGATTTCCAGAAAAACTACAAGTCAAATATAGTTTGAAGACTCCAAAATATGTGTGAGGGTTATCCAAACTAACCAAATTATGCAAAAGATTTGCAGGAAAAAGATGCATTTCAGACAGTGGTGATCTGGCCCAGTGAAGGCAGGTATCAGAACACCCAAGAGAAACATACTTCCTGAAGGTGAAGGATTCAACCTGGGTAGTAGAGGAAATAGTCTCTTTTTGCTCCAATAAGTGGCAGAACTAGAGTAAGTCTGGCTGGTGGAAAAAAAATCCTCATCCTCCACCCAGATCCCTACCATGTTGCAAAGAGGCAGTCTGTCTCTGCAGCAGCAAAGAAGAGAACTTTGGGGTGTGATATTGGAAAGTTTATTTCTTAAAGACACTTTAATTAAATTTTAAGACTGTTTAATTAATAATGAGCAATAAAAGGAACAGGTCTAACATTGATGGTATTATGGTAGAAACTGTAAGAAAGGACTGAAACTTACCAAAAAAACAAAAAAAGTTACAACCATGGTGCAGATAATACTTTTGCTCAAAATTGTCCATGAATTGAAAAAAATTATAAAATTTACTGAGTCCATCATCTCTATTCAGGAAGATAACAAAGAAGGAATGTTAGAACATGGGGAAGAGATTGTCAAGGCAAAAAGAGGAAATGAGAAGAAATCTGACAGAGCTCAGGAGAGAACTACACCAACAGACAAGACCATCACATAAGTGACATAAGTGAAGCGGAAAATGGAAAAGGTGAAAGGAAAACAAACTTTGCAGAAATAAGGGAGCAACAAAACTGATAGAAATAAGAACACCAAACAAGAGGAAATGGAAATAAAGGAAGAGTTAAAATAGATTGAGTGAATGAAATGGATAAAAAAATAGGGGATCCAGCATATTCAAAATTGGAATCCTCAAAAATTTTAAATAATGGAAAAGAGAAAATATTTCAAGCTAAAATTTAGCAGATAGATAGATGGATAAATAGATGATTGATAGAATTGAAAGAAGAATTGGCTCTACATAAAGTTCTTACTATAGGGAAATTGACTAGTAATAGTAAATACAAAGACATAGCATGGTGAAGTTATTGAACTTAATTAAAGAAGAATTCATTTATAAATGGAAGATTAAAGTTTTTGCTTGTCACAGTGTCTGGAGGGTATAGCAGAGGGTTTAATGGAAGGAGACTGGGTGCAGTAGGTGTCCTTCAATTGCAAAGATATCACATGATGAATCATCCCAACCAAAAGATTAATAAACACTGATGTAATTAACCATGTTCATAGAATGAAAGGCCCATCTTGTCTATGACTATCATTGAAGAATTTTTAAGTAAGTGATTGGCAAAATATTTCAGCAGGGCATCAAAAAAGAAAAAAAAAAGAATAGAAACCAATAGGGTTTATTTCTGAAGATTCAGGTTTATCTCAGAAATCTATCAATACAATGTATTAATTACCAAATTAAAAAACAAAAATCTAAATCAATGGAAAAAGTCAAATCATATAGTAAAAGTCATATTCTATTTCTAATATAATTTTAAATAAGAATATGGAAATATGTTAAACATTAAAATATTTTTACTAAAGCCCAATTGCATATATTATTCTAAATAATCAAATGTCAAAAAAATGTCGATTAAAAACAGGAATAAGACAGTAATGCCAGAAAAGCTACAAAAAGCCTGGCTGGGCTGTGAAAAGATCTGCCTAATTCTTGGACAGTCTTTCTGAGTCAGGCTGCCCTGGGGAGGAACCTCTTGGTTTGGCAGCAGCCCAAATAGCTTCCCAAGCCCTCAGGAGGTGCTGAGCTCTTGTGGATGAGCTGCATAGGACTTCCAGCTCCAGGCAGGACCCCCTGCAGCCCAGAAAAGCTACAACAAGCCTGGCCGGGCTGTGAAAAGATCTGCCTAATTCTTGGACAGTCTTTCTGAGTCGGGCTGCCCTGGGGAAGAGCCTATTGGGTTTTCAGCGGCCCAGCTAGCTGCTCCAGCCCTCAGGGGGTGCCCCACTCCCGCGGAATAGCTGCAAAGGACTGCCACCTCTCTGCAGGACCCCCTGCAGCCCGAAAAAGCTACAACAAGCTTGGCCAGACTGTGAAGAGATCTGCCTACATTCTCAGACCATCCTTCTGAGTTGGACTGCCCTAGGGAAGTGCCTCATGGGTTCTCAGTGACCCAGATAGATGCTCCAGCCCTCAGGGAGTGCTGCACTCCTGAGGAACAGCTGCCCAACACTACCAACCCCCTGCAAGAACCCCACAGCCTAAAAACACCAGAGCAAGCTCTGCATGACCAAGTGAAATCTGCAACCATCGTGGTGTGGACCTCCAAGTCCTTTCTGCCCTCAGGAAGTCCTCCTTTGCTTCAAATACACCCTGTTAGCCCCATCAACACTCCAGAAAAGCCACACTGCCTCAAAAAAGACTGACCAACAATGCCAGCCCTCAGGAAATATTCCATGGCAGTGACAAGACAAACACTGC